>NC_136881.1:11998457-12598457 GCF_949152265.1 Phoxinus phoxinus | reverse complement strand
ACTATTTTGAGTTTCTGTTTATTAAACCATTCTTCTTTATTGTATTAACTCAAATTTTTAATTACAACAAACTCAAGATTTTAAGGCAAAAAGGTAACTTACTTTTTTAAGTTAAACCAACATTTTTGTTTTACAGTGTACCAGCTTAGCTACATGATCATTTGATCAAAATACATTTAAATGGAAATAAAATAAAATTGGGTGTATCAAAGTCTTTCACAATTAATTTCAGTGGATAGCTTGTGTAAGCCCTTTTATGGAATCAGAAACCCATTAAATCTAGAGTGATGTAGCCGGTAACTTCAAACCCGTATGTCAGTCATTTTAGTCAAATGTATTTGTGTGTTGTGATTTCAAGAAGCATGGGGATAAAATTAAGTGGACACACACAGAGAGAGAGATAGATATATTCTCCAATCATCAAAACATATTGATGTCCTCCAGAGTACAAAAGCTCTCTCACTGCATTGAGAAGAATGCTTATTTTCAAACAAAAGCAATCCTCGTCATGTCCGCTGGCCACATCAGTTTGAAATGAGAGACAGTTGTTTTCCTATGTTAGTTAGTGTTGTTTTGATCGCCTTCAGTGTGCATTTCAGATGGTAATGACACCCTCCGCTTATGAATTCTACACCTTCCTGTCTGATAACAGCCTCTGTGGTTTTGCTTTCCAATCTCCATTTTCAAAAATATACCTATTATAATGGCAAATGAGGGGATTTACTCTCCTACGACACAAGCAGCATTCTGATTGGCAAACGTGAATCCCTGTCAGCGTGCTATCTTATCTTTTAAGCCTAATGACACACACTTTTCTCTCTCTGCCTCATTCTCATTTCAAATCACTCCAGTAACATATTCATGAATTCATAATGGAAGAGAAGATAGACAACTTCAACTGTTTTAATCAGGAATTTATTAATTTATCTTCGTATGATGACAAGAAATGTGATTCTTGGAAGATGGTGGGTGAGCCATGCATTTGAATGGCATTGCTGCAATCTTGTATTTTCTATAACAATGGTTTTTGCATTTATGAAAATATTTTAGAAATCAATAGGAAATATTTCCCACGAACAGGACTCAAAATTAAAATAGCACATTCAATCTGTTTACAAAGGAGACATACAATGTGGCTAACGTCAGAATGTTTTTTTTTTTTTGTCTGTGAACACCTTTAAAACATTCATATTCCTGTATCTAACTATAAATATCTCTGCATTAAAGTACATTTACTTTACTTTAAAGTAACTTGTATTGTATTTTGCAACTGTTCAAAGAGCAATATTTTAATGACCTAACTGCTTTGACTTTTGGAAACTAAATATGTTGTGTATGTGAGTCTGTGTCTATTGCTAGATAAGAAGCCCATAAAACACATGGGCTGTAATGGACAGTGCATTCAGAAGCATGTATTCACAACTCGCTGCTCTCTGGGTGACCTCTATTTACAGCGAGGACTGAGCGGCACATGGTCAGACTCGCTCACACTCATTAACTCAGTCCTGCTCTAATTAAGCAAGGGCCTATTATCTCAGGCTGGCCTTTCCTGATCTGGGCCTGTCAAAATGAAAGTCACACAGTGACAATTTACTATTATGTGCCTGTAGACACAGAGCACTTTGTCAAAAATAATCAGCCAATAAGACGTCTGTAAATGTAAATGGTATTTATTTAGGTATTTAATATAATTTATTATAAAAATGACTGACAAATGATATCTCTTTCATGCTCATTCAAATTTCCACATTTACACTGGCAGCGATTTTATTGTTGGAGGTCGACAGCAGGTTTGCACTGTTGTTCGCTGGGCGTTCTTATGGGGGTTCTGTACAACAAAGGTCCGTATATAAAACAAGTGGCATCGTTTCCGGTTTAGGTCTTTTGTAAGTCCTCCGTTAAATATAGCCTTTTTACTCAAGATACCCTCAAAGCGAGCAAAGACGAGCACAACCGATGTCCATCGCATATGCAGATTGGTACTAAAAGTTGTTTTTCTTCTAAAATGAAATTGAATAAAACACATAAAATTGAATTTTGATACAGCGTAGTAGCGGAATATTTTTCAAGGGAATCTTGTATCGATATTCGCACACCAAGAATCAATATTTTCAGGGAGTGAATTTTTGAACTTATTCAGAGCAGTGCCATGACCGGTATGAAAGCGAGGCTGTAAGGGGTAGACCATGTTTTCAATGGAATCTGCTCTACTATCTTTGACTGTCGGGAAGAAGTCTGCTGCGGAGCTTGCATCAGTGCGGGCTCTGCAAAAGTGTGCATCGAGGACGCAAAGGGGGCGCTCGTGAGCACCCTTCTGAGACCTAAACTGACAAATGGGACACGCGCACACGGCAGCCATTTTAAGTCCACAAGATCGAAAGTGCATAAGAAGTGTGCCAGTTGGGACAGGGCCTATGTCTATGCCTCACAGCCTTGCTTTCATTCCTGTCAAATATGGCATTGCTGTGAGTAAGGTCTATTGGAAGCTTAGTAAATAGACTATTTTCTTTTTTTGGTTATAATTAAATCAGTAAAACATTTCTTTATTTTACCTAATAATGACAAAGAACATCGACAATTCTCACTGAAAAAAGGCTTTGTCATGGCAAATCACACTGCCAGAGTGTAAACATCTTTTTTGTATTATAATTTTTTTTTGCCCAATCAGCTATGCTGCAATTTGTCCGTGTTTTGGTTACTATTTAGGATGCGTTGCAGCAGGTAGCCGCGCCCACCTATCTGATTGGACAAAATCCTGCTCCTCATGAATATTAAACATCAATCATGGATGAAAAGACTGATTGCTGAAGTTGGAAAACATCTGACATAAAAATATAAAGTTGGAAGAGAAAACAGCGTAGAGGCTTCACTGCAATGCAAGGTAGGCTATGTGTTCTTACTTTTATGATTTTCAATAGTGCATTGTGACAGATCACGCAAACAGGGCACGCCGATTTGTCCACGCCCTGTTCAGATTCACTGTGAGTTGTTGTGTTTTGTTGCTTTCGCGTTCAGCGTGGACAGATTCAGAATAATTGCTTTGACTGGAATCTCGTCTCGTCTTGTGGACGACACAGTGTATTTCACTGTAAATCTGATTCCTCTATCTGTCATTTAGTTTGCACTAGAGACATAAATTCCATCAATTATGTTTATGAGCTTATGGAGCCTTAATTTAGCATAATGTCCAAACAGTAATCAACTGCTGTCATTAATCATAAAAACCAAACCTGTGGAGGGTAACAATATGGTATGAGCGAGTCTGCGCTGAGAAAAAAAAAAACCTGCCTCTGACAGATTGTCATGGAAATAGAATCCTGTTTAAACAGTCTGTTTGAACGCATGCATATCACATTTTAGAATATTGTATGGAACCTTCCATGAAAAGGTACAAACTGGTACCTTAAATATACTAAATTAATAAAAAAATATTTTAAGTATTGTAAGAGTTGATATTCAATTGAATTGGTAATGTAAGCTACAATTGTTATATTTAAATTCGATTTTTAAATCATATATTGAAAGAAAATACTGTAACATTTTAAACTGTAAAATAACCATTTTCTACCTATTTGCATGGAGAGAAAATGTTTTGTAACATTTGTGGAAAATGTCTCCTTTTTGAGTGTGCGTGGGTTTATACAGTTATTTGTCTTCACTGTTATGGAAAAGCAATATAACAAGGGTCAGGGCCCATTTTTTTAATCCAAAATGGGTGTGTGAATGTTCCTTCTTGTGAATAAATTTGTGCTAGACATGCTAGTGTCCATCGACATTTCAATATGTCTCCGCTTATTCAAAACGAATTGATTTAATTCAACATCATTTCATCAACTGTCTCTTTTGCCCTCAATTTCTCTGCATATCTATGATCACTCTGCAGACGACCTCATAGCCCTCCCGGGGATTTTTCTGAGAGTTTAAATTGGTCTCATTTAGCGATATAGCTTCACGCTAGGATCAGTTATTTATTTGATTGGCCAATTCAACCTGTGCTGTTTTGCCATTTCCTCTTATGTCCCCTTTTGCCAGGTCTTCAAGTCCTTTGTGTTGAAAATGAAAGGAATCTTACTTATACCCTACTGTGGTGTCATGACGATAATATCTTACAAAAGCTCTGCTACAGCCAACACATTTAGTTGAATCCTGAATCATAACAACTAACATTATTACCTCAAAGCAGAATGAAAAAGGACATTTGTCAATGCTTCCGATCCTTCTGAGGCACAACAACATGTGTTGTGGGTGAGGAAAGGTACTTTATCTGCAGAGCAGAGGTGGGTCATATAGGTCAGTGTTGTGTAGAGATCATGTGGAGGCCTGTTCCTGGTGTACTGGTTTCCAAAACCAATTATTCCTTAAGCATCATGTCTTATTCAAACTGAGGGGCACGCACATACCGCCATTATCAAGTAGATTTTTAATGCAATGTTGCACAGAAAAAAAAGTTTGTGGGCACATCCGAGATATGGACGTGATGTGAATGTAAATATAAAAGCTATTCGCCAAATATAAAGTTTCTTCCACATCAGTTACTGATGGTAGATGACATTAATTCTCCTTCTTGGATTAACATCGTTCAGTTCAAATTCATCAGAAAAGATTATCTCGCCCACAATATTGTGTTGGTATAAATGAGAGTCAATTTCAGTAATTTTTTTCCGCAGTCAAGTGCTCCCTTGCTGACCCGTAACTGATGGCGCATCTTTCATTCACAAAATCACAACTCAATTTACGGTACAATTCATTTTACATAATGAAAAATGATTAAAGAACAGTAATAATATTTCAGCTTAGTTAATGTTTTTTAGAGAGGACTCCGATGAACTGATGCATTATTTGAAGGACTAGTTACAGTGGAATCATACAGCGTTTTACAAATATGCTATCAGTGTCACTGTAGGAGGGCTGCAAGCATGACAGCTTCATCAGAGAGACTTATAGCAGCTCCTTAAATTATATTCATTATGTTTTGTAAAATATCTTATTTAATTTTTTTCTCCATGTTGTAATGTGCTTATGAATGTTTAGATTAATTCCTACCAGGAATTATGCACTGATATATCTTAAAATAATGGCAGTGCCATTTTGTTTCAAGATGGACACCAGTAATTTTTTTTTCCTAATGCACATTTATAAAATCCTCTTAAAATCCCCAATTGAACTAAGGCCTAATCCTGGCTTAATCTAAGCCCTGTCTGTGACTGGGCCTATAACTATTAGTTTAAAAGTGTAAGTAAGTAAACATTATTATTAATAGTATTAACTTTATTTTTACAGGTCTTTACAGAAACGGTGTAGCACAAAAATAAAAACATTTAACTAATCATAACTTCATAACAATTAATTAAAAACAGTCAATGAGACAAACCTATAAAATTATCAAATATAGTACATTGATAAAACTCTAATTAATTTCTGTAATCATTACTTCATAACAATTAATTAAAAATAGTCAATGAGACAAAACTATAAAATTATTAAGTATAGTAAATTGATAAAAAGCACATTAATTTCTGTATAGAACAACATAATACAATTTCTCAAATTTATGAGCGCAAACTTGCAAAAGTAGGTTTTTAAATGAGCCTTAAATGGAGATAGTGTATTTGAGTTGTGTATGTGGTTGTGTATATGAATAACACAACATGGGAGAATCAAAATAAATAAGTCTTTAATGACAAACACTCAGGAAAACATGGAGAAATACAACGTGTAAAACAAATGAGAACGGACCAAGAACTAAGGAGAACTATGGAGCCACAACCCAGTCTCTCAGAGATGATGGTCCACGAAGCCAACAACCGTCTTCGGTAAAACAAAAAGTCTTAATACCTCAACCTAATAGTATATCCTTTGGCTTCTCTGACTAAACAGTGAATTAGTCAGTCAATCTATGTGCACCTCCTTATTTGAGATTAGCTTCAGATCATCCTTAAACCAATGAAGCAGAATTCATTTTAGACTTCTCAGCTTACCTATTCACCATACAACAGTATCAAGAGTCGTAAACAACAGCTTTGATTCTGACTATAGCCTCCTCGGGTCTAGCCTCCTTCTCCTACGTTCAATCCTTAATCGTTTTAAGCGTATCAGCAAAGTGGAACAACTTAACCCTGCTGAGCACCAGGGTGGCCTGTTCAGGTCAGGGTCAAACAGCAAGGCTTTGGGATGTAATCAGGGCTGATCTGGGATAGAAGGCTGATCCACCTGTTTATTGTCTTTAGCACCTACTTCGCCTGATCTCGATACAGACACAGATGCATATGTTTTTTTTTTAGTAGTGGAAAAAGGTGAAAAGGTTACCTAATCTACATTGTGTCTCTAAGGTTTGAATTGTAGATGGCTGGCCAGTCTATATTGATATTTTAGGTTTTAGGGTTTTTCCAAAAATGTATGTAAATGCTACAGCCAGTTTATATAAATAGGTTACTCAAATTATTTTACAAATAATCTCAATCTTATTTTCATTACATAAATGAGAATTATGGCACATGACATGCTAGATTGATATTGTCAGTGTTATTTGAACTGCGTGAGGATAGACAGTTCTATTGGTGTTTAACTACATCAAGACTTTGCTACTTGACTTTTATTCTTTGAATAATTAAAATATATTTCATATCACACTGAATGTACATATTACCATTTAGGGTCACAGAATTTTGATAGTAAGGCTGTAAAATCGATTAATCGAGATTTATCGCATCTAACATAAAAGTGTGTGTGTGTGTGTGTGTGTGTGTGTGTGTGGTAAGGGAGGCAATGTCTCAAAAAAACTTGATGAGAAAATCTATAGAACAAAATGAAAACAAGACAAATATTACAAAATATGACATTAAAAAGTGTAAGTCACTCAATACACACACACACACACACACACACACACACTTTTTTTTTTTTGACGTAAATTTTTTCTGAGATTGTTTAATGTGTATATGTACTCATGTATGTAGGCTACCGGTGTATATATATATAGAAGTAACTGCTACTGATGCTCAATGTTCAATAACTGAAGATATTGAAGTACATTTATCTGGCTCTTTTGATATTTTTGAGAATTGCTGTTTTGAAGTTTAGGAAAGGGCTGTATGTAACTAGATAATAGTAAAATCTCAATTGCAAGCATGTCTTTATATGTCAAGGGAGGCTCGTCTGCAACTAAATCGCTTAATTTATCCTCCCCCTCTTTCAAGGCACAATGTCAGATCTGATCTGATTACAGCATTTTGATAGTCCTAATCTTTAATAAAACAACAAATATGATTAGCAATGTAGAAATGTTGCACAGTCGTAATATGCATCGACAGAGTGTGCTTGATACCATCATGTACAATTAACAACCCTAAAAACCGAGAGTTAATCCTAAAGGCTAATCCGGTGGTTTCAACTAATCCAACATCAGATCAAAGAGTGACAAGGAGGCTTTAATGAGATGGTTTCAAACTTCTTTTAGTGGATACTTCCTTTTTTACTGACCTTTAGCAGGGCTCACATAGCCTGATCCTTCATCCTTGTAAGATAATGATCAGAACTGATCAGATGAAGCGCTAATGTTTAACTGTTCATTCCCTGCTCAAGTGATTGCTTAAATGTGAAAAGATACTTTCTGAGGATCAGCATTACTTGAGAAATCGAGCATGTGTGTCCTCTATATAGTCATCTATTACAATCTGTCTGGATGGATGAGAGAGTGGATGTCTGTGCGTAAAGAGAAGGGGAGCAAAGATATTTTATACACTCACCAGCCATTTTATTTGGTATACCTTGCTGTTAACTCCAGGTTGGGTCCATTTTTGCCTTCAGAACTGCCTTAACTCTTTGTGGCATAGATTCAACAAGGTGCTGGAATATTTTGGTCCATATAGCATTAGTCAAAGTCAAAGTTTATTTATAAAGCAGTTTTTAAAAACAGCAAGTGTTTATCAAAGTGCTGTAGACCCATATCACATAACAATGCTACAGACAACAGCACAGAATACAACAATATGATACTATAAAAAAGCAACTCTCACATAGCGTCAAATGCCAGACTAATAAAACAGGTTTTTAGGCTTGATTTAAAAACAGCAAGTGTTTGAGGCAAAATATTGTAATGCTTCGGGCCCACCACTGCAAATGCTCGGTCACCCCTGCTCTTCAACTTTACCCGTGGGAAAACTAAAAGCAAATGGTCAACAGACCTAAGTGCTCTTAGTGGAGCATACAACTTGATTAGGTCAGAAAGATATGTAACCATTAAGAGATTTAAAAACAAACACAAAAATCTTAAAATGAATCCTGAAATGGACAGGTAACCAGTGAAGAGAGGTGAGAACAGGGGTAATGTGTTCCCGCTTTCGTGTAGCCGTAAACAAGTGAGCAGCCGCATTCTTGACCATCTGCAGTCTGGAGAGAGAGGCCTGACTAATACCTACTGTATATAGAGGTCATACACTAATCCAGACGAGTTGAAATAAAAATATGAACAAGTCTTTAAAGGACAGGAAAGATAACACAGTTACTCATCACACAGTTGCTGCAGATTTGTTGGCTGCATATCCATGATGTGAATCTTCCGTTCAACCACATCCCAAAGGTGCTCTATTGGATTGAGATCTGGAGTAGTGAACTCATCATCATGTCCAAGAAACCAGTTTGAGATTATTTGAGCTTTGTGAGATGGTGTTATTCTGCTGGAAGTAACCATCAGAAGATGGGTACACTGTGGTCATAACATATGAACATGGTCAGCAATAATACTCAGGTAGGCTGTGGCGTTTGAACGATGCACAATTTGTACTAAGGGGCACAAAGTGTGCCTAGAAAATATCCTCCACACCATTACACTGTTTCCTAACCAGATGTGCCGCGACACGCAATAAAATGTATCCTTTCCGTTTTAGAGTTTTTGTCCTAACCAGCTGCGACCGCAACACTTAACGATTCTATTTTAGAAACGGTTTAAATTTTCTGCAACATTGAGGCTGGAACAACAACACAACATATGGCAATGATCATCTCAGGTAATGTATATGTGCTTGTTTGTTTAATGTTAAAAGCGTGTAATGTAACTTTGGATATAATTTAGTCTCCCAGTTTTATAGCCGTACAAAAAGCAACAATGGATAATTCACCTCAGATCTTGAAATGAAACAAATGGAAACAAGAACGTTCAAACTGTGAACAAACAAGTGTATTCTATGACAAAGATTGTTTTAGTTTTAATTTTTTAATAATGTTTAAATGCTGTAATTAATATGTGAATTTGATTATCATTTTCCTTGCGAGTGCCGTCAAGATTAATCTTTGGTGCCGTGCACTTGCTGCGAGAGCCCGCCCACATGCTGTTCTGACTGGCTGTGGTTTTAGATTGATTTTGTTGCATCTCGTTTCATGGACTGACAAATTGCTTGTCATTAGAATCTTATTGCATCACGTCTGGCTAGGTGTTACACCACCAGCAGCCTGAACCATTGATACAAGCAGGATGGATCCATCCTTTTTTTGTTTAATCTGAATGTTGCAGCCAGCGAACACTCAACAACTTTAATATTCATAAACAAACACAAAACGAAAGAAAAAGCGACAGCTCCTCATGGACGACTGCCACACACACACACATAAACAAAACATAACATAAATAGTCCAGGCCTGGTCCTCTCTCCTCCTTCACTGTTGTTGCTCCTTTTATGCTTCCAAAGCTCCTCCGTTAGAGATATGAGACCGGTGCAGCGATCATCATCAATCCCACCACCGGCCTCGCACCATTCTCTAGCGGCTCTCAGCCCCATCCTGCTTGCCACCAAATTAAAGTAGCACCGATTACCCTTCCCCTTTGTTTTTTGTTATGTTTAAACCGTGTGGAAAAACAGAAAAAATAGTCAGCGTTGTTCCACTCAATGTTGATTGCTTCAAACAATTCGTGAGTTGGATAATGTCTCCCAGTTCGTTTGAGTTTAATGTGAGACCAAATATTCACTATAGACTGGTTCAAATCTGGACTCTGACCAGGCCAAAACATGAGCCTAATGAACTTGTTCTCTAGCCACTTCTTGGTTGTCTTTGCAATTTGGGCAGGAACATTTTCTTGTTGAAAAATAACATTTGATCATTCCTCTTTAGATAACAACTTTCCATATGTGGGAAGCAAGCCATTGTGCAATATTCTCCTGTACTCCAAAGCATGAAATTACTTTTCACAGTAAAGTGGCTCACCAATACCAGCAGCTAAAAAGGCTTCCACAATGACACCTCTTCCTCCATGCTTCACTGTGGTAGAGAAAGTTTTATATTTCTCAGCAGATTTTCGAAGACACCACTCTGGAGCATCACCATGCAACTCACGTTTCATTGAGATTCATCTCTTCACACACAACTTCCCATATTCTGCCAACATCTTTTGTCTTTGATGTTTTTCTAAAACTGCAATGGCCTTTTTAAGTAGTGCATTTGCTTAAATTTAGCTAATTTCCTGACCAATAATTTGTGGTTAAGACAAATAAAAGGTAACACCATTTCAATAGTCCTTGTATGTCGAAATAATTTTGGTGCTTCTTTGTTAAGAAACAACATTGTGAGTGAAGAGCGCACTTGATCTGAAATGAATGAACAAAAAACACTTGTGAAGAGATTTTTATTTATTTATTATGTCATTTCCAATTTTGCAAAATTAAACCTTATATAAATGTCACTAGAACCTCAGGATGAAAGGCAAGTTGTGCTATAAGATGAGGTTGTGTTTGTTAGTAGTTTCTAAATCAATATAATCGTACTGATTGTGATAAAAATGACCAGATGATGACCATAGAGATAGACTGAGAAGCTTGGTAAAAAGGAATGTCAATCCTGTTCACATTCACTGTAAAAATGGAGTTCAAATGATTATTTACGTGATGGAGTAGAAGCAGACATGTTTCCTTTCCTTTGGTTGATCAAATTGAAAACCCTAAAAGTGTGTGGTGTGGCTTAGTGGTTAAAGTGATCCAGACTGGTAACCAAGAGGTAAAATCCAAATCCTGTCATTCTTGAGAAATGTAGCCTACAGATGACGTGAATAAGATCCAATATCCAAGAGTCGTGCTTGCCTTTGTTAGATTGCACATGTGATAAATAAACAAGTTTTGTTCCCCTTTAGTCTTGGTTATCTGTAAAAACATAATCAAACTGAAAGACCTAAATATGCTCAATAGTGTTTGTAGAGGTCCAGGTCGATCAATCATACCCCACCTCAGCGGTCAGCAGAGCAAATGTGTTTGTAGATTTGATTCTCTAAATATGCCTGATCTTGCATTGTGAGTTGTTTTCTACTTATTGACCACACAACTATAACAAGCTGACGCAACATCAATCTTTGGTGGTTCTTTTTTGCTGACCATGTAAAAAGCTTTCAGTGCTGTGGGGGAGGACAGGAGAGAAAAAGCGAGGGAAAAAAGCATTTTGAACTTTTCCATCGATCTGTGTAGGACTGTAAGAGAACAGAGGCGCCACTGAAGCCCACACATCTGGAATGAAGGACTGTGCTTAGATTCTGATGGAGCGTCACTGTGTGTTTGTGTGTGCGTGTGTTTTAATGCATTCATGCGTGACTCACAATGACTTGTTCTTGGTTCAAGTGGTGGGATCACACAAATGACACCTATTCAGAAATGCTTCAGAGACAGCAACATGAAAAATGAACAGAGGGGGCTTTTTAGCTCTGTATAGACAATGTCTTACCATTTACTGAGAGACAAATGATCATCAAAAGAATGTTTCACTTATTATTATTATTGTTATTCATAATACAAAAAAATATTGTCAGTGATCCGTTATTTCGAGTTCATCCAGAACTTTTCTCTTTGGTGCGTTTTTAAAATATGAATGAAGTTTTTCAAATGCATTGATATTAACAAGGAGACAATATGTGAGAGTCTGTAATTGTTTATACCCAGCTTTGCATGTCCATTTAATAGAACTAAGGGAATTTGCATACATTTGCACAGCTTTATATCTGGTAGCCCTATCAGCTAACTGCCATCAGCTAAATGAACAAGCCCCGATCTGTAACCCCTGCCCTTGCCCTGTGTGTGTAACAGGATTATGCCATTTGTTTCTCCAGTGGTATTCTTAAGCCTGAGGGGAGTGTTTCTCCTGCCATCTGCCATCCAATCAGAAAGAGAGCAGCTGGATCAAAGAGGAGCTGCCCGTCAGCTTAAAAGACCCCTTAATGTCCCCCAAAAATGCTCCATGGCACCAAGAAGCATCAGATTTATAGGATTAATTTAGAACATGGATGTGAAAATGAAATAATTTTAGAATTATTAGAATGAATTAATAATAAAGTATACAATATTATTAATTATTTTAATTTACACCATAGTTCAAAAGTTTGGGGTAAGAAAAAAGTATCATTACTTTTCAGCAAGGATGAATTAAAATTATCAAATGTGAATGTCTATAATGTTACAAAATGTTTTTATTTCAAAATAAATGCTGTTTTTAACTTATGGGCCAAACCTGAAACCGAAAATTCAGGATGCACTTGCTCAAAACACGACATTGAAAATAAATAATACATTAATAATCAATACATTATCCAAACTTGTTTAATAATCAAGGCTCCAATAGCTAAAACTTGTACAATCATTTTAATTGCACTCATTGCAACTTGTAAATAACACAATTGTAACTACTCCAGTTTGTTGGTGAAATATAAACATTTAAATGACTAAACTGTAATCATTTGTTCCCTTTCGCTGCGTCATATGTTAACACTTTGGGATCACCCCCAAGTGTGACCGGTCTCTAAAGCACATGTGGAAACACCAATTGATTGGCAGCGGGCAGCCCTATGATGTCACATGGAGTGCCTGAGAGTATAAAATGGTGCCGTCATCATCTCTTTGTCTTCAGGAGTTGCTTGTCTAAGTGTGTGTGAAGATATTGCCTGTTAATGTGAGCTTGAGAGCAGAGTGAGGGCTGTCAGCTCTTGAGGGAGCTATGCATGCACTGCGATGTGAGTCATGGTGTGTAAGCTGTGCTCTCTCAATTCTTTTCTTGAGGGATCAGAATCGAGTGTCTGAGTTTTGGACCCCATGTTTGCCGAGGTTCAGATCGCGGGGACCATGAAAATAAGTGACAAAACAACACTATCCGATTCATTTAAATGGAGAGCTGGCGATTTTCCGGTGTGACATGCGACAGACCATTGGTGACCGGATGGGGTGTGTCCAGCGAAGCGACAAGTTGAGATCTGTTCAACTTTACGTAAATGAAGAGTGACTTTTGGGAGCACAACCAATAGGAGTGCAGTCAGTGGAGCTCAGGTGATCTGTTGCTCTTTAGTGCCAAGGCAAGATGGAGAAGCTAATATACAGTTGGTATATGTACAGGTGGTACTCGCCGTGCTGTCTCCAAGCCTGAATGGTTTTGTGAGCCCAGATAGACCGGCATTTGACATTTTGCTGCAGATAAATAGTTGCGATGCCAAAGAACACTTGCTTAACACTTACATGTGGAGATATGAGTGTATGCTCCTTTCAAATTTGTATATGAAGGGTTGGTTAGACATAGCTGAAAGAAGATGGGCTATTCCACTTCTTGCATCCCACTTCATCAGCTTTTGACCGGCTTAAAGGAACACGCCACCGTTTTTTGAAATGAGGGTTATTCACCGTCTCCCCTACATTTAGATAGGTGGGCAAACGCATTTTTGTCTCACTGCATGCATTGTCTAGCTTAGCTTAGCATAATGAATGGAATCCCTTGTTGCCGGATAGCATGTTGTGAGTAAAAGTAATACAAAAAAACTAAAAACGAATTACTTTTTGTGGCCTGCATATTCACAACGAGTACAAATAGCAATGCAGATTAAGACTAGGCGATTTCCTTGGCAGATATTGACTTGGGACTATATTGGGGTGAAGCACAGGCGAAGCACTGCTACTTGGATGCAGAGATATCACGCAACACCCACTATTAACGAATAACCCCTATTTTAAAAAACGGTGGCGGGATCCTTTAGTGTTCTCAATTTAATGATAATTAAATAACCCCTATAGGCTACTCTTATTTGATAAATAAAAAGCCATTAGGAGTGATAATGAATGACATTGTTATCCCTTTGAATGTGAATGCTTATTTTACTTCAACCTCATCCATAGCTTAGATAGCGTATACTCACGAGATACAAACAATAGACCATTATCTGCATAGACACAACTGCATAACGCTTCGACTTATGCTTATGTAGCAATACGTGGCCGTCTAGTAGTGACTACGCCACCCCGAATTACCGGGGAAATAATCTAATAGATAGGACACAAGTCCGTTTGCTCATGAGAGGCAAGAGACGTGAGTTCAAATAGAAACAGGGATTTTTATTAAAGAAAGCAATTAAACAAATAACACAATCAATTGTCTCATTACATAATAAAAATATTACGGCAACCAAAACAAAAATATGATCACTGCAGGGGCTGAGACCACAGAGAAGCAGGCTAGCTATAGCTGCATATGGCAATGAAACACACCTTGAAGAATCACTCCACTACAAAATAGTGATTAAGAATCACACCACACTTATAACCCCTATACCTATAGGGTGAAGGCCTGCAGCTAAAACCCACCCGCCGGCCTCCAGGGAAACCCAGCTCCTGCAGAATACAGAAAAGAAATACATTTAGAAATGATTAAAGATAAGCAAATCGAAATGAGACAAATAATGAAAACAAAATCAAGCTATGAGATAAATGACCATCTATAATGAAAACAAAGAAAATAAATATAAACCAGTCAAACAGTCACAGCACGAAAGTCACACAATCAGTCCAACCTACACAGATGATGGGACCGATTTAGCAGTCTAATAATCAATCCATGTCATAAGTTGTAACAATGATGATCAGGCGGCTAAGGACTGGTAACTAAACCAGCCACATTCATAAGAAATAAACAAAACAAAATTTATGAGACCAAATAAAGTACTCCTTCTGGCCCACTTGAGCCCGAAAGAACAAATAAATTGCCTGAGCAATGGATAAAGTGAAGTCCAGCAGTATAATTCGGTTTCCACAAAGCAGCAGACGTGGCTCACAAAAGCATGGGTTGCTGACAGCAAGTTTGTTAAAGTAGCTGCTCAGCCTTGCATTAACACGAGCAAAAGAGAACTCCTAAACACAAATAGTCATTAACTATCTAATTAAAAACAGTTGTAGATTAAAAGAAACGATAGTAAATGTACTCACCCTGATTCAACTTCGGCGCGCACACACAATCACAGGCACATAGAATTCATATGCTGTTAGTGAGTCAATAAACAGCTGATACTCCGACGCAGAAAGTGAGTAGACGTCACACCAACGGAAGCCCAAAGGCGTGCCACACTAAAACGCATTGCAGATCGCTCAACCAAACGAACTACCCGAAAAGTTAAAAAATACCATTAAAACTTACCACAATGGAGGTGTCACCACGAGAACGCGCACAGCCTCGATGGCTGAGTGTCACACTAAACAGATACAGATAAAAGGCACCATAAAATCCATAAATCACTCCACAAGACTATAAACATGATGCTTAGTTTAACTGTATTGATTGTTCTTTTAGCGTGACTCGGACACACGAGCATCTGGATCATCCACCCACATTTAGCATAGCTAAAGAAAACATTACTTTTGGAAATAAGAGGATGCGTCATTAAAGTAACACCGTTAATTATGGTAAACGCAGTTTAAATCGCAAATGCTTATCACTTTAACTGTTTTCAAAACCATGCTAACAGCAACGACATACAATAGACCGCTGCTGCATGAAGTAAATACTGATGCTGATATGCTTCAGTGATTCACTTGTGCACTCTTGACATGACGCTATTTAAAAACGTTTCTAACTTGAAGCTAGATTAACTTAAGAATCCTCCGTTTAGGAATTGAAAACTGGACCACACAATATGTGCAGACATGTAGAATAAAACGTCAATCACTTATCTTAGATGTGAATACCAGCGCGCTGCATACTGCTACCAGCAACACCCCGGTATTTGTTTGAATGCTGAGTCGCAGCTCATTGGACGCTGTTGCAACCGCAATCAATCAACTGTGCCATGTAGATAATGTGATTGCTACCAAATGAGTCAGACTTATCAGCCTGCGCCATCTAGAGTTTCATGCCAGAAAGGTATTAAGCAGCACAACCGTTTTCAACATTGATAACAATGAGAAATGTTTCTTGGGCATCAAATTATCATATTAGAATGATGTCTGAAGGATCATGTGACACTGAAGACTGGAGGAATGATGCTGGAATTACACAGGAATTACATTTTAAAATATAATAAAATAGCAAAAAATCAAACAGAATGACAAATTCCTGCTTCTCGGTTAAACTTATCAGAGGGAATCTCTAATTTTCCCATTGACTGCAGATTTCGTGGGAAAATCAGCTGCATGGATTTTAATGCACATAATTTTTACAGATCTGTGAGTAGTTAGTTCTGAAAGCAGATTAACCCAAAATGTTTAATAAGCACAAAAGACCTGACAATATGTATAACATAATAGGAAACTCGTGTTTAATCCACTGTAGCTACAATGCGTATCACTGCACCAATTGTATATTGGTCTATTATTATTTACATGTAAAAGACTGTACCCTCTAGCAGAAGGATGATATTTTGATATATATATATATATATATATATATATATATATATATATATATATATATATATATATATAATGTATACATATAATGTATACATATAATATATATTATTGTTGTTGTAACCGTACTTGGGGTTGTATTATTTTGTGAAAATGGTCATGGCTGAAGGGTTTTATGGTACATAATAGCCTTTAGAGAGAGAGAGAGAGAGAGAGAGAGAGAGAGCAGAAAAAAAGGTTCAAACACATATTGAAATGGTAATAACCCATATTTGGCTATCATGAAGCATGGATTACCAGCACAACACCAGCGCTCCAAACACTGGAATGGATTAACAGTATTAACACAGCCTGAAACTGAAGCTATTTGTAAAATCAGTCTGTCATTCATTGACTATGAAAACAGAAACATTAGGGCTGAAAAGAGTGTACAGTGTCTGTAAATTCCCCTCTCTCACATTTGAAAGCAGATTTAGTTTTTTTTTTTCTGTGTGTGAAATAAATCCGGAGACTTATTCCATATTCCAGGCGCTCATTGAAATGGCTTGGATCATCAAAAGTAGCTCACTAGCTCACAAGAGTATATAGGACAAAATGTAAATTACATCAACTGCGAGTTTTAAGAATGTGGCTAACCCTTCAGTGGAATGTTTATATTGGACAGCAGTATTGATGCCTTGAATCTTGGCCCGAGGTTTGACATTGTGACTATTGAATAGTGCTGGCTCGGTGGCAGTTTCACTTGGCATTCACACTATAAAAGGGTTCTTTAACTTGTAATTATAACCTTGAAGGCCTTCATGCCAATACTAACTCGCCTATCGCTAATTACACTTACTGACAGTGATGTAACTACCCAATTACTGCAACAAAAAAAAAAAACAGTCTGTGCTGCATCTTTTTTCTCGGATTTGGTATTAAGATCAGTCTCGGGTGATAAAAAAAAAAAAAAAAGGTTTTACCAAATGCAACCCAGGCTCATTGAATAAATATGCCTGTAGTGACATTTCTGCAAAAAAGTATTACATTGCGCCTGTCACAAATGTCCAGTGGCAGGCATAAAAAGCAAGTTGTGTTTTATCAGAAACACTTGAACATGAATCTGGCATGGTTAAATTATGGTGTTTGTTGTATGTATCGCAAAACTTCGGAAATGAAATGTCCGGTGAGCGGTGCTAAAAAGATTAGTACTCTCACATTTTGAAAACAACATACTACCTACACTTGACCGATAGTGTTAACAAAAGCAAACTTTAAATTAAATAGAATTTACTGAAGCATTCATGCCTCTTGGCTCTTTTATTTTGACTAATGTTTCACAGGATCACAAGTGCTATGCTGGACCAGGTGACCTAGCAAGTTTCAGAATGCCAGAAAAGCCAAACATATTTGCATCACATAATCATCGTAATATCAAAATGTATCAGTTTACACATCATTCACTATGATATATGTTTTGAGGTCATGACATATTATTGTGCAAGGAACCGTGCGAAAATAAGTCTTTATTAATCAGTCATTTGTCTCTGTAGTGTAATCATTATTTGTGCAAAAGGGAAAAAAAATCTGTTTTATTGCCGCAAGTGTTACTTTCAACTTGACTCTGCAGTGAATGGTACGTTTTTGGAATTTTGCTAAAATGTAGGTAGATGCTAAATTTTCCAATGAGCCTAGCTTGACAAAAAGTTTTGGACTCTTTTTATATTTAACACTACCCACTTGTGATCAGATTACTTGAAACAGATCTCACAAATCTTCATAATCACACACACACACACACACACACACACACACACACACACACACACACACACACACACACACACACACACACACACACATACACATACACATACACACACACACACACACACACACACACAGTAGTGGATACAATCTACTCTCAAATAGTATTTGCATAATGCTGAACTTTTTTTGCATTGAGATTGTATTTAGGTCAGATTCCACAGAGACATCTAGTCATCAGAAAGTAGGATTAGTGGCTGAAAGAATCATTGAGCCAAAAGAGACACATCATACACACACACCACAGAGAATTCCCAGATTCCATATACCGGTAGTAATATTACTAGCATTTGTCACAAAGTAAAGAAAATACTTTAAATGGTATTAAAATAATACTAATAATATTAATTGAGAATGCTCTTGCTGCTGACTCTCAGCTCAAATGCATTCACTTTTACACAAGCACTTTCTGTAAAGGGTTCCAGAAATAAGTTACAAAGACAATGTTGTATAATACTTTTTTTCATGAATAACATAAGTGTGTAAAATTGGCCTTTAATACTCAGTCTATTTAAGATTTTAATCTATGAAATGCAGGGAATAACAAACTAAACCTACACATGGTTTGTTTGCGTACATCATACTGTCTTTTTTCAAGCATAAGGCGGCAATGTGTTACTGTTGTGGCTATGTTTGAGTTTTGAAGTGCTGTTCAGTCAGATTATAATAATAATATGCCACTTGTTGTTGTTGTTATTGTTGAGTGTGGTAAAGTTTCAGTTATAATAGACCGCAATTTTTCCTCTCATGGTGGTTGCACTTTGAAGAGCATGATTGTACAGGATGATTGTAAACACTTTAATTTATGTATATGTAGTTTTATTTCTTAAGGTGTGACAAGCATAGTTAAATGCTGAATGTGCAAGCTTACAGCCACATTGTCAGAAAAATGTGCAAAAATGTTACCTCCCGCTTGTTAATGGGGAAGAACCCTCAAAGGTACATCTTGGGTCTGCCTATGTGCACATTTTATTCCTCTTAAACTTTTGTCCAAAAAGTGTTACACATGAAGCTAGCTAATGGCCATTAAATGCGATCGATAAATGTTTCAAACTGTTTACAGAATACAGAATTATGGGTTTTTGTATTATTTTGATGATAAAGTATTTGTCTAGCATAAAAGGCCTTTTAACAGATGCAAGTAAAACATTGGTGAGTTACTGTAATATGACGTCACAGGCATAGGCCTACACTTTTCATTAATCTTTTCTGGAGCATTTACCCACAGTTCCAACATTTGTGAAATGTTTGAACTTTCTGGTTATGATGATGACATTTAAAAGGTATGCTTGTGTGTTATTGTTTAGATGTTTTTTTTCAACACTTACTGGGAGGGAAATAACTCAGCATGAGTCATTGTGACTGAGAGCTGTCACAGCATTGCAGCACTGAAACACACCAAGGGAAACTGGGAAATGTGCAGTTTTCATCTGATACTGGCAGAATCAATGGCACCAACATTCTGTGATACAGAGGCTGCGAGAAATTTGATTTCCAATAAGACTGACATAAAAAAAAACTCAGCACTTGTTTCTTCAGTGAAAATAAGGTAATTAGCAATTGTGTGGATCTTTTCCAATTACCATTACATCTATTGAAGTAGTAAGATACGCTGACTGGTTTTTGGTT
The DNA here is from genome assembly GCF_949152265.1 of Phoxinus phoxinus. Classification (NCBI taxonomy): domain Eukaryota; kingdom Metazoa; phylum Chordata; class Actinopteri; order Cypriniformes; family Leuciscidae; genus Phoxinus; species Phoxinus phoxinus. Next base: position 12,578,400 of record NC_136881.1, on the reverse strand, counting down.
AACTGACACATCTAAGTAGAGCTAGTGTTTTAGATTCAGACACGATTGAGGAGGCAGAATAGATAAACTAACAACGAACTAAAGTAACTTCAGTATTTAGCAGCATTGGAAACGGACAAATGTATGATGCAAATGTATTTCTTTCATATTGCGGCAGCAGATCTTGTCAGCCTCTTGACTCAGTGCAGACACCTTTGTATGCTACAGTACATGAGGAACACTTTGATTACATCACCTATGTCTTTACAGACTGACTGCAAATGAAATGAATGGCAGTTCTTTAGTAGACAAAAAGCTTTTGTTGCTCACACAAAAGAATTGAAATGAAAGTGTTGACACTACCCAGGCATTCCAAAGCCAAATAATATAGATTTTGTTTTCCTGCTGAGATTTTGTTTGACGTGAAGTACCAAAATCATTCCACTGTAGAGTCACATTTGAGTGACAGACATGTGTGCTTAATTATTACCTTCATATATCAAGACTTATGACATGTTTCTTATGGTTAGTTTAAATTATACAAAAATCATAAATAGAATGTATGGTCCTTTAATGGTTAATGGTCCTTGACATGGTCAAAAGCCTTTGTCTTGGTGGATTGGTCATGGACTCTATATATATTTGTTTTCACTATTTTCTATGCCTTTGATGCTTTTCAATTATTAATTTGAGATACATCAGAGATTAAAGCTTACCGGAGTTATGTAAGTGTTCTTACAGTTTGTAGTTTTTGACCTTTACATTGCTTGCATGATTGCTTCACAGTAACTAAAAATAATGACTCTTGGACTGTTGATGGGTCAACCTGTCATCTTATTCTAAATCAAAAAATTTTGTATACAGTATATATATAAAATAAAGTGTATTGACATCTGGAATCCATTTCTTATTATCTTAATATAAATCAGACACCTGGAACTAATATATATTTACTATATATATATATATATATATATATATATATATATATACTGTATATATATACACATACAGTGGTTAAATTGGGCCGGGGCTCTCCGGGGCTCAGCCCCGGCACATAAGCCTGCAGTGGCGCAAAAAGTGGGTATGCGCCATGCAATGGTAAAAAAATAAGTATTTTCTATATGTAGCTGCTGTTGTGCGTTTCTAAATCATTTCTGCATTTCCTCAATGTTATATAACATTTTAGAGGACTAACAGAGTAGGCACCCTCATAAGATGAAGGTGTGGGGCACCGTGAGCGCTGAGCGAGCAGGTACGAGTAGTGAGTTGTCGTCAAAAAAGATGGATTAAGCAAAAATGTTGTCGGGGCTAAAATAGAAAAAGAAAGAGGGAAAATGATATGGCATGTAAATTGATGCGACAGCAGCTAAATACATGGATGGTGAAAGGCAACAGGTAGGATTTAAAGTGTGACGTCCAGGATATAGGCTAATGCCATCGGGACTACCGGTAGATTCCAGGTGGGTCGACGTGCTTTTTGGGCTGATACATCTCATACTTTTTTTTCTTTTCTTAACGGCCCATAAAACTCGTACATCAGCGGCCCATTCGTTTTGTTTTGTTTTGTTTAATTGGCGGCGTTGGGTTAGTGCTGGTGTAATGCATTGGTCAAGAGTCAGCGTTAGTTTTTTTTTCTGACACCGCATGAAACACATTAGTTACATGAGGCCCATTGGTTATTTTCTTGATTGACACTGGGCTGGCCCAATCACATCTTTAATGTGAAGTAGAAAAACGTGTAGACTAATCAAGTGATGACTGATTAACAGTAATGTAAATGCTAAATGTCCTAATACCTGTTGATACTACAACAATGCAAAGTATATGCTCTTAACCTTGCAGTTTTTCACATATCATGTAAGACTCAATTTCTCCATTTCTTTTCACAAAACTCTCCAGAAAGTGCCATTTAATTGTTCATTAATGATTCCCCCGGACCCCCCTAGGGAGAGCCCCCCCCCCCCCCCCCAATTAATAAATCCCAATTTAACCCCTGTATATATATGTATGTATGTATGTATGTGTTTTGTTTGCTGTCTTCCTATATTTTGTCTTATGATGTCCTGTCCTAGACACAAAAGATAGATACAATTAGCTTTTGAAAAAGGTTGCTCAACATGTACATTTTGTGATGTAAGTAAATTATTATTATATATTTTTTTACCATTATTATTTAATTTACATGCAGTACACTACCGTACACAAATTAGGGGTCAGTACGTTTTTTTTTTAATAATTGAATATCTTTATTTTCATTTAATGCAAATAAATGCTGTTCTTTTTTACTTTATTCAAAAAATAGTGTGAATCTTGAAAAAAGGCATCACATTTTCCACAAAAATAACTTTTTTCCACCTTGATAATAATAAGAAATGTCACTTGTGCACTAAATCAGCATATTAGAATAGTTTTGAAGACTGGAGTAATGACCAATGAAAATTCAGCCTTGACTTCTTGCAAAAACATTAAAACAAACAAACAAACAAAACAATATTATATAGATCTTACATAAAGAACCTAAACCTAAACTAAACGAAACCTAAGAACAAACCTAAAAAAAAAAAAAGTAATGGTTTCTGATAATAGATAATAAATTGTTCAGTAAACCTTTTAAACAGGTCTGAATAATGGGTAGGTACTGGGTTTGGATTAAATTAAATTAAATTAAGTCTAGCTATCCCTAGACGCACAAATCTTTTCAACTATTAAACTGCTTTCATTTCCCTAAGAATTATTTATATTCAGGTGTAATTAAGCAAGGGAGTCTCTTCTCTTCACAAGGAATTTGGAAATAAAACATTCATAGCCCAACACCCACAGAATTAACCTTTTACTATCTTGACTTGCAATCTCTTCAGACTGAAGTGGAGGTTTACAAGTATGTTTTGTCTTCGAATATTTATATTTAACTGGCTTTTCTTTGATTCCTTCCCTGATAAAACAAGGCCAAAACATAATTAAGAGAAATCTAATAACTCGCTTTCCCTGGGATATATGGACAAGTTCTTACAATTGATGGTAGAAAGAATTAGATAATTTTTTTTTTAAATACATTTAAAATGTAACCAATTTTAAAACAACAACAATGTTTTGTTATACCTTTTGTAGCAGGACATTCTCTTGCAATACTACAACCTGTGACGTTTTAGATCTAAAAGTACTTCCATGTCTGCATCCTCCCTCAACAGAGAAGTTCCTGAGGTTTTGTTTCGGGTGCAAAGAATACCAATATCGGGTGCTTCCATTCGGTCTAGGTCTATCACCCACATACGTTCACCAAATGTGTAGATGCAGGTCTGGCCCCACTCAGGCTGCAGGGCATACACATTTTGAACTACATAGACGACTGGCTGATTCTAGCGGAGTCGGAGCAGTTGGCGGTTCGGCATCGAGATGTCGTCCTCGCACACATGCAGAAATTGGGGTTGAGACTCAATGCCAAGAAGAGTGTGCTTTCTCCACTACAGATAACCACTTTCCTTGGTGTGGTTTGGGATTCAGTCACAATGCGAGCCGTGCTATTGCCCGCTCGTGTAGCTGCTATCCTCACAGCCATGAAAGAGTTAAAGCTAGGCCAGTCACGCACTGTGAAACAGTTTCAGAGACTGTTGGGCCTCATGGCAGCGGCGTCCAATGTGATACCCTTTGGCCTGCTGTACATGAAACCCTTGCAGTTTTGGCTCAGGTCCAAAGGGTTTGCATCTCAGGACACGACGGACTGCCACTTTGGTTTTCCCTCACACATCCAGCCCCCCTGTTCTGGAGTTCTGGAGAGAGTACGCCGGGGTGGAATAAGCCTACTGCTGGTAGAATCAAGCTGGCTGAGCCGGATTTGGTTCGCAGACCTGATATCTCTCCTCGTAGGCTCTCCGTTGGGGATTCCAATCAGTAGAGACCTTCTGTCTCAGGCAGGGGGCACAATCTTTCACCCCTGTCCAGAAATATTGAACTTGTGGGTTTGGCCTCTGAGGGGGCCCAACTCAAAGATGCTGGTCTCTCAACTGAGGTTGTAGAGACCATATTTCACTCCAGAGCTCCAGCCATGAGGAAACTATATGCTTTGAAGTGGAAGGTTTTCAGTTCTTGGTGGAATGAACGTCAGTGGGATCCAGTTAACTGCCAAGTTGGTTCAGTGCTTGAATTCTTGCAAGATCACTTTTCAGCAGGGTTATCTCCCTCTACCCTAAAGGTTTACGTGGTGGAGGGATCCCCTGATTATTTGTTTCCTTCGTGGTACACTGAGGCTGAGACCTGCAACTCGAACCTGGGTTCCTGCCTGGGACTTGGCTATAGTTCTGGAGGGTCCCTTTGAGCCCCTTGATACGGTTTCAGTAAAGTTTCTAACTTAAAAAAAACATTTTCCTTCTGGCTATTTCATTTCTAAAAAGAGTTGGAGACATTTAGCCCCTTTCGGTCTCTCCCACCTGCCTTGAATTCGCACCTGGGATGGTCAAGACATTTCTATATCCTTAACCGGGCTATGTCCCTAAAGTGCCGACCAATATTCCGAGGCCTATCGTGTTGCAAGCTTTCTGTCCTCCTCCTTTTACAAATTCGGACCAGGAAAAGCTGAATCTCCTCTGTCCAGTGTGAGCACTGGACACGTATGTCCACAGAGCGTCCCTGTGGAGAAAATCGGATCAGTTATTTTGGATCAACTATAAAGCCATTCCAGCTTTTAGCCATTTTGAATTTTGTTTTAAATTTTACGAACGCATTGGCGTATTGTTACAAAACTCTGTATGTGTCTTCGGTAATATGCCCTGAAGGTACTCTAAGTTTCGGGTCAGCGTCACCTTGTGGTCAAAAGTTATGATGAAAAAAAAATTTAATCGTTTTTGAATAAATTAGCTTATTGTAATGAAACTGGTGAAAACATGCATATCAATTATAGTCGGTCAAACTTCCTGTCCGCCATTTTTATTCTCTTTTAAAACCTACTTTTTCTAACTCCTAGACCATTTTTTCCAATTCACACCTTCACTCCATGCCGGAAAAAATGAATGAATTTTGTGTCGATAAACGAAACCGCTTCAACAAAGTTGAGTCAAAACGCGTGAATGCACAAAAAGCACTATAAAATCTTAAAATCGAACTTGACGCGCAAATGAACTCATTCGCGCCGCAGGATATTTTTACGCGCGTAACGCGTCTTTGCATTGACTTAACATTGAAATCACTCGCGCCTGACACGCTATTCGTGTGAATGTATAATGGTGAACGCACCATTATAGTCTGGAAAATACGGTACATGTATTTAGCTGACAGAATGCTGTGATTTAAAATGAAAAATCTGCTCATTTTCTCAGCTTTGATCCCATCATCCATTATCAAAGCGTCTGTTTATCTCAAAAACGTATTGCCAAACTGGATTTTCTCCAACACACAGACACCATTGGATTTGGTTTGAGTCTGGCTAAAACTCTGATGGAATAGTCTGTGTGTGTGTGTTTCTCATTCTAAGGATAACTGAGATATAACTGTAACACCATCACAGCGGTCTGAATCTAATGGGTTGTCAGGGAGACACCAAAAGAGCCATTCTGCGGAACTAATGGCAGTTGGTGAAGTTTTATAATATCTGATATTGTGTTTCTGGAGTCTGTTCATGTCTCTATGAAATCTAATAGCTCTACAGGGCATCTTAATACAAGACAAAATTGAAACCGCTAGGCTGTGTGTCTCTTATTTGTGCCATCACTCAGTTCAAATCCAGGTGTGCCATGAACAAAACTGCCATTTCTTTAAGCTTGATTTCACTGAGTTTTCAAACATCTGGTTCTCAAATCATACTCACTTATTTGTTTTAGTTTTATAGTTAAGAGAAAGTAGAATTTCTGTCTCCTACTAAAGTAGTTTGCATCACCTCCCACACAAGACACTGTTTCATAAATATATTTAAACTTTAATGAGCAATTCGAAGTTCAACTCGCAACTCTGATTCTGGCACAAGCATGCTTTTGGCATACTAAACAGCTAGATTCCCATTTATGAGTGACAAATCGGATAAGACCGCATGTATATGGTATGACGACATACATGTTTCCGATGGCCCACTCATAAAAAAAACAACAACTTTATTGACATCTGTGGTTCCATGAAGTACTTCCAGCATCCATGAACCTTTCCATTAAAAGGTTCTTTATCATGGAAAAACTTTCTTTAGATACAAATAATATATATATATATATACAGTGTTCGAATTACAGGGGAGCTAAGGGGAGCTCGGCTCCCCTGAAAAGGACCTGGGCTCCCATGAAAGCCTACTTTGAGACATTTAGGGGGAGCTCTAAAACACTGTCCATTTTTTTGTTATGTGAGTTATTCTGTTTTTATCATGATTTGCATTAGGGCTGAACGATATTCTGTTTTATCATCGACATCGCGATGTGCGATGCGCTTCACTTCTGCGTCGGACCTACGCCGGAGCCAATACGCTGTAGGCAACGCATTGGTTTTCGTTTATACTTCTGCGTCGTTGTCCGCATTGACGCGCAATTACACATGCAGAGGGAGCGTGTGAAACCCGAGGGAGGGGTTCTAGCAGACCAATCACAGCGCTTGCGTCCGCGTAGAATTGACGCGTTGTTACATTTTTGGAGAGGTGCACGTCAGGGTACGCCGGAGGGTACGCGCGCTACACACAGCCTACGGTGTGTGCTACACACAGCCTAAAATATGAAGTGACCTTTTTGTCACTTGTAATGAAGCTTGCTTATTAGTGAAATTATTAATATCATGCTAATTATTGACTTTAGCCTGGAGTTATGGCTCTCATTATCGCAATATATATCATTGGGGAAAAAAATGTAATTGTAATTTTTTGCACAAACAATGTAATTTTTTTTCCAATATCGTGCAGCCCTAATTTGCATGATGTAGGCCTAAGCGCGGTTGATTCAGAACCGTGGACAGAGCTGTTTGCCCTAACACTGACAACACTGACTGACGCTTGCGTTTTGAATTAAACGGTTTACTAAGTAAACAATAGCTTTACTGTAAACCTATTGTTTTAAATGCCCGAACATGCACCAAAAGCGTTAAAGTCAGTCAGGGTCAGGGAGGATCGGAAAATAGGGCTCCCCCGAAAGCCACTTTGTAATTCGAACCATGTGTATATATATATATATATATATATATATATATATACATACACACACACTATTCTTCACACTAAGGAAAAGAAAATGCTGCTTTTAAGAACTGTCCACTGAAAGGATCTTTGGGAAACCCAAAATGGTTCCTCTATGGCATCGCTGTAAAACCTCCTTTTGGAATCTTTGGAGTGTAGACCTTGTTCACATTATAAATCAACAATGCGGCACTGCAATGTAGTTTTGACACCATGCTGCTCACATCCAGTGTAGATACTGTGCAACATGGTGTCTGGTTGCCAAGCAACTTGCTGTATTGTTATAGAAATAAACTTATGTGCACACCTGTGCTATTGAATAGCAGCTTTAAACACTATTTATCACTTCGGAAATGGCTACCTTAGGGCATTTCCAAAATGGCTGTTTAGTCTTGTGACTGAACATACCAAGATGTTTTTGTTCAGGAAATATTGTAAAAGTACATATAAAAGAGAAGTGTCCCCTAGTCCTATGTTCTCTTAGCGAACAACTCAATGTTTTTTCATGCTCACACACACATATGCTCATAATTCTTGAGAGGTCATGCATCTCGAATTGTGCCCTGGTCTGATTTTAATGATTGATTAATTCATTAATCAGATATTAAAATGAGCTCTGAGCAGCATCTTCTTTAGTACCGTGGCCAGATAATGTCATCTCCATGTACACTGAGCATGACTAATGAGAACATCTCTTTCCCTCTTTCTCTGATGAGGACACAAATTTGTTTAATGACGTGTATTACACTGTTATTACAGCTTAAACATGGTTTTTGAGGACATTTCATGAGTCCTCATAATTCAAATAGCTTAAGAAAAAATGTTTTATTAAAAATGTAAAAATGCACAATGTTACCTGTGATGGGTAGGTTTAGGGATAGGGGCAGTGTAAGGGGATAGAATATACAGTTTGTACAGTATAAAAACCATTACGCCTATGGAATGTCCTCACAATTATAGCAAAACAAACGTGTGCATGTCTGTCATTTCTGTCATATACAGACTGTACTGTCCAACTGTAACACATAAAAAACAGACTAAGGCTTACACAACATGTCTGTTCCAAAACCCACTGAGCTGCCTATGGGCACAACATTAAAGGTATATTTCACCCCAAAATAAAAAATGTTGTCATTATATTTCACATGTTTCCAAACCCATGAGACTTTTTTTCTTCCTCTGGAACACAAAAGGTTTTTTGAAGAATATTCTGCCCACTCTTTTTAATATAATAAAAGTGGAGGAGGACTGAGGCTGTCAAGCTCCAACATGAAAAAAAAAAAAAAAAAAAAAAAGCACCATAAAAGTATCATAAAAGTCATCAATATGACTCACAGGCTGTTTTCACAGACTTCTGAAGCCTGAGGTTGCTTTCTGAAAGTAACCAATGCAATTCATTATTCACTAAAAATCTTCAAGTGAACATGAAATGTAAAGTTTTCTATGCATTTTTATATTATCTTATTGCGAACAGATCATTTGTGCATGTTTCATTTATTTCTTTATTTTTACATTGATGTTGACATTTTGACTAAAAACAAAAGAGAGTCATGCCCGAGACTGTGCATCTTTGCCTGGGATTCACTTTCAGAAAACCAGCCTGCATTTCCTGGAGGCTTCATACTTTCAGAGCTCCAACTACGGTGGAAATTGAACTCTCGCCCCACCCAGAGTGACTGTGAGTGGGCCTCATGACAATCTGATGAGGCCCTGGAGCCCTAAGTCCAGACTTCCAGGGATCCACGTGGTGGAAATTGACTCTGAGTGTGGCCGAAACGACAGACTTTTCTCCAGTGATGTATGCCGGACTTTTTCAAAGATTCGTTGACAAACCCCTAACTTTTCTTACAATTGTCTGCAAGCTTGCATTCATGGATCTGGTTCTATCTTTCGATGAATAGATGAAAGCAGTTATTTTTTTACTTATTTCCCTTTTTGTGATAATCACGATGTAAACATCACAATATGGAATAAATAATCTGTCTCCCCACCCCAAGCAAGAGAATTGACAATTATAGTATAAATACACACATTCCAATTCAACAAAATGTGTAAACTGCTATTTTTATATGAAAATACACGAGAGCATTAGAGTATCATGCTGTTGGCTTAGCAACATGCTAAAGGAAAATACGTTGTGAGTAGAGTCTCCCGTGCAAAGCATTATTAAGGCGCCGTGCGGAGTTGCTGCTTTGTAGAGCCTTCCAAAGCGTTGGCTTATGAAGTTGAATGAATGACGGTTAGAATATTGCCTCAGAAGTCAGCTGTCTATGAAGGTAGTAGACAGCGAAGACAGCTCATTAGGTTTTGGAACAGAGCGAAAGTGTATGCCATCTGTCACAAGTGTGTGTGCATACGCTGTAATAGTTGCATGTGTGTAAGGTTGTATGCTGTGTATAGTATACACATGGACAGCTTAAGCTTAATCCTGCTCCTCCTAGTTGATCAACTCTAAGGAAACTAATATAGCATCTCAGCACAACATAAACAGCCTTTTTCCCCCTGAAAATATGGCTACAGTGCTGACTCATGCACAGGGCGTTCGTCTGTCAATGGCAATCTGTGCACTGGATTTCTAAGCAACTGTGTTCATACAAAAACAACACATATTCTGCTAACAATTACTCATCTAGGGCCTGTTCATAATATTATTATGAATAATTTAAGGCAAAATTATTCAGAGAAAGAAAATGTAAATTTCAGAAGGATATCACACTGTACAACAAAATATATTTGTGGATTTGATATCGCAAACCCCTAGGAACAAACAAATTTCACTGTTTGAGAAATCACACATATATCAACAAGACAAAACTTTGTGTGAGGAAAGTTTGAAAGTTTTCAGTTAATTAAATATTTTTGTTTACGCCTATGGCCTTTGGCAGTGGCAAACTTGGTTACTCCTTTGACAAGCTCATTTTTCAGATATCAACAAACTTGTCAATGGTAAATCTGTCATTGCAGTTTGTGTGAAGGAGTTTATAAACATACAAATTAAAACTCCCAGTTCATGAATCACCAGGAATCTGTCTTTGTAGCAGATTTATGTCCCCCCTAACACAAACTGTGAGTCAGCTAGATTATGCCAGCCCCTCTCACAGTTTTACAACGTAAAGCTTTATCTGTAAGACAGTGGAGATCAAGAGAGGAACAGGCCTGAAGTTGTGTTGTGTTTTTTCCTAAATGTCCTGCCATGGGATTAGAATGACCTGCCTGGAGAAGCATTTTCAGACTGCTTTTTGGTACCAATAATTGGGTTGTAATCAGCGTTCGAATTATACCGTGAGCTTCAGAGGGGATACAGCTATTTCGACTGGTGACGTCACTCTCCATTTTACAAAGGCTTACACACATGATGAAAACAGTGTTGTTAATGTGTCTTGTCCCCTCACAATGATAGTAAACTAATTATTAGGCTACATTACATGAGTCACGTTACATATGCCTATTTTCAGTTAAAAATGGCGAAATTAGACAAAAATGTTAAATGTTTTGACACCATCTAAGTAATTTTTTTCATCATATGTATTTTTCTGTTTCTGAGTTGTGTGTGTACGTCACCAAATCTAACTTTATATTGCCTTAATCACTGTCTTGTTGGCTAAAACATGGCACCATTTTGAAACATGTCAGCAACTCCTAGCAACTGTTAGCTAGGTTTAAAATATTTTTTACACAGCAGGGTTAGTTGTAGCACAGTGTTACAACTAAGCCGCCAAGTGTTCACAATATTGTAGGCTATGGGATTTGTTTACTATATTGATCACTTGTTTATTTATTAAAAATATTGCCTGTTTTCATGTAATAAACACTTTAAAATGTGATTTTAAGCTTGTTTTTATTATTATTATTATTACTGTTACTATTAATAATAATAATAATTTTGCATGCAAAACTGTTCAGCCCTTTCCTATATCTCTATCCATGATATTGATCCATAATAGAAGGATGATTGGATGAGGGATGGATGTATGGATATCTATCTATACAGATGTACAAACAATATCAAACTATACAGATAAAATAGTACTGAATTATGTGTGTTACACACAAGTGTTACAACTAACCCCTCTGTCTGTTACAACTAACCCCGCATATGGGGTAAGTTGTAACATTTGCACTTCTGTCACTTTCAGTGCAACTGTACGAAAATGGAAGGTCCTAGAAAAAAACTTTAAGTGTTCATTTGTAGCAGAGATGTGTATGTTTCTTGTGTAAAAAAAAAGATTAATCTAACCTAATTATTTTTTAAATAATTGAGCCAAAACCAAAATGCGTTAGATTGTGCCCCGCTCTCCCCTACATCTTATCTCGCACTTGACCGTAAACTGAAGCGCTGAGTCGCTCTGCTAAAATTCGCGCTCAGCAGCTTCTGTGAACATAAAGCCCGCCTACTTTGATTTGATTAGTCATCTCAAATATTCTGACATTGACGAGCAGTGACAGACCAATGAGGCTCAGATGACAGACACACGCGCTATACAACCTATCTTTAATAATCCCAAAATAGGGATCGGTGAGCGGACGGTCGGGTTGGAGAGACTGATCGTCGATGGTGCGGACCTTTTCAAATGCGTGTTTTAATGACTCATCCTGAGACCGCTGCAGTTGAAAATCATTGCGCTCCGAGATAATCTGTCTCTCGATTGCGCTCATTCCCCTGAATCAAGTCTCGAGGGTCCCGGTTCCGTCTCTCCAATCTGCACCATCGCCTCGGTATACTGCGCTTTCTGTACACAAGAGGCATCTGCACATAAGCCCCTGATCAATTCACTACAAGCTGGCCAATTTGTTACCAAAATCAGCGGATGCCTGAGGTGCGGGTTAAATGCCACCTCTACCCTATGCTTTTGACCCCTAAATTGAATCACAGCTGACATTAAGGGATAATTCACCACGTCCCCATGCACACACCTTACCTGAACCATGGGGCTCATATCCAATGCCTCAGGTTGAATCAGGCTTTGGTGGATTGAGGTTTGGTTACCGCCTGAATCCACCAGAGCCTGATTGGTACCCCCCTTAATACTCACAGGTATTTGGTACCGGCCAGCCTGATCGTGGGCAGCCTGTTGGACGTCTGGGACCCGGATCATTGTCCCTATATCCAGCATAGGACATCTATGAATGAAATGGTCCGAGTCCTCACAACGCCAGCAGTCCGGCCCAGACCTCCCCGCCGCCCTAGTGGCAGGAAGTGGGCCAAGGGATTGGCGTGGAGAGAGCGGGGAAAAAGGAGGACAGGCTTCCGCTCCGGTGGAGGCGAACCCCCTGGGCTGCCCCCCAGAGGACCTCTGATTGGACCCGGCAGAAGGGTCGTAGAGGCCGGGATAGGTCGCTTTGAGGGGGTTGAGGGGGTAGAGGGGGACAAAACTGAAAAAGAAGGGAGAGAAACATTCGGGAGGGTATCGCCGACCCTGGATGTTATGGCGTCCGCAAGTGGAGACGTTGATGTAGACTGAGTCGGTTGGCTGGCGGCGGCTTCCATCTCCCTTCATGGGTTTCGGCACCAGTTTAATACGGTTCGTTGTTATGGGAAGAAGGAGGCGGGAACTGGCGAACATTAAATATTTTAATAACAAAATAAAACAAATGCAAAATGCCGTCCTCCCGCAGCCCTCGACCTCGTCCTGCTCGCCACAACCACTTTATACAATATATTTTTTACAGTATTTAACAGGAAAAAATGTCAATGTCTCTTTCAATTAGAATTACAACTACTTGTTCTATTATAAAGCAATTCTTCACAGTGTCTTAACTTGCGGGCATCCAACCTCAAGGGATTGAACATAACAAATGAACCAGAGAAGATTTCCACGTCAAAGAGGGCGGAGCCTCAGAGCTTCGAACTTCTTTTTTTTACCTCAAAGTAAAGAACGAAAAATTACTTTACTGTGAATAAATCGGGGCCTTTAGATTCCATAGACAAACATGATTTGAATCAGCTGTTTAAATCGCTCTCACCCCAATTTAGGAGTAAGGTCTAAGTAAATGAACAATTTATTACAAAATTGTTTGGATTTTTTGGCAAATGCTTGAATGTTCACGGTAGGAGATAACAGCCGCTCTGTTCCAAAACATAGTCAGCTGCCCACAATTAGGCAGTAAAATTATGCGTCCTTTTAAGATACCTCGCTTTGCCAAAAATCAAAGGAAGTTTTGCATGTATTTTTCAAAGCAATCCCAGAATGTGTCGTGATGAGCACCATGAAAAAAATAATGCAAGATTACAGACAGAGCTGAGAGAAAATTTTATCTCATTCTTCAAAGGAAATCATTTCATATAATTTGTATATTAATGTGTACTTACTGCAGAGTATTGAAATGTTAGTTTAGCCTCATGCTAAATGTAAAATCAACTGCAAGTGTTATTGGGGTTTCTGCTCATGAGGAAGCTGCTGAGACATTGTGGCGACCTGTAGAGTTTGTAATGGAGTTATTGTGATGCAGTTCCTTTGAGTATTTATGCCATATTATATTTAGCTCTGTTTACAGTGTTTTGGTATAGCCTACTGTTGGTATACCTACATTATATGAATTCGCGTCTGCCGCCCGAGTTGAAAAATCTGAACTTCTGCGTCAATTCGCGCCGCGTTAACCAATCAGGAGCCTGCTTGCTTCACGTTGCATAAAGTGACATAGGATTATGATCGCTCCGATGTGGGACAGCAGGTAATCAAACTGGCCGCGGGACAGGCCGAAGTACCGCTGAAAGCGGCCATCATCCAAGCGCAGCTTCTGGAGCAAATGGTGAAAAACTCGTCAAACTAGGTTCGCCTCCGAAGGGTCTGGTGGACCCAAATATGGCGACGATGATCCCTACGCCGTTCTGCTCTCCAGAGCAAATACAGAGTGGTGACTCTCTCGATAAATGATCTATCAACATCACACATCTTGTAAAAAGATGGCTGCCAACGGGTTTCGAAACTTTTGAAACTTTCGCCTCTCACGAGCGTCAATTTCGCTCTTGACCCGCGAATGGACACAAAGTGGTCAAGCATATAACTAGACGCGGCAGGCGCGAATTTGACGCGCTATTCGCGTCCGGTGTGAACGCACAGTAAGGCATTTAAGAAGAAACATCTGAGACACAGTTGAGATTCTCAAATATTTCTTATTTAAGTAATAACAATGTCTTCAGAGCTTAAAAAGAGCAACCATTTGAGCAATGCATTATTATTATAATGGAGCCTTGGAAGAGACTAGCAAGACAATAAAACGGTGTTCTATGTTTCTTCCACCACATTCTCAGTTTTGAGTATTTCTCTCTGACACTTTTTAGGTTGTATTTGTCTACTTTTATTTCTCCTAAGGAATTTCAGGAGAAAAATCTGAAATACAGTTTTATTCTCATATATCTCTCATTTTAGTATCAACAAAGTCTTAGAAAAAGCAACCACTGCAGAATAATTTTTTTCCTCTGGGAGCCCATTTCTTTTTAATGTTTTTCTGTCTTTTTTCATCTCGGTCTCTGTTTCTTCATAGGGTTTACATGAAACAGTGTTATAGTCCGCCATCAAATGCCACTTTTCATGCTGGGATGGTTTTCTTTTGTGAGCAGAACTTGGACAACCTAAAAGACATATCCAACATAGGCCAAGACCTAGACTTATCTTCTCCATTTGCCCCCAAATCCACTCACAGCGTGGCAGTTAGACGTCTCATTTGCTGTGGGAAGGCCATGCTTCAGAAATTGGACAAAAGCGATCGATAACTCACTGACAGACCTTCTCTGTTGGCCCAATTTAGATCTGAGACCCCCCAACCACACATCCCCTCGACAGCTTCCCTGCTACGCCATACTGTATGACACATGGTGACAAGCTAACAGCAGGAAACTGAGTGATAGTTGGCACTGTCTGCTGTCCAGTCCAAACCGAAGGGCATGAAATGAAGATTATTGTAGGATAAGAGTGGAGGGATCTACATCAGAAATTTCACTAGCTAGCTAAACCTTTTAATTACAGAGCAAATGACAATTGCTAAAAGTAATAGAAAGCTTTAGTGCAGTGCTTACTTAATTACTTTTAAATTAAAGATATTGTGTCTCATTTTTGTTTCTCCATTCTGCAAATTGACTAATACCATTTATCGATTTGGCTTTCTTACAAGCGTACAACCTCATTGCATGCAAATAAGACTATAGGTGGATTAGTGCTCATGCTCAGAAATGGAATGCATTGAGGGTTGCACCTTATTATAAGGTGACGTTGCTGTTACAGTGTAATTGCACAAATAAGTACTGGGTAATATTAATTAAAAGAATAGTTCACTTAAAAATTTAAATTCTGTCATTTACTCACCATCAAGTTGTTTCAAACCTGTATGAATTTTTTTCTTCTGCTGAACACAAAGGAATATATTTTGAAGAATGTCGGTAACCAGAGAGTTGATGTGACACCCCATTTTCAATGTTCGATAACCATTGCAAAAGTATGCTGGTCA
Organism: Phoxinus phoxinus; assembly: GCF_949152265.1. Taxonomy (NCBI): domain Eukaryota; kingdom Metazoa; phylum Chordata; class Actinopteri; order Cypriniformes; family Leuciscidae; genus Phoxinus; species Phoxinus phoxinus. The sequence continues at coordinate 12,562,841 of NC_136881.1, read as the reverse complement.
ATCACTTATACTATTTTAAATGGTATATCAACAAAACTTTCACTTTATTATAGATTTACACATCAAATAATAATTTGTTTTGTTTTAAACCTATTTGCACTCTGAAAATGATTTATATATATATATATATATATATATATATATATATATATATATATATATATATATATATATATATATATTTAAGTTAACCCCACTGCATAATTTGCACACTTGTCAGAAACCCTGAACAAGAACTGCATAATTTTTGTCAGTTTTACACTTGAAGCCATTTTGTGTAGTTCAAAATGGCTTGTTCTTTTTATCTTAAAAAAAGAACAGCCTGAGAGCAACACATGCATAACCCAATTACTGATCACAGCGAGATACAAGGTGCCTCCCTTGACCTGAAATAAACTGTTAATGATGTTGTTATTGTCTCAGATGTATGTTGATTAAGAGCACATGAGATACTAACTCAATTTACTCACACTGAGAGGATCTGCTTTTACATATTGAGCAAGCTTCTACCTCCCTAAAGGAAGCTATCAACAGCTACAACCAGATTTCTGCGAAGGTAGGTTCAGAAAAACCCTCGAGAGACCGCAAAAGACCTGCAGCAAGACTTGGTGACAACAGGCACTGAGCTTTCAGCTTGCATAGTAAGGTGCGTAAACGCATGCCAAAACTCCAAGATGTACACCATTTATGACCCAAAAGCACAAGAAAAGTCGGCTCCAGTTTGCTCAAAATCATATAAACAAGCCACACAAGTTTGGGGATTCTGTTTTGTGGAGCGATGAAACAAAACTGGAACCTTTTTGGCCCTATGGATCAGCGGTATGTCTGGAGGAAGAAGAATTAAGCATATGCTAAAAAGAACACTCTGTCTAGAGTTAAGCATGTTGTGGCTCGGTGATGGCTGCTTTGCATCCTCTGGCACTGGAAACCTGCAGTGTGTGGAAGGGAAGATGGATTCATTGAAGTCTCAGGAAATTCTAGGAGAAAACGTCATGCCGTCAGTGAGGAAGCTGAAGCTTGAGCGTCATTGGACCTTCCATTGCTCATAAGGAATGGGCTAAGATTCCTCAGAAACCAGAAGCTGGTGTCTGGTTATCCAAACAAACAACACACAGTACATGTGTATCCCCACCAATAACAAAACGAGGGCAGGGATGAACACACTTCCTGAACTGTTGTTCGCTCGCCATTATAATGCTTTATTTTAGTTTATTTTTAAGGGTGAAAACTCCTGTCTAACAATGCTTTTTGCTAACTGAGACAGACACAATCACCAAAGACAAACAATTTCACAGAGAGCGCTTGCTGAAGGCATATAAGCTAACACTGTTTGGTTTGGGTGTGCTGTATAGTTTCCTGGTCAATGGCGTCACTCGCCTATGACATTCCGTCTCGCTTGGACCGATTTCATACGCGTTCACGAGTTCCCATGAAAGGGAACAAAGATTATTGGAGTAAGAAAGTACTACTTCAGCTTTTCTGCTTTTTTTAATAAAATGTTACGTGCAGTTTCTTTGTAATTGTTTGTGAAATTTGCTAGCAATTTTTGAATGAAAAGCGTTTCTACACATATTTTTTCCAGTTTACATTATAGACATGGTTAAGCTAGACACAAGAACTCTCTCTTAGGCAAATACACCCACAGAACGTCCTTCACACCTAATCAAACCAAACCACCATGACTCTGAGGGTTTCTAAGGGTTACTCTGATTCCAGGTCAGGAATTAGAGGGATTTTCACTATGTGTGTATGTGTGCATGTATCAAACTTCCAAGCCTTCCATTTTGTCCAGAATCTCTGCACTGGCTCCAGCAGTCTGTCTGCCTGCTCTCTAAATAAAGTTGACCTCATAACACACACACACTCGCACGCACGCACACGCACGCACGCACGCACGCACGCACACACAAACACACACACACACACACACACAATAATAGTTTAAGTGTGTGTATGTGTTACACAGAGTAGAACATATTTCCATTCATTTTCTTGGCTCTGTTTTCTTATCCTCATCCCATAAATTCCTGCAAACTCAGTTCATAGTGGGCCACACACATCACTGCATTCAGCTTGCATACGTTTCTGACAGATTTCTTTCCACATATATCTTCACACGGTTCACGGCATGTTCCACATTAACACTGGCATCACACTCATCCAGTGATCTATATATAGAACAGTGCACTCATCACACGTCATTTCATTTCCCATGATCTCTCCTCCCTGATACAAAACGTGTTTTGATTGTTTTGTTTGCACATTCTAATGTATAATTATCTAGAGGGAGTAACTGATTTTTTTTTTTTTTTACAGAACTGGGAAATTGTGCCACTTTTTACTTACAGTAAGTTGTCCTCAAGGAAAAAGATGATGTAAAACTATATGCCTAATTATAATTCAGGATATCAGTAGGACCACATGCATATGAAAAAAGATCCAGACACCACATGCCACGTTATATCAAGGGCTGGCTTACATCGTTGGGGAATATGTGAATTATAATGATTTAAAAATGCAAACATAACATAATTGCTTACACACTTTTAAAAGTAAAGTAAATATATATATATATATATATATATATATATATATATATATATATATTTAAATATATATATATATATATATTATTATTTTAAAATCTTAGTTTATTACACATTACTTTCCTTTTTGTAACGCTTTTTAAGAAACATTATAAACCAGTCAAAAATTGTATAATTCATAACGTTTTTATGTTGAAACAATAATAATAACAAACTAATTCAATAATAACAAACATTTTAATATTTTTTTTAGCGACATGAAGCTATTTTATTTGATTCAATTGTGAAAATTATTGTCTGCCAGCAGTCTCTCAGTTGCTTTTGAGAAATGGTACCCTTCAACCGGATCTCTCGGGAAAATGTAACTGTTACAAGATAGTGATTTTGAATGAATTCACATGATGTGTAAATGTATTATTAGAAAAAAAAAAAAAAAAAATTAGGTTTGTCCCTAACCCAACCCCATCACCGGGACGCAATCAGATCGTACGAACATGTATGAATGAAATTGTACGAATTCATATGACTGAAATTAGCCACCAATTTGTAAAAACGTAAAATACAGTTGTCAACATTTGAGGTGGATCAAAACCTTTCATCAAAGTTATACATGGATTTTGAACAATACCCGTTCTTGTCTTAGGGCAACTTTGATGAACTTTTTTGATCCTCTTCAAATTTTGGCTACTGTAGTTACAAATCGCCATGAGATTGTTGGGCCCCCACTTCAAATGTTTAATCAAAACTTTTGCTTGCTAAGCTCAGAATTAGTTTTAGGCCATTGGCACAGCAGTCATTTTTGGCAAAATGCTTAATTTACTAGGTCATTTAACATCATGACTTTTTTATAGTTAAGTCTTAATACTTTAGAACGGCTGTCAATGAAGAAACATGCTTTTTGCCACCATAGTGGTTTAATTATCTCTCTTGTAACTATAAATAAAATAAAAAATGACAAAACAGAAAGAGTTAACATCAAAAACTAATATATGTGCCTTATTTTATAATCTGCATTGTGTGCATTTTTTATCTTGCGCCAATTCTGCAATGCATCTCAGTATGACAGTAAAATACTGCTATATATGTGTTTTTAGATTGTAAGAAAGGTCAGGGCAAACATTTATAAATTCACGTCTTGGAAAGATGAATAATCATGATGCGTCTCGATGGGCATGACCTGAGGACACTTTTTTTTCATCTAAATACTGCTTATACATTCAGAAAATTCCCCAACAGTAAGAACAAGCAGCCAAATCAAAGACCAAACTGTGATTGACCTTCCTGCGTCCAGACACAGCAGAGATGCTCGATATGAATTATGCAGATAACCATCTGTTTTAAGACAACAACACACACACAGAGTACACTTATAATATTGATGACCTCATACGCAAATACTTTCAATCTATCGCTCTGGAATGTTGTAGAGAAAGTTGAATTACCGTATTTGACTCATGATTCAAGAACATGATTCCCAAAATAGGCATGCTAATAAGTTCTCTCTGTTTTAATGTATCTGGTTAAATCATTCTCTCCCTCACTCTCTTTTTCCATCTTTCTGTTTGTTATTCAGGATGGATGCTCTAACAGAGTGTGTTAATGCTGTTTCAGCACAAGCTCAGGACAAAGAGAGAGGAAGACAGAGGTGATAGCCAGGGGGCTAAAGGCTATGGGGTGGTTAAACAAAGGGCGCGGGTTTGATCCCAGATGGGGACAGTTTTTGAATTGGAAATATACTGAAAGATCTCAATCACCAGTGTGCCCTTGAGCAAGGTCAATACCTGGGGGGTTGTCCCTGCGATTTGGTGTGCTTTGAATAAAAACTAAAATAATTAAAGAAACAAGCAAAAACAACCTAATACTAAATAAATTAGCTACAATAGGCATTGCAATGATATATATATATATTTTTTGCAGACTGCAGACAAAGAAAGTTATAAGACCCAAAGAAAATGTCTAAGCCCCCCTTGCCCTTTGTTCACTAGCCTTAATTAATTAACCAATTCATATCACTGTTATGGCCTTTAAGTGCTATTTATAGAACAATTCTTTTTTTTAATATATATTACTACCCACAGTCAGAATGAATCATTATTCAGTAATACATTCCATATAGCCTAGTCACACAATATAGACTAAATTAGGGATGTGCAAAGCCAAATATATGTTTGGAAAGGAAATGGCATGTTCTAGAGACCCTAAAGGGACATGGTGAATGCAAAAAAGATTAGATGGGAGGAAAACATATATTTAAATGCTTTTGCTTTCTCTCACAATTATATAGTTGGGCAATTATTTCATATATAATTTGTGTGTATCAGGGAGCTTCTATCAATATGTGGGGTCTTGAAATCACTTTTAAATGCGCACCTGCTTTTTACTCTTACTTTCGAATTTGCATACTCTGGAGTGGCTTTTCTAACCACATATTTTACAAGATAAGATTTTTGTCTGACGCTCAGGATCTGTTGCGCACCAAACCATCTGATATTGTCCTGTCAGTCATCTCTCCTTACTATCTTCCCGTGAGAAATGAAATCTGATGTACTGTAATGTGACGGACTACCGCAGCAAGCCTAACCATGGCCCTTTAGGGGCTCTGTAGAATGCGTTACTCATTTTCAGTGTCTTTCTAATTTGGATTTAGGCTTTGGGCACTGTGCAGTTTTACAACGTCTGTGAATACAGATCATCCAATCAGAATTCAATGGCAGTTACTGACACATCTCATGTATACATAATAATGTAGACACCTAAAGTCTAACCTAAAAACCTAAAACACTGCTCATTTTCTGTAAGCGTTTATATGGTGAATGTTAGTAAGTGCTATAACTGCAGAACATTAGACCTGACACATTATTACTCCAGCTAAAACATTGGCAGCTGCTTCCCAATCAAAACTACTGAATAATCTTCTCACTCACTTATTGGTGCATACGAGAACACAATCAAGGAGACATGACCAATCAAAGACCATCAACCAGTAACTGAACACTCCAAAGCTTGCCTGTAATTTAGTGAACCACCAAACTCTTGAAAGCAGAGCTCTCTAAATTACACAGTCACTGAGTTTCTCTGCTATTTTCGGCTTTATAATGTGTCCATTTCTTCCTTTCACTGCAGTACAGAGTCAGTGATGGCAGCTAATGGGAAGAGAAGCAGATTAAATTTGCAGCCACACATAGCGCAGATTAATTACACTCATCAGGTTTGGTAATGAAGTCATGAATAATGTGCTTATAGTGCATTACTGTAAACTGCAGGAAAAACTACTGCCCTGAGAGAGAGCTTGATTTGTGAGAGGGTAAACACTGAACCCTTATTAGGGTTATACGCTGGAAGAAATATAGAATAAATGTATGTGTGTAGTGTGTGTGACAAGAGTGATTTGTATACAATACTGTACATAAGATATCATCACTATGGATGACAGAAAAGCAATACTTTTCCAAACATAAGTATTTGTATTTATTTATTTATTAGTTTTTTTAATTATTTATATAATCAGAAATGTATTATATTTACTATCAGCGATAAGTAATTTTGTTTTATTCTGTAATACATTTTTATACATATAATTCAGAAATGCTTACACCACGTCAAAATCAGATGTGGCATGATGAAGGGAAATATTCCATATAGGAGCCATTTTGTTGGTTCGAAATCATGGTTCATGCTGATGTATAGAATATGTTTTGACGGGTTCTGATTTTGTTGCATAATGTAGCATTGTCTATTTCAGTGTGGAAAAAAAATTTTTTTTGGAAATTTGTTGTCATATTTAGTTAGTGTTTTAATCAAAACTGAACAATGCAAGCAAGCAAGCAATTCAGGTAATAAATAATAGTTTTGCTAATGATGAATGTGAGTTCAAGAATATAAGTGAGTGGGTGGGTGTTTGGATACAGGAACGCATGCTCTCAGCATTACTTGACAGATAATAAAAACACAGACGAGAGGACTGTCAAGCAGCTAATTGCTTCCCAAAATGTAGTTTATTTTGTATGGTTTTACGATAATGAATCAGAGGAGAAAGAATGTAAATAATACAATTAAAATTAAATGTTATGTTATGCTCCAGTGTCTTTTCTTTAATACTGTATATCTAGTTGTAAGAACTAAGGGGTCATACTGGCCAAACTTGTTTTAGTCAAAAAAAGTCAAAAAAAAAAAAAAAAAAAAAAAAAAAAAAGGAATGCATAAGTCAACTTTATGGGCACAATGAAAACTTTTTACACAATGCATTTTTTCCTAAATAAAGGGATAGAAGACATTTACCAGCAAAATAATTTAACTAATTAGAAAACAAAAAGTACACTAGCTTTTTAAATATTTCTGCTTTAAACTGTATTTAATAATTGTGTAAATATTTTTGTAATTTTTTATTGAATTGTATCTTAATTGTAAGACAAGTCTGTAAAACAAACAAACAAAAAACCTGTATGCATAATGTGGGACTTATAAAAAAAAGCCTAAAATACCATGAGACGTTTAAATGTGTATGCTTTATTGTCAGCTGCTCATTCTAAAAAATTAGCAATAACATTTATTATATATTATATTAATTAATTGCAAACAGCTCAGAAACTGCGAGCCAGTACAGCAGTGCCGTGTTTTAAATTTGATTGTGCAGGCCTCGTTTTTATTAAAATAAATCATAGAATTTTGAAATGTAATAATCACATTAAGCCGTATCATGATTCCTGTTTTTCAATCCCCAAATGTAATACTTAAAATGATCATCAACATGTTTGTTATACCATTTAGAACATAAGCTTTTTATGACCTTAAATTTCATAAAACAAGTTTTTTTTTAAAGACGTTTTAAGTACCGGTGGGGACATTTCTTTGTTTACACGTGCTCCTAAACAGATTTTATTTCTAGAATTTCTAGGTCATTTCTTTCCTGGGATCAAATCTGTGCCCTTTATATTATCAGCCAAGCTCCTTTAACTATAAGGCTACCATCATCCACCAGGTCATTTACCACAAATCGCTGCCATTTGTCCTGAGTCTAGTAACTCTGAAATGAACCACATAAAGTATTGCACCATCCCAGCAAACTGCCTTATCATATCACATCATATCCCCAGCATATACATCACACAACATAGAAAAACACATGTGCAGTTCAGTTTAGTACAACACCATAATCACTCTCCATTCACACGACAAAAGCACGAATGACAGAAACATTTATATTCCACAATGATGCAGAATATAATATTAATTGTTCCTGGTCTTTTAATACACTGCATTGACTGAATTGATTCAGATATCGGCTTTACTTGAAAGGATACGGATAAATAATTTTATTTAGTCTGGTATTAGAATTTCGGTATAAAAAAAATTTCATTTCCAGGAGGCCTACATAGCTACTTAGCTGAAATCTTCCATATGTGCATGTTGACAGAGGAAAACAAGTGAAAAAACAGCACTGGTTGTTCTCTCGATACTCGACAACGACGAATCCAAAGGCGTGGGCGAAGGTATAGTGTGTATAAAATTGTATAAAATAACCACGAAAAAAGTACCAACACAGCAGAGATGCCAAGTTCAGCAGCTGGAATTAGCTGAGGTAGTATGACAGACAAAAAGCTCTAGCGTAAGTTCTGCCGGGAAGACTCAATTGTTACGTAACTTATTATCTTCTCATCTATCCAATCATATCCTAATACTTTTGGTATAAAAAGGTTGGTACTTACACACGTCTGAGTTCGCAGATGCTGTCGCTCCATTCACCTCCACCCTTCCCCACCACCTCCAAGATGGGACACACCACCTCCACCTTGCTGAGCTCTTAATAAATGTTAATTGTCACAGTATTTATTCTCCCGAGTCTTTCTGGTAGAACCAACCCGATCTCACGGCAATTCGTACGAATTTTACGAGGTGGCTAATTCGTACCAATTCATACGACCTCACTCGTACGAATTAGTACGATTTTTGCTAAAACGTACATATTTTACGATTTGCCAAAATCGTATGAATTCATACGAATGACCTACCCCTGACCCCGCCCCTAAACCCAACCGTCACGTGGGTTTAGACAAATCGTACAAATTCGTACGAGTGAGGTCGTACAAATTCGTACGAATTAGCCACCTTTTAATCACTCGTACAAATTCGTACGAATTGGTCGTGAGATAGCGTTGGTAGAACTGGTAGTGACAGCAGCGGCAATCCACCTGTCACTCAAGTGGCCACACTCTTAATTATGCAGAACTTTAAGGCTTAATATAATTGAAACGGATGAGTAATAAAATAATTCACCCCCCTCACAGTTTTCATGAAGGGAAAAATTAGCTATATAGACCAAAACCAATTTTTGTACCAGGCTGTAAACATATTTTTCTCTGCTGTAAAGTTGGGCATTTTATATGGGGGATATATGGAATTGACTCCCTTTTGGAGCCTGTCTCTAGCGGCCAGTCGATGAATTGCAGTTTAAGTCACTTCCTTGTTGGCTTCATGAGAGAGATTGGAAGGTTGCCACTCGAAGTTAATACAGTGCATTGCGAAAATATTCATACCCCTTCACATTTTTTTTTTGCAGCATTATGCTAAACTGCTTTAAATGAATTTGTTCAACATTAATCTACACTCCATACACCATAATGGCAGAGGAAAATAAAATAAAACATTTGTAAGAACTGAGTTTAAAATACTTGTGCACTGCCCTTATTTCAGTTTTTCCTTCTTAATTTACAAATTTGTCACAAATCAGTTTTTTGCTTTGTCAGTATGATAAATGGTATGTAGATTAATATGATTTTTCACTTAATTTTATTTAAAGCAGTTTAACATAAGGCTGCAACATAAAATTTGAAAAAAAAACTTAAGGGGTACACATAATTTAGCAAGGCACTGCATATGTGAATCTGCAATTGCCTTATATCTACTGTGTCTAATACTGCATGACTGCAGCAAAATAATTCAAATTTTGTGTATTCACTATTTTCTCAGGATGTAATTATATTAAATCTAATAGCAATCTTGCTTGGATAATATTAGATTTTAATCATTTTTTTTTACCATATGCCACATAATCTGAAAATACATCCCTGTTAAGTATGAAGCAGACACTAAGAATATGTCAGCGGAGCAATAATTAAGCCCTCTCTTGGCCGTGTTCTTTACATAATTAAAGCACCACTAAACAAATTATCCTTTCATCTTTCTAACAAGCTGACCATTAACCGCATTCCTCTAAAACGCTTTGGAAAAGAACTCTGAAGACTGAAAGGATATAAACATTCCCTGCTAAGATTTGTGTAGAAAAGGCATGCATATCACTTTGTGTGTCTGGCGAGGGTGTTTACACCCCCTGGCTGTGCAGATCTTACGGAGACAATTTTGTTAAGGTAATTGCTCAGATTAATGTGAAATTATTTTTGAAATACTGCAAATGAGTTTCCACCAGCCTACACACCTAAACTCAGAGGAGTTCTATAAAACTGATTTGTTTTGTTTACCCACACCGCTCGCACAATTAATTAAATTCCATTCAATTGACATTTATTTGTATAGCACTTTTCACAATACATATAGTTTAAAGTGCATGTTTCTTCATTGCAATTTAGAGTAATTCGTTATCAGAGGTGACTGTCAAAGCAATTTTCATATGTTGAAAATGTACAAATCATGCAGTTAGCTAACATCATGTATTCATTTATGCAGAAATAATGATCTCATTAAAACAATTAGTACAAGTGTGATCAAAATGGTTATAATATACAGACAATTTGATAGTGGTGCATGTTGAAGTCCTGGCAGGGGTTGGCGTCATCTCTTCACAGGTGATGGGCATGTGAAATCTTCCTAGGAAGGATCCTAACTGGAGCTGGCGTATTTTCTAGCCCATCCTGAGGTAGAGACAGAAAAGCAAATGGAAAATAATTAGTGTAGCAGCTGTTCATAACATTTCAAGCAAAATATGTGCATGTGCATTTATCTAACTGGAGTGCAAGGTTATGTGGTGCATCAGGAAGGCTATTCCAGAGTTTAGGAGCCAAAATTCGAAAACTCTCTCCCTCCTTTAGTGGACTTAGATATCCTAGGTATACCAAAAGTCCAAGGAGTTGTGTGTCCTTAAAGAGTCTGATGAATTGTAAGGTGACAGAAGATTGGTTAAATACACAGGAGCTAAACCATTTGGGGCCTTACAGGTCAGTAGCAGTACTTTGTAATCGACACAGAACTTAATAGGTAACCAGTGTAGAGATTATAAAATTGGGTTATATGATCATATTTCCTTGACCTAGTATGAACTCTAGCAGTTTGGACTAACTTTGTTTATTGAGGCTGCAGGACAACCACCTAGTAATGCATTACAGTAATCCAGTCCAGAGGTCATGAATGCATGAATTAGCTTTTCTGCATCAGAAACAGCATGTTCCGTAGCTTAGCGATGTTTCTGAGGTGGAATAAGGCTGTTTTTGCAACATATGAAATATGATTTTCAAAAGACAAGTTGCTGCCTAATGTAACACCCTGGTCTTTAAAGGGATACTTCACTGCTGGAAAGATGAATGTGTATTTAAATTGGGTCATGTATTAAGTAGAAATGTGAAATTATTTTAGAAGTTGGTGCCTTCTAGACTGAGAAAAGCCAGAAAGTTTATTTTTGGCTCATGTGGATGAAAGACAACAACTCCCAGAATGCACTTGCTTCACTGCCCTACGAGGCCATGCCTACCAGTTACAGAGGCCAGTATCGGAAGAAATGATACAAATAGGTTACTAGTTGACTCAAAACTGAAAAGACGCCTTTTTATTGTATATCTCCGTGTCTGCCCAGGCTCTTCCTTCTGACCGCTGGCCGGGTTTCGCTCCTCTGCTGCAGCGGCTGCTCCGGCCTCCTCTTGTTCCTCCATCGTCCGCGGCTGTTCCTCTCTATTTTGCGGCTCGTGCGGGTGGCCACAGGCGTCGGATTCTCGCGCTGGATTTCGGGATGTTCGTGATTCCGATTGGTGAATCTGAACGTAGTGTGTTTTCGTCTCCGTGTGAACCAGAATGCATGACCTGGAACGTGTGTCAGTGTCAAATAATGTAATAATGTAGGCGTAGTAAATGTGTGGAAAGCAGGATTGTGGGTGATCTCGAGGTCCCTAGTGTGCGGGTCCGATGCTCATGGCTGCCTGTGCGGGCCGCAGTAGCGGATGGTGGGGGAGCAGGAGGCGGCCGGAGCAGCTGCTCCAGCGGAGGAGCGAGACCTGCTTGGCAGTCGGGAGGAAGAGCCCGGGCAATCCCGGCCGAACATGTCCGGGGAAAAAGAGGACGTATGCTCCCCCCTGTTGCTCAGCTTTCTCCACAGAGCAAGAGCCTGTTAGTTTAGCTTTATAAAAAAAAAGATGGCTGACACTATTTGTACATTCTGTGAGTGAGATCCCACCCACTATGGGTGGGTTGAAAACATGCGAAACTGGCTCCTACTACTGGCTGTAGTTTTTAGACTATGACCAAAAAATACTCAGATGACGCAACATGACGATTTTTCCGTCATCAGATTACTTTTTCCAGAGAAAATATACATAAATCTTGTCTCAGGGGGACATGAGGCAGGGACGCATGGTAATTCGAAAACACTACTGGTTTTCTACTGATACAAAGCTTAATGCTAATCGGTGAAGTATCCCTTTAACTAGAGGATGAAATAACAGTACATTCTTATAGATGCAAATTGTATTCTATGAGCTCCTCTGTACAAGTTTTTGGTTCAATAAGTAATATCCCAGTCTCATCTGAATTATTTCGAAGAAAATGACTGGTTATTTTCAATCTTTAACACACTCTGTCAACTTCATCATGACCAGATGACTTCTCTAAATGATCTAAGTGATCAGCACAACATCGGACACTAATTCAAAGTTTTCATTCCATTTGAATCTCATTGGTTCTCGCATGTCAAGCGAACATGCTTGAGCTTCCGTTTACCACAACTTATGTGTGAGTTGATGAATGTTTATATGTGAATAAAAGCCTAAATTCAAGCTGTTTGTCATATAAAGCGACGGCTCAATTCATATGGATTTGTTTTATGATCTCTTTATGAACTTTTTGAATTGTCAAAGTGGTAGTTGCGTAGCTGTCTATGAAGGACAGAAAGCTCTCCGATTTCATCAAAAAGATCTGCATTTATGTTCTGAAGATGAACCAAAGTCTTACAGGTTTAGAACGACATAAGGGTGAGTAATTAATGACAGAATTTTCATTTTTGGGTGAACTAACACTTTATATCTTGTTTATACTCTAGAGATGTTAAAGATGTTATTAGTGAAGTAAAATCATGTGGAAATCACTCGACTTGTCATTGCAAAGACTGATATTTCATACATTTCATTTTTGTATGAACTTTACCTTTAAGGTTCTTTAACACAAGATGTTGTAACCAATAGTGAATTACGACTGACAGCTGTCAGTTCAATTTATTTCCCGCCTAATGGCTTAACCAGTCAAAACAAGGAAACCGGTGTTATGGTTTGGCATCCTTTAGCAGAAGTCAGTGTTGTGGAGAGGTAATGGCTCTGAATAGTCCCTTGGTTTTATGGGCAATCAGCTGTATAAGTATGCTGAACGCATTCGACCCTGACTGTCTCTAACCTAATTTTCAGCATCTGAAAATGTATCGATCATCCAGAGCACCGGTCAACAGAGGGTGAAGCTACGTGTTTGTCAACTGAATGTCAATACGCCATAACTGCAGAAACTGCTTTCCATCAACTGAATACACATCTGAGCTGTTGCAGATGGTCATTTCATTTTCTTAGTTGCTGGCTGAATTATTTGATAATTATATCGTTAATAGCTGCAATTCCATTTTAAGATTTCAGTAACAATAAGGTTTTATTTAACATGAACTAAAAATGCTGAAGAAGTGCAGATAACATGCATTATCTTATATTAACAAATGAGACATTTATTGTAAAGTTTTACCAAGAATTGAATAGATACCACTCATATTGTAAAAAAAAAAATATATATATATATAATGCGTTTGAGATATATCAAAGATATATTTGAACTATACTCGCAATATGTTTTTCCTTTTTGTGTGTCAACAAGTAAAATAGTCCAAGAGTAAAATCAGCTAATTGAGAGCAGTTGATGTTATGTTTGGTAGTACATATGATATTGATGAGTTTCACACTGTCCAAAGTGTTGGCATGAAGTCCTTCTCTAGCCACACTGATTTGTTTATGTTGGGTTGACAGACATGCTTTTGACATATGTAACAGCAGCCAAAAGTGTTGATTGCTCACTAACAAATTGTAGTGCGAATTTCCTGAAAGTGCACCTGCAAACGTGTCAGTGTGTGTTGAAAGGCTTACATGTGATGCACCTGCTAGTGGAGTAGCAGATAGTTTCGCATTATAGTAAAGGTGTTTTTGTCAAATTTGACTTTGTACCTGAGGAAGTAGAGTGAAAAATCTTGGCACCCTATTTCATCAGCCACAAATAAACATGGCTGATTGGAAACCATGCATACTTGAGGCCAAACCTGGTTTGTCTTTTGATTTGAGAATGCATGATTTTATAATGCAATTTTTAGGCCCTAGAAAAAATATATAATTTGCTGGTTCATTCTGGAAGGAAATACTTTTTTTTTTTTTTTTTAAGTTAGTCGGCTTTCAGTAGAATACTTGTATAGATATCTCAATGCCACAGAATAATTCTGTTTTTGAGGGTTTTTGGGAGATGCCAGTGGTTCCACACAGACATCATTTACTCACAGGAAATGTGAGAATATCTCAGAAAATGATTTAGAAATAGAATGTGTGATATTTTCATTAATTGCACCCCTCAAGAAAGGTGGGATCTATTTTACCTTAATGGGGTTCTAATGGTTGGAATTTACCAGTATGTGGGATTCTGGAATTTGTAGAATTGAACTGACACATTTCATGTGACTGATACGGTTCAGATTCACACATTTCTGCAAAATGCAGATGTTACTGGCACACCACTATGCTTTGCTTGTTGTTCTTGATTCTGTGACTGGCTTATTTACGGATTTATCATGTTTACATACGTCCCTATACAGCCCTGTGACAAATTCTCTGAATCCAGCTCCTCTGAAGCCCCAGCAAGTGGTCTGCTCAAATGGTCGAAAAGCAAGTATGTGCGTTTAACTCATAAATTACACCAATAATGATCCAATAATGGAGTAGGCAGTAATGGAGTAAATAGCCTAGAGCTGCAACACCAGCGACCCTGCTGGGTTTTAAATGCAGTCCCTGGTCAGTGGTTCTGGTGACTGATTCCAGAGAGAATCGAAAAGCCTCCTCTGAATGAATAAACACACTGACTGATCGTCTCTTTCTCAGCCTGCATTTACTCATTCATCAATGCAAACCTACTGTTGAAATCATATTTCATTTCTGTTTTTTCAGGCTAGCAGAGCCAGAGGTTGTCCTCAACCTTGAGAAAAAGACTTCCTGTCTGTCTGTTATCTATAAAAGCTAAAGTTAAATTAGTCTTATGAGGCGTTTAGTATTGATTGCAACTCAGCACACCCCTTGAGTTGCCTTGCTTATCTATTCCCTTTTTTTTTTGATTGGCATTTAATTACTTTCTTTGCTTTTTGCTTTCTTGTTGCATTCTCTCATCATCTCTCCTTCTCTCTCTCTCTCTCTCGCTCTTTGTTTATCTTTCTCACTAATTTCATTTAAATGCCCTTCATTTGTTTATTTATTGTATATGTATTTATTTATTTATTAACATGCCTTATTTGATGGCAATGAAGTGATAAATAAGGTAATAGAAATGAGAGAAAAGACAGAAACACAAATGCAAACATGGAATTAATTGTGAATTATTTGAAAAGGTGAATTATTAGAACAGTTACGTTTGAAAGTATAAGCATTTTTTAAACTCAATACAGCATCTCAATGTTGAGTAGTAACTGACTAATAGTAATGATTGTACTTTGTTTATTTTTTGTACACAGTTTTGTAACAGAGCAAACTAGCAATAATCAAATGCACTCTTCTAAATTGTTCTCTTGTACAGCTTTGTGGAGACAGACAGGCAGAGTTACACATGGCGCGGCAGCCATCTTGTCCGAGGGCTCAGGTGGTGTGGCGGCCATGACGGGACGAGACTCTGGAATGGCAGCCATGTCACAGTCCTCCTCTACTACCCCCACAGTGTTAGATGAATCACTTATTTGAAGGGCGTAGTCCAGAAATTCCACCATTGACCCCCGAGGACCATCACGGACGAGTATGGGTTGGTAACGGTTATTGAGTCCATGGCAGTAAAAATCAACGAGGGCAAAGTCTGGGAAGTCTGTGAGGTATGCAATCTTCCAAAAAATATTTGGTGTGGTCCGAGGGAATGGTCACCTTGTCGGAGCCGAATTAAACTAATTGCTGGATCCATCTGTGGTCAGTTATTCTGTTACACTAGGCTAAAGCAGAAGCAGGATCCAAGTGCAGTCCCAGCTAACACAGAACGTTGGCACAACATAACCAACCTTCTAAAACCATTTTAACAACATGGCCAAACGGTTGCTATAACTACGTTGTGTGGTGAAGGTTGTTACAGCGTTGTCACAATGTTGACATTGAAGCACCGTTCAGGGCCATTGCTTAAGCTTGTGCCTATGGTGTCTGGACAACCACTGGACAACATTTGTACTCGTCACTGCCCTGAAGCGTGAAAATCAGCCTTTTAAATTTCAACCGCCCGATAGATAGATAGATAGATAGATAGATAGATAGATAGATAGATAGATAGATAGATAGATAGATAGATAGATAGATAGATAGATAGATAGATAGATAGATAGATAGATAGATAGATAGATAGATAGATAGATAGATAGATACAGTATGCATTCGTTTGATTTAATGAATGCTGAAACCTGGGAATGTTGCACCAATCTTGATTTGAGGCAGGAAGTGAGGACAAAAGGAGATAGCAATAAAATATTGTGTTCTACGGTTTCCTCCCTTCTTTTTCTCCTAAGCACTAGAGGTGGAACATGTAGCAGTTAAAAATGATAGATTTATGTTTTAGACAAAATGTAGCCTTTGGTGCATCTGAATTATCTATGATGTGCATTAATATAAAAGTGCCTTGAGCGGTTACTATATTTCTCTTTCTGTTTAATGTTCTGCCTAGTCATTTTTCTGGAACTCAAGATGTCATGCTTTCCTGCCAAAAAAAAAAAAAAAAAGTAATAAAAAAATCATTATACCATGGTCTGTCTGAATACTCGATTTTGACTGGTTGGAAGGTGTGCAATAAAGCGGTTTAATGCACAGGTAGTTCCAAGTTAGCAATCTAGTTTTGGTCATAATTGGGCAGGTTTTGAATTGCAATTGGGCTGGTTTTGTTATGTAAACCTGGCAGCTCTGAGCTGAGCACACACACAGAAGAAGCAAAGAAACTTGGGGTGTGTTCAAAATGCTGCCTTCGGAGGATAAATTCCAGGAAGGCATTAAGGCATGTCCGAATCCTTAGCTCCACTTCCTTTCTCCATCAGTACCTTCATCTGATACATTTTTGAAAGCAGCATAGATATATCCTTCACTGCCTTTGATATCCCACAATCCTGTGCATTCCATTCTGTGACAGTTAAGCTAAAAAATAAAGATGGCGTCTGAAAGTTGCGGTTGGTGGTCAGTTTGTGTGTGAATGTATCCTTTTGACCAACGTTTATCACTTTTGATGTTGTTTATCCTAAGAAATTTCTATTGTAGTAATTAAATATGATCACCAAAGTTTTTCGGATACAGCCTTGTTATCAACACTGCCCCGGGACTTTTATTAATACAATCGATTTTATACTGAATCGCTACATCATATTTGTATTATATCTGACCGGCTAGCTGTGCTTTAAACGTTTTGAATGCACTCTGCTTTGCATCTGGTGGTTATTTAACTCCACGCCGTGCATTCAAATTTATTTCACAGCTAGTGTAATTACTCAAAATCAAGCAGGCCCCACTCTTTCTTAATTCATCCATGTTTCTTTGCTTATCTATCGTGTTCAAGCAGTCCTGCACTTTACGGATATATTTACATACAGATAAATCTATATCTATTGACATGGTCATATTTTACAGCACTCTGATGTAGCCTATAATAAATACAAAATAATTAAGATCCACTTGTAGAACATTAAAGGATTAGTTCACTTTTAAAGTGAAAATTCTGTCATCATATACTCACCCTTAAGTTGTTTCAAACCTGTATGAATTTATTTCCTCTGCTGAACACATAGGAAGATATTTAGAATAATGTCAGTAACCAGACAGTTTTTGGTTCCCATTGACTTCCATAGTATTTTTTTTCCTACTATGGAAGTCAATGGGAACCAAAAACTGTCTGGTTACTGACATTATTCTAAATATCTTCCTATGTGTTCAGCAGAGGAAATAAATTCATACAGGTTTGAAACAACTTAAGGGTGAGTATATGATGACAGAATTTTCACTTTAAAAGTGAACTAATCCTTTAATTAGATAAGCACATTTCTGACATTGACCATGTGAAAAAAGGGTCAGATTTCCAGCTTAATGACCATAATACACTGATGACCATAATACATGGTCAGGTTTTACATAATGGAATTCATTAAAGCAAGAGAGGATTAACCAAATGCTAAAACATTCTGAAATTATTTGCAATGAAAACATTAGAAATAAATAAAATAAAATAAAAACTGGAATCATTTCCCCTGACCTAAAGGCCAGTGCATATTCATACAAAAACGTAATGTTATTTACAGAATGTATTAATAATGTATGATATTTGTAAAATATGTTATTTAACATAATGTGTAAGGGACATTACTCTTTACTTGGAGACCCCAATGCATCAATAAATTTAAACCTTTTTTTTTTTCAAAACCATGTGAAACCAACACAAATAAAAAGAAGAACTTGGCACATGTGTTTTAATCTGCATTTTTATCTTCTTTTTAAAGGATTTTCCCTTTCTTTACTGAGTACACTCTTACATTGACCCAGATGCTTGTTTGTGAAGTTATAAACTGAAAGACCTCTAATTGCAGCATAATGTTAGATCTTGTTCTGTGTGTCCAGTGTACATGTGTTTGCAGTTAAGAGTACATCAGTCAAATGCTCTCTCTGTATATATGTAGTAGGTTCTACAGAATGGACTTCTCGTTCAATGTGTGAGCGCGTCCTATCAACATCATGACGTCTCACCTCATTAACCAGGCCCAGGGGAGGACCTGTTAATTAAACTCAATGAAATTGAAGTGAGATGAAGGGCAGAAAGACATGACAGCTGAAAGTCCTCTGGTGTGTCCGGTGGCGAAGACAGAGGATGAGGCACACGAGTGCACGTCCCCCCTGGACTCTGTTCTGTTCGCAGTAGAGCTATGAAACCGTGTCTGACTGACAGTTCAAACAGAACTGACAGCTGACGGCTTTACTGACAAGGTGACACGAGTCCGAATATATTAAAAACAGGACATTTAGCACTCTTTCCTCTCTCTGTCCCTGGAAGTTTCAGCTAGAGAATGAGATGAGCTGTGTTAAAGCTTAAAGCAAGTTTGTATTTTTAAAATGCTTTTTCCTTCTCCTATAAGTTCAAGACTAGTGTAACAATAACAACAACAACCTTGTGAGCACTTTTAAAGTTAGCTGATTTGTGATAAGTTATGTTTCACTATGTATTATGCATGAATGTCTTTGTTATTCCAGGCTGGTTTATACTGGTTTATTATAGTTTGTTGCTGGTGGACCAGGTGTTCAACTTGAAAACCTGTCAAACATGAAGCTTGACCAAGGAAATATTTCTAGTTAAGCATCCAGAACATAACAGATGCTGCTGACTAAAATGTTTTATTGTGCTATTGCAGATATAGTAATATTCAAAGTTATCATACATTTGTGTCATGTGACCATGTGAGTTTAAATGAAATTTTGAGTGCTTTATATAACCGTTTATCAGATTTGATGCAAGTCTAATTAAGTAGTGACACTTTACAATAAGGTCCCAAATGTTAATCCATTAACTAACAATGATCAATAAATCTGTTACAGTATTTATCATTGTCAAACATAAAAATACAATTGTTCTTTGTTATAACATGTTAACTAATGTAGTAACTAATGTTAACAAATGGAACCTCCTTATACATAAAGTGTTACCAATTAAGCTAATCAACATATTTACAGCTAAAAATCTATAGCCTACACCATGAATGGATAGTATCCCAGTTGGATAAAATCTGAAGATAAGCCTTAAAATTGTAGTAAAGTTGCAATAGTATTTTCTTTCCTATTGTGATGTATATGCAAGTTAAACGGCTTCACAGACAATAATAAATGTTGGGTGGGGCCGGGACTTTATTTTGTCTATTGGGAATTGATTGGATCATTGGAATGTTGTTCCCTTGTTACCCAACCAAGTCATTTATCACAATGTACTATTTTTTTTTCCAGAAATCCATTAAATTTGTATTTTACTAATAATGAAACAGTTTTACGCAATGTATTTGTATTATAGTATTGTTATGTACTACAGTTCACATAACAAAAATTGAAATAAATTAGCAGGACAGAGACCAAAAACATTTTGTTTTGATGCATCATTGTATCGCATATGATGATTATTTCAGTCAGAGAGAGTAATTGTGCAGAGAATCAAAACAAGAGCGTCCGTCATCTGAAGTGGACAATCCGTTTATTCCCATTGGACATCAACGGATATAATGGATTAAACTAGTGTTGTCGCATTTTGACATGCCACTTGTTTAAACTCATGCCCAGCTTAGCTGTATGTTTGAAATCCAAAACTGTAGTAATGTTGTCCTTATTCTTCATCATAAAACACTAGATATTTTCTTACAACTGACAATGACAGCAAGCCATAAAATAGGCATGAAGGGTGACTACCTGGTTATTGCTCTGTTGCAGAAAAGTAGATGTGATTTTCAGGCACAATGTGAGATACATCTGGATAGATACATGTACTACTATCATATGTAAATATTGACTTACATTAGTTGGAAAGCCTATTTGTCATTAGGTCGGATGATAACACTTTAGATCGTCAATAAGCCTTGTTGATTGAGACCGGCTCTGTGACTGGCACTCAATTTGCCCAGGTTTGAGTGGTAATTTACTCTACGGGACCTGTTCAGTTTACTAAATATAATGAACTAAATAACAGGCAAGTGGGTAAAAATATAATTTTACATTAAAATAAATGTCTTTAAGTAGCGACTAGTTTATTTTCCTTTATTAAACTATGCAAACAATGCGTTTTACCAGGCAAACGATAATCGATTTTTAAACGGCAATTGCATTTTTTTAATCATATTTTTTATTGTGGTATTGTAATTTCAGGGAAGAAAATACATGTCACTGCTATACGTCTTGCAGGTTGCGGGACAAATTCCCAATTTCGGGACAGGTGGTCACCCTACCCAGCATGTTGTCATGTCAAAATTGTCTCTTGCATCGCTTCACTGTGTAGCTCTGCATTCTGTGGTCGTAAACTCGTGTGAGGAAAAGCCAAATGACTTTGTTATCGCCATTTCCCATAATCACTCTGGGCAGATTATCACTGTGGAGAATATGTTCTGATTAACTCATTTTAATACGCATGCAACAGCATGATAATGTGTTATCTGCATGGCGTTAGGCTAATGTGTGCTAATGGCCTCCGCTGCCTCTGATTTGGGGAGGCTCATTTGTCTGTCTGTTTTGTAATCGGTCAGTCAGTCGTTTATCATATTAAGACTGAATCCTCTAATTGAGGTCGACATAATTATGATGAAATGTATACAGTGGATTTCCATCCACCTTTCAGTCATGTTTAATAATATATGTATACAGTATATATCTTTAAAGGATTGGGTCATGCTAACTGGGTCATATGAACAATGTTAGGCCCAATCCAAGCATCAAATGAGCTAAATTGTAATAATAATAATAATAAAAGTCTTAATTGTCAACATTTAAAAATCTAAATTGTATTTACTTCATTTAAAACCTTATTTACTTGCATTGGATGTTTCAGATCTTATTGTGAATTAATCATAGATGCATTAACTTTACACTAACAAACATTTATTTTTATTTTTTTGCATAGGCTTTTTTGAGTTTAGCTACCAAACGTATTTAAATTTTTATTTTTTTTGTCAAATCAAATACATTGGACATTGGAAAAATCACAGTTTTTGTTACTGCGTGTGTTTCTGGTTGAATATCCATTGGGAAATATGTCAAAAATAAAATCGGTTTCACGTTGACTTTAAGACACATGGACACTTACAGTACAATCAGCAGTGGTTTCCAAATTAATAGTGGCCGATCCTTTATTTCAACATGTTTCTCGACATTAAAGGCAGCTATTCCATGATTAAAGGGTTACTCACATCAAAAGTTTCTCAGATTGGGTTTAGGTGAGTTTGACTCAACTATAGGATATATGTGCTGTCAAATTCCTTCCTATTCTCTTATTAACTTTTATTTGCCTTAACAGCTCTGTTTGAGAGTAAAGATCCAGGCTGAATAGAATATAAATGTAAGCTTTTTCTATTTCGAGACGTTGTAATTATCTTTCTCCCCAACATGTGATTTTGGGCTACACTCCACTGCTCCGACTGCAGGGATTCATGCTAGCCAAATGCTGGCAAACACTTTCTTTACGTTGGCAGAGTGCAAACCCGTGCCATTCAGGCTGAATTTGATAGCAGAGCTTAACACAGATTTCATTTGCGGTGTAGAAGCTAATTAGTTTGGGAGCATGAACTGAAACTCATGTGAGGCAAGTTCATAATTGAATATTAATGAGTGCAGTTGGATTTGACATTAATCAAAGCTCCCAGCCTTCTTATCTGTTTTAGGTAGAGGAGATTAATTAGTACATGTGCCATTTCCTCTACTCATGTGCAAAGGTAGCCTGTGTGTTGATAGCTGCTTCAGAATGTGGGACAAACTGTTTCAGTCTAGCAACTAGGGGGAGATGTTAGGGAACTTGAACTTGAACCTTAGAACTTGAATAGTTACCACAAATATTGTTGTATTGGCGCTTGTTTTCATATTTTTTTGGTTCACTTTTTAGGTAGACCACAGTTAGATATATAGGACCGTTAGTTTCCTAAGGACCCTTTTTTCACTATAAAGAACCTTTAGTGGTTCCATGTAGACCCGGCGCCAGCCACAAATTCATGGACGGGGATAACACATTTTCAGAGGGCACAAATGAGATCAACCTCATTGCATAATAACATGAATTGATTATGATTGATTATGAACATTTATGATTGCCTACAAAGATAATGATCGATAGTGCCTAATAGTATATAATGTACTGACGCTAAAGGTCCTTTCACACAGAGTCCGAAATTCTCGTCCTGAAATTTCAGCATGTTAAAAAATAAATACGACCTCACGTTGTCAATCACGTTTACCTCCGACACACAATACCTCCGAAACTGTCGTCCGTCATAAAAGAATTTCGGATCGGATCAGATTTTCTGCATTTTTTGCATCTGTTGCAAGTATTTTGAGAGGTGTTTTGCCAATTCACAGCCACCGAATGACAAATACGAAAAAACTAATTTAAAAGTTTTTGACTCCATGTGCACCTTTACAAGGTTGCACAACCTGTTGAGGCTCGTGCAGTCTCTCGAGGAGAAATCGAAACAAATGAGTGCAGCACACAGAAAGAAACCATATAGACCTTATGTAGCTCCGCCCCTTTTCAGCGCTGCGCTAGTTGTCTTTTGACTTTAGGTCTGTTTTTTCACAGCGATCTTGCGTATTTATGAATGAACGGCTCGTTTTAAAATCTTCCCAATCTACTGACATTGTTAAGACATCTGCTTCAAACATTACAATCCTCATGATAACTTTTGTTAACTTTACATTAAGTAAATCCACTTTAAAGCTAGTTACTCCTGGACAGCGATGCCATTGAAATACACAGATCGTTCAAAGTTCAAAGACAATATTCTAAAGATGGCTGCGCCCTTGTTTCTCTGGCGCATAAGGTCTATAGCGCGTCTCACAGCAACAGTCAATTGTGTTTTTATTACTGTATGATTCAGCGTTTTGAACAAATCGGTTGAGTCAAAGATTCTTATCTTTAAGATTCGCTTATCACCTGCATTTCCGTGCTCACTCTCGATAAACCAATCAAATCCATTTACAATTATTTTTTTATTTTTTTTATCAGACCAAACACATTTTTATTTTTATTCAGGAGTTGTGTAAAGACAAAATGATAACTTTTGATAACAGTAGCCTATTGACAAAAAAAAATTGTGCAAACAAGCAAGGGCAGGTGGTTGAAACGTGATGTGGAGTTGGTGAAGGGAGACAGGCTGGTCCAGGGTGAGCATTAGTGACTCGCATGTCGGGCCAGGCCCCCCAATCCCAATCCATGGTGATTCTTCATGGAATTAAGATTCTTCATGGAACCATCAATGGCAATAAGAAAAAAACAAAAACTTTAGTGTATTGTGCAGTACATGTTTGTATGTTTATGCATGTATGAGGCCATATTAATAGGCGATTGTGTGCACATTTTATGCACATGTCAGTTGTGTGCATGTGGATGTGAGACTTACTCAGGTAATAAAAGGAAGTACTGTCACAGAGGCAGCCAACATCCTACACAGACAGATTTCAAACCCCAGTGTTCCTGTAGCATGGCCTCCTGTCAGCTATGGAGCTGGGATGAGATGAGAGAGACAGCATATATAGTGAAGGAGTGGGCGTGAGGGGGAAAAAGGGAAAATCAGAGGTAAGAAGAATGAAATAATACAAACCTTTAACAAAATGCACAGGATAGTATGAGAGAAAGAAAAGGCTTAGAGAGTTAGAATTCACATGTATTCCATGAAAGATTTGGGGAGAAGCAGATGAAATATATGAAAAGGCACATTTGCCTAAGGAACAAAAGAAAAAGCAGAGCTGAGACACATGACTGAGACATGGAAAATAAGTAAATCAAGTGTGGACGTGTGAAGAGGTGAGAAATGGGAACAAAATGAAAAAGTCATTAAGTCGTGGAGAAAATGCAGGTAGACACAGAGATGAGGGACATTTAAAAAAGAAGAGACAGTGAAACATGACAGGAAATATTAACTATTAAATTAGCATAGTTTATTTAATTACATTTCTAAATTCACCTATAATCTTAAGCCGAAAACATTGTCCTTTTTATGTGATTTTTATTTGTATATATTTTTTATTAGAAAGTAAAACAAGATTCCTTGATACATTCACATTTTATTTGTGCTGTTTGATTTTTCTAATCATAGATTTTAACAGGGTATCAAAATGTAATCACTCAGTAGGCCTAGAGACTACAGTAGTTATTGGTTAACACACTCACCAGCCACTTTATTAGGTACACCTGTTCAACTGCTCGCTAATGCAAATATCTAAATCAGCCAATCACATGGCAGCAACTCAAATGCATACATGGTCAAGAAGATCTGCTGAAGAACATCAGAATAAGGAAGAAAAGTGATTTAAGTGACTTTGAACGTGGCATGGTTGTTGGTGCCAGAGGGGCTGGTCGGAGTATTTCAGAAACTGCTGATCTACTGGGATTTTCACACACAACCATATCTAGGGTTTACGGAGAATAGTCTAAAAAAAGAGAGAAAATATCCAGTGAGTGGCAGTTCTGTGGGTGAAAATGCCTTGTTGATGTCAGAGGTCATAGGAAAATAGCCAGACTAGTTCGATCTGATTAAGGCAACAGTAACTCAAGTAACCACATGTTATAACCAAGGTCTGAAGAAGAGCATCTCTGAAAGCACAACATATCAAACCTTAAAGCAGATTGGCTACAGCAGCAGAAGACCACTCCTGGCAGCTAAGAACAGGAAACCGAGGCTACAATTCACAGACTCACCAAAATTGGACAATAGAAGATTAGAAAAATGACGCCTGGTCTAAAGAGTCTTGTTTTGCAACATTCAGATGGTCAGAATATGGCGTATAATCAACATGAATGGATGGATATCCTGCCTTGTATCAACAGTTCAGGCTACTGGTGGTGTAATGGTCTGGTGGAGGATATTTTCTTGCCACACTTTGAGCCCCTTAGTATCAATTGTGCATCTTTTAAATGTCACAGCCTACCTGAGTATTGTTGCTGACCATGTCCATACATTATGACCAGAGTGTTCCCATCTTTTGATGGCTTCTTCCAGCAGAATAACATGCCATGTCACAAAGGTCAAATCATCTCAAACTGGTTTCTTGAACATGACGATGAGTTCACTAGACTCAAATGGCCTCCGCAGTCACCAGATCTCAATCTCATAGAGCACCTTTGGGATGTGGTTGAACGGGAGATCCGTATCATGGATGTGCAGCTGACAAATCTGCAGCAACTGTGTGATGCTATCATGTCAATATGGACCAAATTCTCTGAAGAATGTTTCCAGCACCTTGTTGAATCTGTGTCATAAAGAATTAAGGGAGCTCTAAAGGCAAAATGGGTCCAACCCGATACTAGCAATGTGTACCTACCTAATAAAGTGGCCGGTGTGTATATTTCTAATAAATTACAGTATGTGCTTAATTTTATTTTACAAATGTTACATTTAAGGTTTGAGCTTGAAGAATTTTGATATTTTAGTAAGATGGTCAAATTGTTATCTGCTGCTTTGTTTCCATTAATAGTCTGAGTGGAAAAGGTTTATAGTACCGTAGTTTAATTCTTAGAGTATCACACAATTTGATTAGTATCAGGCTAACATTGCACAAACACTTAAAACAGAAAATAAAATTCTGTTTTAATGATATATGCGTTTAAAAGTCAGTTATATTACTTTAAAAATAAACAAATCATCTAATGAAATAGTTGTAGGAGGAAGTTGTCCTTAGAAGTGACACAGAAGAGAACCAGAAAGTGCAGTAGGAGAGCAGATGAATTATATATTAACACTGGCTGCTCTCTCTTCCTGTGCAGTGACTCTTGCTCTGAATGTGTGTGCATGTGTTGAGAGAGCATTTATACACACCGTGTCCCCCATTCCTGTTCTATCATTATTTAATAAATGTTACTGTTTCCTTGTAACTCAGAAGGGATATAACCTTACACATCGACATCATTCTCAAGCGGTTCTCATAATCTGTTCTTCCTAAATCAACACCCTTCCCTAAATCACTTCATTATCAGCTCCCGATTTTAATTAGGGCCTTTAACTCTGTACACAGCACTCACTTGTGTGAGTCAATTGGACAATTAATTAGTCAAATAAGTCTCACGGCCTTGTGAATCATTTTAATCGTTGGTTGTTTGATAGCTTCCTCCCTCCACGTTTTGATATTATTTTTGCATCTCCATATGAAGTGATTCAGCAGTTAATCAAATCATTAAAATTGACTATACATCACGTCATGCTCTACAGACATCCAACTAAATTTGATCTGCTAAAACATAAATGTTGATATCGGATGCCGTTAAATGTGGTTTGAGACCATATTGAGACAAATATATAATAGTTTATCATAAATGTTTCAGTGAATTCAGCAGTAGCAGTACACTTTAATCACAATTCAGATACAAGTAAATCAAACAGAAGTAATTACATGTAAAGATGTACTTAAGTCCTACTTAAGTCACTCAAAAAGCACTGTTAAAATCAAATTTAAAGGGCACCTTTTATGCTACTTTTTACAAGATGTAAAATAAGTATCTGATGTCCCCAGATTGTGTATGTGAAGTTTTACCTCAAAATACCCCACAGATCATTTTATATAGCATGTTAAAATTGCCACTTTTAGGGGATGAGCAACAATGCTCTGTTTCTGTGTGTGTCCCTTTTAAAGTCAGCATGAAATCAAAATTGACCCTATTTACTTTGTTAGCGGATATTACTAGTCTTGTGGTGAACAATTAATCCGTGCAAGTTAATACACGGAACATTTTTTTTGCTGAAGTTATCTTTAATCAAAGTCTGAAAAGTTACTTCCGGGTCTGGATTGGTTATTTTTCTGATGACATAGGCTTGACGACTTGGGTTGTTTAAACGCTTAGCCACTCCCTCAAACCGTTACTCTGCTATGGGCGAGAGATGGAGAGGAGGAGCGCTGAAGTAAAACCCTGCCCTCTGTTCAATATTCCGTTTCACTCGGAAATGCGTCACAACACTTGAGAAAAGTCGTTTGCAACTTCCGGTTCACGCGGACTTTAAATGCAAATGAGCTGCTGCTCCCAGCCCCCTTTCAAGAAGAGGGTGGAGCTTCAACAGCTCAGGCTCCGTTGGCAACAAAACAGGACATCGCAATAAAATGTCAGAAACTGTACTAGTGGTGTTCAGTTCGAAACGGAGTCAGACAACAATGTCTACAGAGTCAGAGAATATATGCTGTATGGAGATAGAATAGGTATAGTTTCAGTTCAGACCTGTCCTATTGATGGCTAAACATTTACTAATGAGTTCTGTCGGGACCACTATCGTCAAATACGATTGGCAATTAGCATATAGTTTGGATTGGCGGTATGGTTCCGTTCTGGGCGAGAACTCCCTGCGCATCCATGCAGCCTATGGATAAGAGCAGGCAGAGCAGCAATAACCCCCCTTTGGGAAAACAGAACAGAACCAACATGAATGTTTTGCAGATATCATTGATTCAAGATTTTAAAGTAAAACATAATTTGAGAATTTATTTTTATTCAAGGGAAATCAGAATGCCAAATCCTGACTGGATGAGAGGAGGAGTTGGGGATGGAGGAGGGTAATAAGCTCCGGAGAAACGCGATAGCTGCTGATAATACTGAAGAAGCTTATATATGTATACAGTGATAGTCGTCGCATTCCTATAGGTAGACGTGGATCAACTCAACTCAACTTTATTTATAGAGCACTTTCAACACCACAAGTGAAACCAAAGTGCTGTACAAAAAATATAAAAGAGATAAATAAAAACAAGAACATAAAAACAATGCAAACATACACAGTTTACAAAGCATTTTCATATGCTTGAGAAAACAAATATGTTTTAAGCGCACTCTGAAAAACACCCAAAGAAGGAGAAGATTTTACAGAAAGAGGAAGGTCATTCCAGAGCCTAGGAGCTGCAACAGAGAAAGCTCGATCACCTTTACATTTCAAACGAGATCGTGGAACCATGAGGAGCAATAGATCATTTGAACGCAGCGATCTACTGGATTTACAGCGACTGATTAAATCAGTAACGTACTCTGGTGCTAGGCCATGCAGAGACTTAAAAACATACAACAACGCTTTGTAATGGATTCTATATCATATCGGTAACCAATGTAGTTTCATTAATACCGGAGTAATATGCTCTCTCACCTAACTTCAGTCAAGCATGCATGCAGGGACTGAATGACACATTTATGCCCATGTTTCAGTGGTAAATACATTTGAGAATCATCCGCATACAGATGATACTGAATCCCAAATTTCTCAAATATAGAACCCAGAGGGAGCATATCAGCCCGGTCTCACCCCAAAACGTCATATACTGACGGGTCTTGACCATACGTCAACATACGACGAAAAGGGTACCCCTATAACGTCAATATGAGACGCAGACATAAGCGCACCAGCAGCGCCTCCTAGCGGTACCCTAATGCATACCTAAACCCAACCATACCCGAATCGTCACACATGGACGTTAAAGGGTACCCTTTTCGTCGTATGTTGCCGTATGGTCAAGACCCGTCAGTATGTGACGTTTTGGGGTGAGACTGTGTTAAGCATATAGAGTGAAAATAAATTGGTCCCAGTATAGAGCCCTGCGGAACCCCACACACAAGAGGGGCAACAGTAGAAGAATGATCCCCTAAACTAACCGAAAAAGTCCTATCTTTCAAGGATCAGCTGAGAGTCAGCTGATGCAAGCTTGACTAACGTGACCTGCCAGAACTAACACTACGCTTGATTTTTATTAAGTTTAATGCACATCACACAAAAGATGAAGTGTCCGTTTTCCCTCCGGAAAATCGCCGTAAGAGCTGAATAAAACGTGCACATTAAAGTCTTATCCATAAACTCTCTCTCCCTTTCATTATCATCAACATTCACAGCGAATTACATAAAATCCCTCGTTACAACTAACAGTAAACAAATATATACAGACTTTATGCCTTTTCGCATAAATGTGTGCTTAATAAACTGTTAAACATTATATCCGTAAAACAACTCCTATGAACTGTAATAAAGTGTGTGCTATCCCTTTCATTACTGCTATTACCAGTATCGCTCCGGAGACTATAAACTGAAACACGAACTGTTGGTAATGATCCATCCTCGAGTAACAACTTTTTAGCAAAACCTACCTTGTATTGCCCCTCGTTCACAAAGCAGTCTGGAGTGAAATGATTTGCGCAGACATAAACGAATGTAGGTATATTTTGGGCCACATTACCTTCAAAAATAAAACTAATCCACTGTGTCCTCAGTGCTTCAGATGTTGGAAGAAAATGAAGACTATTATGTTGGAGTGGGTGGATTTTTATCATTGTAGGGTGATTGTGGTCACATACTGCCAACTTTTTTGCATAATAGGTGCCCTTTAAAGTATAATACATTTCCATTTAAATGTAAATAAGATACACTTAAGTGTCTGAAAACATTACATTCAATTGACTGTTCGCAAAGACCCGCCCCCCCCTTTAGTTACTGTTGCTATGTCCGACAAGCTACGTCGCTCTCACGGTGAAAAATACATTGCGGAGCAGAGAGTACACTAACAACGCGCTGACAGACCAAGTTACTTTTGGTTTACTTTTGATATTAAACAAAGCCTCACCTTTTGTGACGCGGAGACGGTCGAATCCATTTGCAGCTATTTATTAAAGGTGATGACAAACAGAGAATAATCAGACAGGAACTCAAAAGATGTCAAGGGTAATCCAGAATCGAAGTCAAACAGGCAAAGTTCAGAGGCAGACAGCAAAGGTTCACAAAACGAGTTCAGAGTCCAAGTTCAAACACACGAGATCAAATTCAAGCACAGAGAAAACAAGGGTTACACACTGAGACAGAGGTTGGGTAAAACAATACTTCACAAATGACACAGAACAGAACAGTCCAGATAAAGGGTAGCTGAGGGTGCACAGGTGAGACTGATGAAAGCATAATTAGGTGATTAGGGAATAACAACCCGATCTCACGGCAATTCGTACGAATTTTACGAGGTGGCTAATTCGTACCAATTCATACGACCTCACTCGTACAAATTTCTATGTTTTTTGCTAAATCGTACATATTTTACGATTTGCCAAAATCGTATGAATTCATACGAATGAGGTCGTACAAATTCATACGAATTAGCCACCTTTTAATCACTCGTGCAAATTCGTACGAATTGGTCGTGAGATAGCGTTGGGAATAACGAGCATTAAGGATAATGGGAAATGAAGTCCTAGTATGCGAGAGGGATCTAGTGAAACCAGGAGGAGGCGTTGTCGTGCGTTCCGTGACACCTTTCAAATTTGGTCTTTTTTTTTAAAGAAATGTAAACAATAAATACCATTTTGTGGCTCTTTAATGTGTCGTGACAGATCGCTGTAGAGCATCAGTTAAAGCTGCTCGTGAACCGATCATCTCTTCCTTCTAGTTAATTCATAGCATCAAATAAACATGAATGACCATAAGAAAGAATGTTGTTTTAACCGCGGAAAGGCGTCAGTAAAATTATTTTTCAAGTTCAAATCCTCCCATGTTAATCTACTAACTCTCCTGACTGCTTTGTCGGACAAAATGGCGGATGGCGAAGTATGATTGGTCAGATCACCTGTCAATCAAACTCCCTGTGAAGGGTCAATTAGCACTTAAGTATTCATTATCTATTATTAAAGTGTATTATTTCTCTAATAAATGAGTTTCTCTAGTTTATGTGTCAGTAAGATTTACTGAAAATAAACTGCTCTTTTTGTGTCTGCTTTAATCCTGAAAAACATTTTTTCAGTTGGTGTTTAGTCGACTCCACAGCATTATTTTGGGCCCATATTGTAAAATATTGTTGAAAGAAAGTTTAGATCATATTCTCCCTATATTCTGCTGAGTTCAGTGCTCTCTGCATGAGAAAAAAAAAAAGAAAAAAAATCCTGCCACAGTGCAAATAGTGTAACCTGCTTAAATTGGTGTCAAAATAAGTATGCAATGCGTTAACGTTCCCCCACACTACTGTACCTCGGCGTAAACCTTATTTATTCCTATTGGGAAGAACACATGTTGTAGTATTTAGGAATTGACTAAAGCCTCTTGCATGACAGTCAAGAATTAACACTGAACAACCAATGCCAACTCATTAAGTAAAGAGCTAACATTAATCAATAAGTAAGAAAATCTAAGAACCTGCATGCAAGAATCAAACAGGTGCTTTTCTATGTCGACTTGGCTTATTGACAAACCAGTGGAACCCACAATGTTGTACAGCTGCACTGACAGCAGTCCTTAGATTGCCATGAATCAAAACAGCTGTCGTCTTTAATGCCTGGCCTGACGATATTTGTGGTTTTAAATGAACCAAAAGAATGAAGAATGATTGCGTGAGAAATTCATATTGACATTTTTGCTGCTTGTGCTTTTGTGTCAGCTCGTATTTCTTGAAACTGAGACAGTAAACACAGATCAGCTGATGGTGTGTGTGTGTGTGTGTGTGTCCTGCTGTGAGCTCTGAGGTTCAGCAGTGATTTGGCTTCATGTTTCACAACAGAGAACAAAGACAGGTGGAGAACAGCAGGGCTCCAATAATACACCCCATGAACACCACTACAACCCACCCACTCACACACAGAGACACACGTACACATGATCACACACACAGAGACCATCTTGCATATTGAAAGCAATCACTGCTAATTTGGGGAAAGCATTGGGGTTTTCATTGCTTGAGTTGTTTCCATTTAAACAAATGGCAGTTTTAAAAAAAAAAGGGTAATGGAGAGAAACTTAAGAGAAATCTTTTTTTTTTAATCTTATGTTATTTAATAAAATGTTTTTGTTTTACTTTTATTTTATTATTTTAATTATATATATATATATATATATATATATATATATATATATATATATATATATATATATATATATATATATATATATATATATATTATTATTATTATTTGTTTTTTTTCTTATTATTTATTTTATTAAAACTATCTTGGAAACTTTTCATTTTGGCTTCATCATTTATTTTTGCTACTTTTCAAATAGCATAATAAGAAATATTTGACCTGATGTGTGAGGAAAATACAGCTCTTGTCAGCATTATTCATATTATTGTGCAGAATTTCCAGTAAAGCTTTACTTGTAAAAAATATCCAAAAAAGTTAAACTATGATGTAATTAAAAACAAATGATTTCATTTTATTTAATTAAATATATCATTTAAGATACATAAAATGCTGAAATTTGCCTTAGTAGTCTGAATTTTTATTCCACTGTTATTTTTAGATAACTTTAGATATCTATATATATATTATAGATTTAGATTGACAAGCTTCCTGCACGGCACAGACAGAATGACAGCGACAGACAGATAATACACATATATAAAAATATATAAAATAGACCATGTGTATGTACTGGTATGTTATACAAATGTAAGGGTATGTAAATCAGGTATGGTGTGCTTAATAAATAAGTAGTATTTTGAATTGCACGTTTATTACCCAGTGTGGGCATTTAACTCTTCATGAGGTAGATGGGCTGAGGAAAGAAACTTTTCTTGTGCCAGGCTGTTCTGGTCCTCGGTGCTCTGTAGCGACGGCCATACGGCAACAGTTCAAAGAGAAAGTGTCCTGGATGCGAGGAGTCCAGAGTGATTTTGCCAACCCTTTTACTCACTCTGGATGAGTACAGTTTTTGGAGAGTGGGAAGAGAGGTGTACTGATGATTCTCTCAGCAGTCCGGACTATCTTCTGAGGTCTGATTTGGTAGCTGAGCTGAACCAGACAGTTATAGAAATAGACTCAATGACTCCAGAATAGAACAGAAGCTGCTCCTTCGGCAGGTCGAACTTCCTCAGCTGGAGAAGGACGTACATCCAAAGAAGGAAGTCAATAGGCCCTATTTTAATGATCTAAGCGCATGGTCTAAAGTGCACAGCGAAAGCACACTTAGGGTGAGCCCGAATCTACTTTTGCTAGTTTAATGATTGGAAAAATGGTCTGCACGCCTGGTGCATGATCTAAAAGTGTTGTCCCTATTCTCTTTATGAGTAATGGGTGTGTTTTGGGCGTAATCTCCCATTCCCTTTAAAAGCCAGTTGCGCTCGCCCCATGGCAGATTCGCTATTTACATGGCAGAATTTGTAAGCAGTAAAACTGAATGCTTCTCTAGCGAGGAAACGGGTCTGCTCGAGATCTGAGACTATGGATCCGCCTTTAGGCGCATGTTACTAACACGCACTTAAATAACAAAAAAAATGATTGCCCCATTGACTTTAGACCAGGTTCTGACTTTAGACCGGATCTGAGACTACGCGAGTTATGGATCCGCCTATAGGTGCATATTACTAACGCTCTTAAATAACAAAAAAAATATTTCGCCATTGACTTTAGACCAGGTTTCAGTTGGTCAATGTCGCAGTCTATTTCAGTTGCCTCAAAATAGCAATTTGCCAGCAATACGCCTGAACACACCTCGTTTTCAGACCAGCATGCCCATGAGTGGCCAAATGGGCGCAAATGCATTTGCCATTCAAACAACATGCCGCAGGATGTGAAAATATTGACTGCGTCGGGAAGTGAAACTAGCAAAACACACTTGCGTCGACTCCTGGCGCCGCATTGTGCCGGGTTGTATGATAGGGCCCAATGTGATTGTCCCACTTCAGGTCCTGAGAGGTTTGGTGGTGCCCAGGAACCTGAATGAAATCACTGTTGAGTGGGGTGTTTCTCCTAATGCCCACAATCATCTCCACTGTTTGTTGGATGAGAATTGTCCCAGCCTCACTAGCTGCTGCCTGTCTGTCAGAAAGTTTGTGATCCCCTGACAGATGAGCTGGGTTAATTTGGACAGGAGGATGTTTGGATTGATGGTGTTGAAGGCTGAGTTGAAGTCCACATATAGGATCCTCACATGTTCATGGTTTGTCCAGATGTTGCAGGATGTAATGTAACACAGTCCCATCATCGACAGACCTGTTTGCTTTATAAGCAAACTGCAGGGCGTCCAGCAAGGGTCCAGTAATGTCCTTCAGGTAGACCAGCACCAGTCTTTCAAATGACTTCATGACGACAGACGTTAAGGCAACAGGTCTGTAGTCATTCAGTCTTGTGATTTTTGGTTTCTTTGGGATTGGGATGATGGTGAAGCATTTGAAGCAGGAAGAAACTTTGCATAGCTCCAGTGATCTGATGAAGATCTGTGTGAAGATAGGGGCCAGCTGGTCAGCAAAGGTTTTTTAGACAGGCTGGTGAAACATAATTAAGTGCCCATAATTGAATAAACACTCATGTGCATTAAACAAAATGACTAATTATTTAGTGAGTCCATTAGGCTACGACAATAAATATATGTTAAAATAAATGTTAAAGTAATATAGAGACAACAATTCAAAAGAAAATCACATAAACTTTCTGCTTTATAGAGAGGAGCTGTGTTTCATAATCAGGGCATTTGTGATTAATCTGAATATAGCTATAGAGAAAACACAAGCCCCAGACGTTAGAACTTAATTTACTGTAACGTGGTATTTTCTCTACTTTTTTTCTTGGTGCAGAAATCATTTGTTTGTGCATGAGTGTTTAAAAGCTCTTGCCGTGTGCGCCGACATAATATGAAGTTTCTCATTTTAGTTATTGGTGTATACAGAGAGCAATTGCATGACGATTTTTACTTTCATGTACACAAGTAGTTTCTCAAAAGTGTTATGAACATATTCCCTCATAAATATTACAGTCAAGAGCAAATATTACATCAAGAGCATGCTGAAACTGCATTTGTTTGTTTCAAAACCAAAATAGCTTATGCTTCAGACTGCTATAAACATTTTTTTTTTATATAAATGCAATCAAAAACTGAAAAGGGCCACATCATGCAAGTATGTATTTAGCTGTTTACTATAAGTTTTAACGTTCATTGCTTCATGAAGTTTGTCTCAGTAAGTCTACAGATAGGCTGTTAATGCTCGAGTAAAATGTGCTGTTTTAATGATTTTATATCTTCTGGTTTTACTCATTTGTACTTCACTTTCGATAACATGGCTAGAGCCACTATCGCTATAATTTTGTGGAGTGTTGCACTTGTCTAATCAAGCACTGACTGTAATTAACTTGGATGGCCCTTAACTTTCTGAGTGTTCCTGTGCACTGAGTGTCTGCATATTACATTTATAGTGTAGAGATATTCATTAGCAGACACTTGTGCTAGAATGACTTATAGTCCATCCATAAAGTATGTGCACAAATAAGTCTGAGGTCATTATTAAATCTGAGTTTCGGTGTAGTGTTAGTTTGGGATTGGTAGGATTTTTTTTCTCTCTCAACTTTTTTCTATTTTAAAATGTAATTATTCCTGGGATGGTAAAGCTGAATTACATCAGTCTTCAGTGTCACGCAATCCTTCAGAAATCATTCTAATATGCTTATTGTCACGATCATGTTCTTTTTTTAGTTTCTGTTGGTGAGATGACTTTTGCACTTTTATAAACAGAAACGGCCATTCACTGCCATTATAAAGCTTAGAAGAGCCAGGACATTTTTTTATATTACTCCGATTGTATCCTTCTGAAAGAAGAATGTCATATACACGTAGGATGACTTAAAGGTGAGTAAATCATGGGCTAATTAATTTTGTTTTGTGTAAACTATCCCTTTAACGGTCTACTAATACACTAATGAGAGTTGGCATATAGTTGCAAAATGCCTTCTAGTTAGTAGAAGGTCTAAAGTGGACTTTAAAATAAAGTATAATTTTTTTTGTAACAAACAATGTAAAAGTCTTTACTGTCACGTTTGATTAATTGTATGCGTCCTTGCTGAATAAAAGTATTCATTTATTTAAAGAAGACCACAACTAATGTTTCGTTTGACTGAAAATCTTTACATTTTTGGGAAACATCCTTAGAGTAGAGTGACACACTGAGAGTTAGCAAACTCTCAGTGCTAACACAGTTATGGAGATTCTTTTTCAAACAAATTCTGACACTTTTTGTAGAGACACAAGTGAGGTCTTTTGTCCGTATGAGGGGGAAAATGATCTCAATTGCCTGGTAATCTCGGGTTCACCTGGATGTGACATTGTTCAGGAGTGGTTGGACCATGCCTAATGAAAAATACAATTCCATTAATCTCTCCAGTCTAAATCAATCTAACACAAAGACAAGTTCAACCAAGCGTTTTAAAGAGGTCTGGCTTCCTCAGAGTCATCATCTAGCCTATTCCCTTTGAGCTGCTCTCGGATGATCCCCATTTTAGAAACATGATAGTATTTTCACTACTACTGCTGCCTATCTGCGCTCAGATGAAGCCCTTTAGTATAAGTCTCTGAGTACTCATCGCAGATTGGACATGAAGCAGCTGCATAGATTCTGCTATTATCTATGCACTTCAATGTTTTGGTTAATTGCATGAAAAGCCTCATCTAAGCGCTGCCAAATTATTGTCCATCTGGTCGTATTTGGGACACCTGTGATAAATTAATGAAAAGAAAAGAAAAGTCTTAATGATGCTTATTATGGAAATGCGAGAAAAGATGCAAATTGTAAAAAAAAAAAAAAAAAAATCCAGTGAAAGGAAAGAGAGAGGGAGCTGACATGGATTGGATTTCTTATGCCTATGAAGTCAGGTACTCCTAAGGGGTAAATACTAAACACAATTCTGCTTTAAATGCCTTTAAAGCTGAAGTGTGTACCGTAATCTGTTAAAATACTTTCTCATATACCTTAATATGCAGAGACAAGCGAGTAAGCTAGGCATTTCTAGGCTGATTTCCTAAAAACACTTTTAAAATATGACTTATTTCAGATTCCTGACCAGTCCAACTCAGGAACACTGGCTCAGCCATTGGGTTGAGATTGGGGAGGGACTATCTGTTTTACCGACCAATGGCAGATGGTGGGAATGTTTGGGAAACCTGTTTGACGTTGTATGGCTTAAAGGATAACACACACACACACACACACACACACACGCACGCACGCACAGAGAGAGAGAGAGAGAGTGACAATTCTGTCATCATTTACTCACCCTCATGTCGTTCAACCACTTTCTCTTGTGCATGAAAGGAAAAGCCTTTCATGTTGTTTGCATGCAATACCAATGAACTGGGGCTTTTCAGAAGAGATGCAAAAGCACCATAAAGCTTTCAAAAGTGGGCTATGTTTTTTTTAGCAGTTTGAAACATTTTTGAGAGGAACATTTTCAAAACTTAAATTGTGAAAGTATTCCACCCTATAGTTCTCCTTGGAGAGAAATGCTAGATTTCTAAAGGAACCTGTCTTTTGAGTCTGAGAACTTTTCAATTAATCATTTGATTCAGTTTACTAATCCAGCATGACAGAGGCTACCATAGGCAAAAAGTGTATGTTAAAATTCACTTCTGCTGAGATTCTGTAGTGCACATCTAAAGACACTTTACTATCCCATGAGGCCACAGAGGAGTTTTGAATGGCAGTGAAAGCAATGCAACTGACACTGTAGGTCACATGACAATGACAACATGATGGATGTAATATGTAGATTACATTCATAGACACATTCATACACATACAATTTAATGGTTATGAAGTATTTAGGAAAATAATGCAATTCAGTATGCGATTTCAAAGTCAGCCTAATAAATCAGACTGGTCCGGTTATCAAGTTCAACTCACTGATCCATTAACTTCTAACTGGAGGTGAAGAAGAATGTTGTAATATCGCTTGATTATGAGTGGACGTTTATGATGCATTTAAATCCAGCTTTTTGAAGTTAAAAATTTCAGTTCACATTTACTGTAACGGCATTCATTGTCCTTTCTTTTGTGTTTCACAGATTCCATGAGGCTGAGTAAAAGATGAATTTTCTGAACTATCCCATAAATGGTGCCAGATTGTTGAAAAACAGCATTTTGAAATGATACTGGTTTAGAAGGGATGCACCAAAATTCTGGCTCAATATCTTGGCCGAAAACATTATGCGGCACAATAATGCATTGTTTGTTCTGGTTCACTGAAAGCTTTTCCGACAGGCATTGATGGCAGCACCATTTCAAATAGCAGAATTATATTGTGCTTTTGTTGGGCACCATTCCAGTCAGATCGTGGAATACAGTCTCATTTGCAGTTTGCAAAGTCGTAAGATGTAAAAGTTTGGCCCATATGCAAAATATTCCTTTTCTATTAGAGGTGGGACTTTTTTTTTTCTTTTTTTTTTAAGAGTTCGAGTAATATCCATATCCTGCAGCCCTCCCTCCACAATGAGGAACCTTCAGACCTCTGAAAGAAAAAGTGTTTCAATCTTTCAGATATTATTATTTTTTAAATTATTTTTCTTTTCTCGCAACCCCATCTTTCTTTTCATCTTTTACCCCTTTTTCCTATAGGTATTTTTTCTTTCAAAATCTCCTCATGTTTTGCCTCCTCCTTTCTCTTTTTCCACTCTACTCCTCCTCCTCCTATCCTCTCTCTCTCTCTCTCTCTCTCTCTCTCTCTCTCTCTCTCTCTCTCTCTCTCTCTCTCTCTCTCTCTCTCTCTCTCTCTCTCTCTCTCTCTCTCTCTCTCTCTCTCTCTCTCTCTCTCTCTCTCTCTCTCTCTCTCTCTCTCTCTCTCTGAACATCATCTATTTTTAGCTGTGGTGCATGAAAAGCCATCCTCTTTCCCCCTTTGCATTTCTCTGCCTGTATTTCAATAATTCATGAATATTAATTGACGCATATCAGATGTGTCTGAAAATTTCATGCGCGTTTTAATGAAGAAAAAAGCTCACCCACGCTTCCTGTGCCGCGCCATGTTTGCTAAATTAATCATAGCGAGCAAACAAATTGCTATTTTTAAGTTTAAACAGTTAACATGTCACCATAAGAAACACGCGGCATATGCATATCACCCAATACATCATAGTTTCATCAGTGCGTAGAAGAGCGGTCGCTCAGAAAGAGCGAATGAGCGAGTTGCCTGTTACGTTTTGCTAGCAGCAGCTGGAAATGGCAGCTTTCATGGGAGGCCCATGACTTCATCATCAAAGTGCTTCTTATAATGTCATACTTCATCACTACCAGGATAAGAGAGAGGAGGAAGTCTACTAGCTGCCTCAAGTCTGATGTAAAACACTGTAATAGCTTCCTGTAATTTTAGTATGGGAAATACATGGATATATACACAACCTAAGATTAGAAATCACAATTACTACTGTTACATGTAGGCTACACTCTCACAATTTTAACTGATCCAAAAAAGTTGTAAATTAATTCAACTATTCATTTATTTCTTGTCATACTATTTCATTAATTGATTTCTTAAAAATATAATATTATAAAATAATATTATAATGCATTTTGCATTCCCATATGGAAGTATTTTCATTATGCCATTCATTGTGCATGTGCAACTATGATCACAACTGTACCGAATTTGCAATCATATTTTAATTATCATTAGCATCAACTGGTGTTTACATTAAATATGATTTCATAAAAACACTGTTGATAAAACGTGTGTCTGTGTGTGTGTGTGTGTGTGTGTGTGTGTTTTTTTTTTTTTTTTTACTGTAATTGCTGTCATATTTTTTTATCAAAAATTATGTTCTATGGCCTTTTTGGCTGAATGTCGTTGGAGGCTGATATTTTGGTGCATCCGTAAATACAGTAAATAGCATAAATATGTACCGCAATATTTCAAAACGTTGTTTGTGACCAATTTGGCAGGAATTAGAAAAGGGAATATAGTTAAATTACCGTACTATTCTGAACATTGTTACCTTAAGAATATCTACTTAATTTATTCCAAAAAAATGACCTTTATTTGGTGTAATGTAATCTGGTTGAGTCACCCAAATTCAGTTATATTTTTAGGTTACCTGACAAAGCATTTTTATTTTATCTTATCTTATCTACAAATCTAATCTTTTTTAATTGATTTTTATTTATTTTGCTAATTTTGGAGCTTCACAGTTTCATTTATGGTACTTTGACAGCCTCAAGACACTTAATTTTGTCTTCCACTGAAAGAAGGAACAAACTTAAAGGTTTGGAACAACATGAGAATGAATAAACAATGACAGAATTTTCATTTTGGGCTGAACTTAAATGTTTAATGTTTGATACAGATGGCTCACAAAGGTTGTAGCATGTATATTTTAAGACTATATTACCTCACTGTAGCAGGGGATTCTTGATCTGTTCCTCTGAGAATTTTTAATTCTTTTGATAATTTTGAAAGTGGAAGCCCTCAGGACAACCAGTTTCCTCCTTCACAGTGCATGAATAGGCAATTCAACGCTGGTTCAAATTAATCAGCTTATGTATAGAGGTTGAACATGGATATAATTTAAGCTCAACTTCTCCAGGCATTAGATTATGTTTTAAAAGAGTTCCCTACAGTTTAAAAATCTGTGCATGTGCATATGTCTTAAAATATTTGTAAAAGATTCAGCCTTATATTTCATTTGATGGCCATGAATGTGTGCGGATATAAGGATCCTTTGGATGCAAATAAATTAACTTTATAAAACAAAAGTAAGATGAACTTGCTTCGATAAAAATAAATACAAATCCGAGTCCAAATCACAAGCAATTAAAACATTAACTCTTTTATTATTTTCACCAATGCGTCTATCCTCTGACACATCATTATTTTAAACTGCCTTAAGCTAATTCTAAATTATTCAACTAAGAAACTGGGAACTTTCACTGTGTCCATTTGTGCGTGGGCATATATATAGTTCCTTTGGTCTGCCAGGTGTTAGAGCAGTTATCAATCAATTTCTAAAAATGTTAAGATAATTTGCAAAATCCGTCATAGATCGTTCTCTTTGGTAACCAAAGCATTTAATGTAAACTGAATTTGTTTGTTGCTGTTATAAAGAACAAGAAAAAAAAGAGAAGGTACTAACATAACAGAAAAGTGTAAAGTATACTGTGAATTATTGAGAGACAGAGGAATAACACATTTATAAAGCTTATCGGTCAGAAACTCAACTATCTCATTACTGCATCTGCACACTAATAATCCACCATAGTAAATTTGAAGAATACCCATAGGAAAAACACAGGTGGAGGGTCACTTCTATGCTTGGGGAAGTGTGGGCACAACACACACTGCAACTGCGACATATACAAATGTAGCAAAAAGATGATTGTACTGCTTATATACGTTCTGGAGGTCTTTATAGGTTTGTGGAATTGCACACACAGACCAGCCACTCATGTGCCTATCGCTGAAAACGGAGACCCACACAGCATTTGACCACTGGATTTACAGAAATCATTTACAGAAGTTTTATAAAAATATTTGATTTATTTTTGTATTTTTATATCAATGTGATAAACGAGTTAAATGTGATAAAAAGTAATCTAAAAAGTAATCAAACAAGTAGTCAGAATACATTATCCATAAAAAGTAATCTAGATTACATTACCTACCAAATATTTTGTCATATAATATGGAATCAGAAACTGACTACAATTTTTAAGTAATCCCAGCACTGTCAGTTTTGAATGTATACCACAATATTTTTTAATCAAAGTTGTTGGGAAATAATACATCAACAATATTCTAGAGCAGTAGTTTCTGTAACTAAAGGCTGAGCATACTTAATATGACACTCTTTATTGTGAATGTATGTAATATGAAATCTATTAGATGTTAAATATAGGGACGTCCCGCGTGACGTCACGCCATTTGGAGCAGCCATCTTGACGGAATAGAAAATGCTAAACCGCCGGTGATACTACAGCTCGTCGCGAAATATTCCTATCATGCCCGGGCGATGCTGTGCAGTTGGATGCGATCAGATACGTGATCATACAAAAGGAATCTCTTTATACCGTATCCCAAAATAAATAAAACGGAGAAACAAGTGGTTGGTGGCAATAAACAGGTGATTTTATTTTGTGTTTTTCCCTGTAAACTCAGTTTAAAAATTATTACAGGTAACGTTACTATAATTTGGTGATTAAAATACATTGACCAACCTTGCGGTGATGATTGAAAAATCCTTCCCCGCTGGTGTCCAAATCAAATAGTTGTTGACCCAGCCAGACTCATGATACCGATAGCCTGCTATGCTTTTAATGAAGCTCCGGTGTAAAGTTTGCGTGATGGGAAGTGAATAAGGTAGCAGCTAGCTGTAAATGTCACCGAACTCAATGTCAGGAAGTTTTTCTACTCATTTAATGCCTGTAAAAAGAACTTGTGGTGCTTCATATGGATCTTTGATTCCTAATTCCTTTATCTTCCTCTTGTATCTTTTTCTGATGCTAATAAGTGCATGAAGCAAATTATATGACGTGAAGAGTTAGATGACGGCCGCTGAGCTAATAATAGATAACGTTAGTGGTGGGGGAAAAAATGTATTCTGTTCAATATTGAGATATTTTGCGCACGCAATTATACTGTACACTGTAAAAAATAAAACATAGATTTCATTTAAATTTAATTAATTAAAATGAGGCAACAGATTACAAGCAATATTATTAATTAAATTTTACAAATTAGAATTGAGTAATAATTAATCAAATTAATTCCTTAAATGTTATAACATTTAAGGAATTAATTTGATTAATTATTACTCAATTCTAATTTGTTAAATTTAATTAATAATATTGCTTGTAATCTGTTGCCTCATTTTTATTAATTAAATATAAATAACATCTATGTTTTATTTTTTACAGTGTAACATTTAAGGAATTAATTTGATTAATTATTACTCAATTCTAATTTGTAAAATTTAATTAATAATATTGCTTGTAATCTGTTGCCTCATTTTAATTAATTAAATATAAATGAAATCTATGTTTTATTTTTTATAGTGATAGTGCAAAGTATTGCAAATACTTAGGCTAATTATAAAATAATTATATTATATAAGTATAATAATAATATATATTACACACCCCTAATAATATATCTATTGCCACTGAGTAGCTGACGGATGTATTCCGTCAAAATGGCTGACACGCGGTTAGGGGTCACGTGACTGGGAGATCCCTATAGCCAAGAAGTCCTGTGGTGACAATTTTCCATAAATGTTTACTTAATTTGAGCGTTTTTTTTTTCTTTATTGTGTGATGACAACGACAACAACAGCATATACGATCTCATTGATCGTATGACCTCAAGATATAGACAGCTTGCAAACAGACTGCTATTCAGCATTTTCCATTACTGTCATTCCTACACAAGCTCTGCTTTTCAGCCTGCTTTAATTAACTTATATTTCACTTGAGCATTTGCTTTGATGTGCAATCACTATGTGTTATCATGTATATCTGCAGTAAATCTAAAAAAATATATGAATTTAATTAAACGACTTGAGTTCATTTCCTGGAAGGGGATCAAGAAAATGTCAACTTATTCAATATATGCATTTTGGTGCTTACCAATGTTATTTGTCAGGTTTGCATTTATCGTATCAGATCCAATTCATAAATGCATGAATGACTTGTGTGCATAATAGAGAGCATGAGAGACAGACATGCATGACACATTTCACCTAACGGGAAACTCAAACATGAAAACAAATGTAAAATGCAATGCTGTCTGGCCCTAAAAAGACAGGACACCACAAGACAGTGACAGATAAAACAAAATGATTGTTTAATTTGTTTGTGCTAGTTTTCACTGTAACTAATCATATCTTATTATGGCAATTATTTTACTTTATGTTGCAATAGTGATGTTTTATTTTATTTGTTAAAATTGCTGGCCCAACTTTATATTACGTGTCTAAATTATGTATTGAAACAATGCACGTGTTGTCTACATAGATGTTTTTACATTGTAATTCTATTTGAAAAAATCCTTTCATGTTATTACAGCTTTAATTAATTTATATAATTACATCTACACCATTCACCATCCCCTTACACCTTAACCCATCCCTAAAAATCCCCATTACATAAAAATTGGCTTTTTGGGGGGCTTTTAATATAAATATGTAAGCCTTATCTGTTATAATCTATAAGCAAATGTGCTCCAAATTAATGAAAAATTTCGCATTTAGAAGGTATTAGCATTCAAAACTTAGTCTTTCATTTCCGCCAATATGATTTTGATGACATCACTCTGCACTTCAGCTTCGCATCAGATTTCCTGTCCAATCAAATGGTCTCTTGAATCTAAAGCGTCCCGCCCCCTACATTATAAATAGATGCTTAAGCTGCAGCTAAAATCGGTCACTTGGTCACACATTTTCTATTTTCTACTTTGTAAAGGGCAGATAGTGCACTGAATAGGGGATAGGGAACGATTCAGACAGTGTATGTTTGCTTTCTGTTGATGTGATG
This sequence comes from Phoxinus phoxinus, assembly GCF_949152265.1. Taxonomy (NCBI): domain Eukaryota; kingdom Metazoa; phylum Chordata; class Actinopteri; order Cypriniformes; family Leuciscidae; genus Phoxinus; species Phoxinus phoxinus. The sequence continues at coordinate 12,517,924 of NC_136881.1, read as the reverse complement.
TGAATAAAGTCTGGTTTCCGTTAGTGTCATGCAAACCACTGCATCATGCACACAGTCTGCTCCGATCCAGAGATGCTATACCACAGAGCGGATCATATGCGAAAAAACGCATCAGACTCATTTGAATTCTGCATAATGCTAAATTTTAAAGCAATATAGAGGGTATTAGGAGGAGAAACGGTTAGAGATTAGGATGAAACTGTGGCTTTACGGAACTCAACTGCTCTGGGCGAACTGTGAAATAAACGAAACTCTATTGACTCTTTTAAAGAGGGGTAGCTGTTCAAAATTTCCCGTCCTGTCTTCCTGTTACAGTGGAAATTACGTCAACACAATGAATAATGCTGCATATTTCAAGGCACTTCAGTGGGCCTTTAAACCTACACCACCAAGCCTACCCGTATCCCACTTCAATAGCAGCACAAGTGTTTTGCAATACAACATTAACACAATTTTTGGATGCAAGTACATATTTAAAGACACCTAATATAAAGTGTGACCAAATAACTTGTTTACTTTGCACAATTACAATATAATTTCTTTGTTGTATGCAGCTATAACGTCTCAGGTTACGACTGTAACCCTAGTTCCCTGAGAAGGGAACGAGATGCTGTGTCGATGACGCTTTGGGAACGCCCCTGCGTGATTGCGTCTGAAGCATGTATGTCAACTTAGTCCATGCCGAGAGTGAGCGTCACGGCGGGTGACGTCACAACCAGGAAAGGATAAAAGCACATCCGGTCTGACCGGCATTAGCCTCTGTGCCTCAGCAAGCACTCTATGTTGAAACTGTCTTTCCTATTAATTGTTGTCTTGTCACAAGCCTCTATATATGTGATGCGATCTGGGAAAACCCGTCAGATGTCATGCTGGTTTTCAGTTGGTCTAAAAATGTAGAATGTCAAAAAAATTGTCAAAATTGGGTTTTCATTCAATTATTATTCGAAAACATCTTGTCTATCATCTCTGAATATATCGTGGCAAAATTCACTGGTTTAGTGCAGAAAAATAGAGATTTATAGTGGCAAGCTGAAAAGATGTGTCTTTCTGGAGGTGCAAAAAGAAAAAAATAGCTTTCTGTAGCTCTCCTTCTCTTAACACTACAAAGACAGTTCACCAAAATTCATCAAAATAAACCACATAACATCTAGAATAAAGGTATATCAATGCGCATTTCTCGCCAGTCCTGTGTAAACTACAACAGCATGCAAGTTTTTATTTATTTAATTTTTTTTATCCAACGTTATCGTGAGATGCGCAGCACAAGAGAATAACAGAGTATGCGTTAAAGATCTTGCTTGCCTCTCAATCGTCCAATTTCAAAACGGTTTTCACAGGAGGAATTTTGAGTTTGTAAGCTTTCGAATGATACCAAATCTATGATGATTACTAAAATATGTGATGTGAAAAAAAGGCAATAAAAAAAGAGCGCAAATCGTCCCGCTAGCAGGACGTGACAGTTAATTAAACCTGTTTTTCTCAAAATTCCGTTCCTGAAAATCATAGCGATCAGCCGACTTCAGATAACCATAACTTTTGTTATTGACAAACGATGAAAGAAATAGAAACTGATTTGGAAAGGGCTTGCAACCAGATTTCATATGGTATCAAAATCTGTAATAGGTAAAAAAATACGTAAAACCATGTGATGGGTTTTCCCAGATAGCATCACATATCATCATGGTGAAAGATATCTACAAGTTGTGTGCTTCTCCCTGCCCGCGCTATTTAACAGGTGGGGGATACACACAAACTTTGTGTGATGTATTTGGGAGCGGAGCATGCTACTGTATGTAAGCCTTCGAGTGGGCTGACTGTCCAACCCGATCTCACGGCAATTCGTACGAATTATACGAGGTGGCTAATTCGTACCAATTCATACGACCTCACTCGTACGAATTTGTACGTTTTTGCTAAATCGTACATATTTTACGATTTGCCAAAATCGTATGAATTCATACGAATGACCTACCCCTGACCCCGCCCCTAAACCCAACCGTCACGTGGGTTTAGACAAATCGTACAAATTCGTACGAGTGAGGTCGTACAAATTCGTACGAATTAGCCACCTTTTAATCACTCGTACAAATTCGTACGAATTGGTCGTGAGATAGCGTTGGACTGTCAGCATTGTGAGAGGCTACATATGCTATATAGCCTTTTCGAGGAAAGTGACCAGGCTCGCAATCCTCAGGGATCCGGACCCGCTGCTGCTTAGGCAGCACGGAGAAGTCATTTCTGGGGATCGCAAATGGCTCTCGGCGGGGTTAGAGACGGACCCGTCCTTTCTCTTCCCTTACCCGGGGGATCCAGCACTCACTCTCAGAAGCCCGCCCAGCGGCTTCTTCCGCCCTGGGTGAGAGCCCAATGCTTCAGTGCTCTAGTTCTGAGGAATTAGATGTATACTTCCTGATACTTGATGATACTTCTGATGTACTTCTGAGGAATTAGATTGTATCGCCAAGCACTTTGACAATACAAATGTAAAGATTTTGTCAAGATCATTTAAAGGGAAATTTGAATTAAATGACTTTATTTCTTCTGCTGAACACAATAGAAAATATTTTAAAGAGCTAACTGGTTTGGTTACCATTGACTTTTTCTCCATTGTATGGAAAAAAATAACCAGACTAAAAATATCGAATTTCATGTTATTGAAATTAAAATTGTAATGCACAGAGAGAAAGAAAGAGGAAGTTGAATGAAGTCATAAAACCACCATACATGGTATTGCGCAAGTGTAGACCCAAAACAAACTCTTTTGAAATACATTAATGCATTGTTGCATTTTTAAAATGTCAGTTCGTAACACTGCACAAGTACTTGTTCTCAGTGCTGCCACAAAGGGTGATATAAATCAGGCAATAGCATTAACTTTCAGTGTCACCCTCTTGTTTTAGTTCAGCCAAAACATTTAAATCCTATCAATATCTACTCACCATCATGCCACAAACACCAGTGATTTTTATTTTTCTGTGGAATAAAAGATAGCAACTCCAAGGATTTATTTATTACAAGAATAGTGGATATTGAGTGTGGCTGTCGAGATTCAAAAAATATACAAAAATGCAATAAACGAAATCCATGTCTTGTGTATTGCATTATCTCTTCAATGAACTGCTGCTTGTGTGAGGTGCTTCATATGCTACATGTCTGCCAGAATTCAGACAAGTGCCATTTACAAATGCAGAGCAGGATGTGAATGACGTGACAAGCATTCACCACGTCTCCTGTTTTTCCTCTTGGTGTGAACAAAACCACAATGTCACACATTTAGTTAAATTTGAAAGGAAACACTATTATTGCTATATATTCTCGACTTTTTAAATATAGGCTAGCATTACACAGACAGTGAAAACACATAATTAGTTGAACTGTAAAAACTGTAGGCTACACCTCTTCAATGAAAATGAAACTAAGGAAAGAACATAACCAGATGCCAGCAGTGTATGACTGTGTCTTGTAATCTGTGCACAATATGTTCAAAGGAATAATTCACACGAGGAATAATGTGAATAAAGCTAACTTTGTAAACTCTTCAGAAACATACAAACTTTTGAAAGTTTTGAGCACACCACCAAATCCTTAGATTAAAAAAGACAGAATCAGTTAAGGGAAAAAAGTTACACAGAGAGCGAGAGGAATAGGAGCAACATCAAAAGTAGAGAAAAACTCTTGTTAAATTGCAGAAAATGAAAGCTTTAGCGCAAGTTCTGGCAGGAAGACTCAATTGTTACATCACTTATTCTCATCTATCCAATCGTATTCTATACATGTAGTATAAAAGATCGGTACTTACACCTCTGAGTTCACATCCTCCCCACCACCACTAGGATCATCCCTTCCCCTCCATCCTCCCCAGCACCACCAGGATAGTCCCTTCCCCTCCATCCTCCCCACCACCACCACCAGGATAGTCCCTTCCCCTCCATCCTCCCCACCACCACCACCACCACCAGGATGGTCCCTTCCCCTCCATCCTCCCCACCACCACCACCACCAGGATGATCCCTTCCCCTTCATCCTCCCCACCACCACCACCAGGATGGTCCCTTCCCCTCCATCCTCTTCACCACCAGGATGATCCCTTCCCCTCCATCCTACCCAGCACCACCAGGATTATCCCTTCCCCTCCATCCTCCCCACCACCACCAGGATAGTCCCTTCCCATACCTCCCAGGGGGTCGGCAGCACACTTGCCTTCGTTTTCAGGCAGGAAATGCAGATTCCGTACACTCAATTACAAGATGGGACCTACGCCAACTAACTTTTTAACATAATACTTGCTTGCTGGGCTGTTAATAAATGCATAGTTGTTACGTTATTTTGCCTCCCGAGTCTTTGGAACTTGAATGAGGATAAAATTCTAGTTGACTATACAGATTGAACGATTATTTGCAACTTTTTTTCATTTCTTTTTTTAATAGAATAAAACATGACATATCAAAGCTGGCATGGCTGTATAAGCTCTTCCAGTGGTCTTAAAAGGCATGTATTAATTTCCATTTAATTATAGACGGGGAAAGTACAATGTTTTAACATGAAGAAATCCCACTCACACTGAGTCCCATTCTTTCTCTGCAGACGTCCTCAACCACATCGATTCAATCTTTCCTTGTAAGAAAAGGTGAATCTTGTAAGGCCAGTGTACAAAATGCTCCTTATTGGGCGCTTACAGTAGATAATAATCTTTTCACCATCTCTTGCTCGCCCTTTCTCTCTTTGAGAAAGCCATCTAAGATGGTTGTTTAATGCACAGATTCAGTCAAAGGTGACTCGATCTCTTCCAGTTACAGACAGGCACTTTACTTTTTTTCCTCCAGAACACAGTGAGCCCAGATGGATTAAATTGCCGTCCTCAACAGTTGAACTTACCCAGAGTTCCTACAGAGCTATCCACATCACAGTGATTATTTAAAATTGAAAGGGAAAAAGATATGGCAAGATAGAGTTGAGGGGTGGGGGCACAGAAAATGAGAACCCAAGAGCGATAGAACACATTATGAATACAATACAATTTCCTTTTGCTAGAACAAAAATGGATTATGGGTATTTTAGATACTCTCTGAATGTGCTGTGAATGTACAGGTTTTTGTTTTCATTACATGGAGGTATGCGGTAATATGTACAGAAAACGAGAAGAATCCTGTTATGGGAGGTCTGTTTTTTGGCCCCAGTAATACTTGACTCTTATCACAATTTTTGAGGTATTATGGAATACATTCATATTTTTTTCACAGTAAATTGGTCATTCATATTTTGACAAAATAATAATATTTTTTAAATAATGTAAAACTACATACATTTTTCTATTAAATATAATTGCATATAGTTTTTTTTTTTTTTTACTGTACTTTATTATGGTAGTTAATACTTATATTATGGTAATTACAGGTCATACTTTTTATTTCATACATACATTTTACAGTATATTTTACAGTTAAATTACATGCATATACTTTTCAAAAGTTTATATTTTTTAAACAATTAATGCTTGTATTCAGGAAGAATGTAAATTGATTGCAGTGAAAATAAATACATTTATAATCTTACAAAATATTTATACTTCAAATAAATACTGTTCTTCTGAATTATCTGTACATCAAAGAATTGAAAATGTATCACAGTTTTAAATAAACAAACAATTAAACAGCACAACTGTTTTCAACATTGACAATAATAAGAAATCTTTGTTGAGCACAAAATCGGCATATCAGAATGATTTCTGAAGGATCATGTGACACTGATCGGGAGGGGTTATCCTCCAATAAAAAAGAAAAAAAAAAAGAAATGAAACTGAGTAATGGCTGCTGAAAATTCAGCTTTGTCATCAGAGGAATAAATTATATTTTTAAATATATACAAATAGAAAATATACAAATATACATTGATCCCAAACAATGTTTCCATCTCTGTATGGTTTTTACTCTAGTGGTTAAAACAAAGACACTGTTTTTGGTTTTAGTCAGCCCTTTTCACACCCTCAAACTGTATCGTATCGCATTCTTGTCGGTGTGTAACAATAACTTATGGAATATATATCCAAACAAATGCGTTTGTCCATCTCAAATCTTTGCAGAATGGCCAGTTTCTTCAAGAGACAAGGTAAATACAACATCATAAGACTATAAATAGTATTAATTTACGATAAACAGGTAACAAAAAAAATGACTTCGATTTTTTTTTAGCACCTTCCCAAAATAGGTGTTGCATTATTCAGCAGAAGTATATGACTTTATCCAATGCATCTGTGGGGATTTAAAGAAAAATAAAATTATATTTCATGTACTAGTTTATTATTGAAGGAAGTTACTGCCTGACAGAGCAGTTTTTATGATTGGATTCTCATATTTCAAATATGAGACAAAATAACAGTGTAATGTGTTTTTGATGATGAAGTACATTACAGTACCTCAGGCATCATTTCCCTTGGCCAAGCCCTTGCGTTCAGAGCCACAAACCTTACAGTCTTTTCAGAGGCCCAATTATGCAAAATAGATCAAGCGTTCAGGCGTGGCAAAGCCGTTTAAAGCGTTCCACATATCACCATAGGTTTCCTTCGGTTCCGTGGCAAGATTAACTGGGTGAAACAGTGCCTTTAATAAAAATAGAGGCTGGGAGAAAGACAAGAAAAAAATAGGATGCTGGCCAATTAATTTGTATAAAACCATTTATATTCCTACAGCAACTTCCCTGTCCCTTTTCTTTTAACACAACATAGCACACAGAATGTTTTACATAATGCTGCAAAATAAAATAAAAACTATTAGAGTTGTGTTTGATGCCAAGATCATTTTGGATTCTAGCAGGACTTTGCTGTCTGTGGGTCACCTTTGATTAATCAATTTAAATCAAAGATTATTTAATATTCCAATGAGGTTTTCTATCAGCATGTACCATGAAAACTAGCACACACACACACACACACACACACACACACACACACACACACACACACACACACACACACACACACACACACACACACACACACACACACACACACACACACACACACACACACACACACACATGCAATCAGCTCTCTCTCTACACCTACTCATCTGAGTCTATTAGGGCTGTAATTTACTGACAAGCTGAGTACATGACGTTGTAATTTTATGTCAGAAGGTCAAATCACTATATAAGGAAGGCAGCAATCAAGAGAGACTTTGGGTTTTTACATACAGTAGGCTACACTAGTGAGCTGCCTATCTAGACATCATTTTAAGGGGTCACAGGTGTGCTCCCAACAAAAAGGCTGTCAATAAATGTATGCAGCGAAAATATAAGGCTTTAGGAGAGATAATTTTGGCAAGATTTCATTGTAGAATTGCATGTACCGTATTCCGTCACAGACCAGACAATCACATAATGTATTGCAGTGAGCTCAATGAAAAAAGGTGCATTGCCTGCAAATATGCCAAACCCTTACTATAGTAGGTGAAAACAGTACATAAAAAGAGTAGTATGTCTGAATTCATAGTATTTATTAAACTGTAGGCAAAAAGTACACAGATGATCTACTACTTCCACTGAGATTCAGAAGTGTGGATATGATACACTTTACTACTACATGAGACCGCAGGAGAAAAGTTGTGAATTTCGGTGAAGTGACACAACTGTTGCTGCAAGTAACAAGACAATGACAACATGGGGGATTTCATTCATACTGCACACACATTCATGGTATTTAAAACACACCTTTTTTTAATGGCCGGAAAGTTTGTTTCTCATCAAATGTAGTGCATACTCAGACAGTATCCCAGCAAACATCCCAGCAAGCAATTTTGCGTTTAAAAGACGTCTAGCAGCCGTCCAAGTACAGCCCAGGGGCCTCATTTATAAACGTTGCGTACGCACAAAAGAAGGCGTACGCCGCTCTCTACGCAATAATTGGTATTTATAAAAAGCAAACTTCACGGGAAAATGTGCGGTCCTTCACGCAAGCTCTGACCCAGGCGTACGCACACAAACGGGTGAAATGAGAAATGGCGACACCGTTGGCAGATGGAAGAAACACGTGAAAGTGTGTGAAACAGACCGTTGTGTAAAAGAAATGGCAATACTGACTCTCATAAATAACATGAAGACTTCACAAAGCAAGTCTTACAATTAACAGCCTACACGAACACCCGTTCGATCGATCTGCAGTGTAAAACAAACAAAATCAAACGAAAATTACAACAGAAATGCAAATTAACACATAGCCTATTTGCAAAAAGAAAAGTGAAATATGTTCTGCAATAATATTGGCATGTTATGCAAATCATCCTCATAAATAATATGGTAAACAGAACGAAATAATGTACAAAACTGATATTCTCGTCAATGTGTCCGTCTGGCGGAGCAGATATAGGTGCAATTAGATAGACAGACATATAGATAGATAATTAGGGAGATAGATAGATAGATAGATAGATAGATAGATAGATAGATAGATAGATAGATAGATAGATAGATAGATAGATAGATAGATAGATAGATAGATTGATGTATTAATTGTCCACTGGGGAAAGTTGTTTTCATAGTAAACATTTCTTCATCAGCTACGGAATCATGGTATTCATGCATATGCCTTTAGTTTGTTTTATTTTTGATAAACGTATGACGTATATCTCAACCATTCAGAAAGCTGCAAGAAATTACATTTGCACTGAACTATTTCACATTTCCACGTAGATTATAACGGACATCTGTAACTTGTCAGATGCAATTAAATGGATGGAAATAAAATGCCCAATCACAATGCGTAATGACGCACAATTGCTGATCTTGTCCGATCATTTCTTTTTTATTTCGGCCACGGTCCGAGGTTGTGAGGCTACAACATTTACGGCGTCTGCAACCTTTTGCCACTCAAGTGCCTTTTTGGCATTAGTAATGCCCACACTGTGCCCTCCAAACAACATGTTTCTCCTATTTTCCACCTCGCCAACGTTAACTTCTACTTCACATTGAGTGAAGTTAAGTTTTTTTGATTTCCTCTCTGTGTTTGCCATGATTTCGCAATCGATGAATATTAACTTGTGGGCGTTTCACGGACTATTTATGGGCAACTATGGGCGTGACATCAAGCCGCAAAAGCTGCGCTACCTTTAGAATTGATTGTGATTTATTAAGGGAAAACTGCGTAGGATGTGCGTGCGCACGGTTTTATAAATCCGAATATTTCTGTGCGTACGCACGTCCTATGTTTCATCCGTACGCCACTTCTGACGCAAATCCTACGCAAAGTTTTATAAATGAGGCCCCAGATGTCTAAAACAAGGCAAAATGTGGGCTGTCAGTGAATATTTAATAGACGTCTAAACCATAGCCCAAGAATAAACCAGTATCAATTAGATAACAAATAAATTTAATTAAACAACTAGTTTATTCTTGGGCTATGATGGTTTAGAGGTCTATTAAATTTTCACTGACAGCCCAAATTTTGCCTTGTTTTAAACGCCTGGGCTGTGCTTGGACGGCTAGACGTCTTTTAATTGCACTTTTTTGTTGCTGGGATGTGATTATGGATGCAGCTGTGGTGTCATGAATGCTGAAGATACCGTACATATATTCACATTTTATTCAGTGTTAAAATGTATTGACTAAATTATTAAAAAATACTGCTTTATCCAATGGTTGTGTGTATGCATTTAGGCTAAATGGAACATATTAGCTTCCAACACAGTAACATTAATCTCTGTTGAAATCAATTGGATCTCATTAATAATAGAAACAAAAATGAATATTTAACCAAACTCTGTATGCTATATATTATTTACTCTCCATCCAATAATGCCTACTTTCTTATAGTAGGCGAAAAACAGAGCGTGAAATGAGTCAGAATCCATAGTATTCAGCAGTAGGCTAAAAATGAATTGTATGACCTGCTATTTCTGCTGAGATTCAGAAGAGTGCCTCCAATGGACACTTTCTATCCCATGAGGCCTAAGAAAGGAGTTGTGAATGGCAGTAAAGCAACACTACTGATGCCATAAGTCACATGACAATGACAACAATATGTCCAGTTTTAAAGGGGTAGTAAAATCGTTGTGCCAATTTCATACCCAACAGATATTCTTATATAGCATGTTAAAGTTGTCACTTTTTGAGGGTTTGCAAAACCGCACATTTTTGTGCCTGGCCCTTTAAATGCAAATGAGCTGCTGCAGAGGGCAGGGTTTCAAGAGCTTGTGTGTGTTAGCAGCTGCGATTACCTCATGCAGACACACTAAAATTACAGAAACTGTTCTGTCTTTAATGTTAAAACAGAGTCAGACAAAGATTGAGAGACTCAAGAAGAAGTGACAACATGTACAATGCAACAGGACGTCTCTGAATGGTTAGTTGCTGAATTTATGTTGCTGATGTGTAGTAAACTATCTTCAATTAGGATATTCTGTCATGGTAATCTATAAATCGCTCGTATAGGAATTGTTGTGAGATGCACACGGAGTGACTTTCTATTGCATGTGAAAAGATGGATGCTAAAGTTTGAGCTGGCTTACAAATGTACTCTTATACAACAGCTTTTCCTCTTCTCAACATGAACTGCGTGTTCCCGGGGGCGGGGTTTATGTACATTTTTGGGTTGGTGATGTCACCCAGGAGGAATGTCGTGTAGCCCCTACCAGCCGTTTGTTGTAGTCCTTTTCTTTTAAAGCAAATATCTTCCTTTGCTTTGAAGTGTTGTAACTTTGCAGATGTTGCTCAAACAGCAACATTTCACACTAACTAAAGTTAGAAAAGTCAAATCATACTTTATCACCCCTTTAAGTCACACTCATTACATTCAAATATATATATATATAGAATGCAGTTTTTTAATGGTCATGATGTTTATTTCTTATCAAACGAAGTTTGTTTATCATCAAAGTTCTGTGTGCTATCCATTACTTAGATGTATTTGTGTACAGTGTTGTTAGCTTAGCAACATGTTAATCTCAAACACATTGTAATCACTTCTACAAAGTTTCTGCCTTTGTTGGGCATTTCAAATCAGTAACTCGAGGTTCACATTTTTGCATAACAGAATGATGTCTTGCAGTCTCAAGACATTTTTAAAAGTTCAACCGCCTGACAACCTTGAGTTTTAAAAATGTCTATGGTGCGACACGCTGAACAAACAGCTAGTTGAGTCACTGTGGACAATATGCCCTTCTAGCTCAAGTTTACATAGAACATCTAATCAAAATGTTGCTTTTTTTATTAAACTTACCCACATTCAAGTATTGTTAAAAAAGATAATGCATTAGGCTAGAATAAAGCGGAGGCTTTTTTTGTTTAAAAACAGAGGGTCTGTTCTTTCTTTTGATATATTGCAAGTTCAGATATTAATACAACAAAATATTCTGGGGGCAATGAATTTTTGTGAAAATGAAAAGGCTGGCGGTGGCTGGCAACTTTTTTTAAAGAATTAAATGTAAAAGGCTGTAAAAAAAATACAGTAAATCCTGTTAATTACTATATATGGAGAAAAAACGCAACCAATCTAACCTTAAATACTTTATGCAATTTTAGAGTAAAATACTATTAAATGTAAAAAAAATGTAAGTAAAAATAAGAAATCATCTTATCATTTACAGAAGCCATAAACTGACATTCCCAGAATTTTCTGTGTGACACTTTACACTTGACTGTTTTTCATTTTAATAATTATGTTTCTCCTTAGTATTTTTTACCCCATCTTATGTTATTAAATGAATGTTTCTTCGGCGGTCACTCGAGACGAGTATGACTGTCCTCTCTGTCGGGTCGCCTTATTTGTGGATCCTCAGGTGGCTGTAAAGGCCGATCTGTGATCCACAGATTCTACTGCAATGTTGGCATTCGAAGATTGAGGTGGTGTGTAGTGGTGGAGCCCTTCTCTGTTTGTCCTTGCGGTGTTGCTGCCTTGCATCTGCGGCACGGCGGAGTTCTGTTTCGTGGTGTGCTGCACCTTCCTGCACTGTCTTTATCCAGTAGTCCCTGTTAAACGCTACATTCTCCCACTCACTGGACGTGATGTTAAACTTTTTCAGGCTGGTTTTGATATTGTCCTTAAAGCGTTTATTTGGCCCACCAGGGGCTCACTGTCCTTCCTTTAGCTGGGAGTACAGGATCTGCTTTGGGAGACTGTTTTGGGCATGCGGATGACATGTCCTGTCCATCGGAGTTGGTTCTATATTATGGTGGTAGTGATGCTGGGCATATTCGTTTCCTCCAGAATACTGGAGTTTGTACGTCTGTCTTCGCAGTTGATCCTCAATATTTTTCTTAAGGTTCTTTGATGGAATAGTTCCAGTGCTCTCAGATGTCTGCTATAGGTTGTCCAGGATTCCGCTCCATACAGCAGAGTTGGGAGAAGCACAGCTCTGTAAACCAGGACCTTGGTTTGAGCCCTCAGGTCTCTGTCATCAAAGACTCTTGTCCTAAGTTTGGCATAGCTGGCACAGCTCAGGCGATGTTTAACTTCATAGTCTATATCAGCTTTGGAAGAGAGAATGCTGCCAAGGTAGGTGAAGTGGTCCACACTTTCCAGAGTGGTGTTATCCACTTTGTGTCACAGTGTCTGGTGGTTCCCTGGGTTTAACACTAGAGGTCTCAGTTTTCACGGTGTCTAGGCATTTTCACTACATTTCCCATAATCCTGTCTGTCACTGATTGTTCATTTCCTTCAGCTGTTTCTCGTCACCTTGTTTGCACTTGTGTATATATACCCTGTCTGTTTCAGTGTTTGTCACGGAGTCCTTGTTTAATGTCCCCACACTTCCGTTCCTCTTGCTGCCTGTTACTGTTCATGTCTTCTGTTTTTGGATTGCTTACATGGTATTTGACCCCTGCCTGGACTGATCGTGAGTACGGATTCCCCCATTAAAATACTGCACTTGGATCTTCGTGTCTTGTGTGTGTGTCGTGACAGAAGGACTCCGTCATGAATAGATCCAGCGGTAAGGGTTTTCGTGGCTCTTCCCCAGCCATCAAGAGGGGAGGTTCGAAGGAGGTTTCACCGCGGATGAACATTTTTCAATGTTTTGCGCTATGGGCCCATCAAACGGAGGAGATCATGGCGACCAAATCCCCTGAGCCTCCTTCAGTCAGGCAGGAATCTTTTGAGGGAACCCGCCTGGCCAAGTTTTCTGGGACCCGTGGAGGCCGTAGGGGAGGAGGTACTAGAGGTGACTTCCAGCACCACTCTTCGCCTCAGTCTCTCTTCCACCCTGGGCCGGTGATGTTCGACCCAGAGCTCCCTTAACCGTTGTTCCTGTCCCGCCCGGAGCCTACTCCTCGCCATCGAACACGGAGGAGGAGGAAGACTTCCTGCCTCCTTAATGACCCGGAGACCGTCCCTGAGCAGATCGCTGTCGTCCCAGTGGCCGTGCTGGTGCAGCCCGCTGTCGTCCCGGAGGCCGTCCCCTCCGAGCAGCCCGCTGTCGTCCCGGAGGCCGTCCCCTCCGAGCAGCCCGCTGTCGTCCCGGAGGCCGTCCCCTCCGAGCAGCCCGCTGTCATCCCGGAGGCCGTCCCCTCCGAGCAGCCCGCTGTCGTCCCGCAGTCCGTCCCCTCCGAGCAGCCCGCTGTCGTCCCGCAGTCCATCTCCTCCGAGCAGCCCGCTGTCGTCCCGCAGTCCGTCCCCTCCGAGCAGCCCGCTGTCGTCCCGGAGGCCGTCCCCTCTGAGCAGCCCGCTGTCATCCCTGAGATTGTCTCGGAGCCGCCCATCATCAGTCCTGCCACGGCCAAGAGAGCGGTCTTCCTCTTTTATGCGGTGGCGGTACTGCATGCGTGGAGGAGGCACAGGATGTCTGCCGTTCCAGAGACTGTCCACGTCACGTCTGATGTTTCAGAGTCGGAGCCAGTGTCTGCTGTTCCAGAGCCGGAGCCAGTGTCTACTGTTCCAGAGCCGGACCCAGTGTCTGCTGTTCCAGAGCCGGACCCGGTGTCTGCTGTTCCAGAGCCGGACCCAGTGTCTGCTGTTCCAGAGCCGGAGCCAGTGTCTGCTGTTCCAGAGCCGGAGCCAGTGTCTGCTGTTCCAAAGCCGGAGCCAGTGTCTGCTGTTCCAGAGCCGGAGCCAGTGTCTGCTGTTCCAGAGCCGGAGCCAGTGTCTGCTGTTCCAGAGCCGGAGCCAGTGTCTGCTGTTCCAGAGCCGGAGCCAGTGTCTGCTGTTCCAGAGCCGGAGCCAGTGTCTGCTGTTCCAGAGCCGGAGCCAGTGTCTGCTGTTCCAGAGCCGGAGCCAGTGTCTGCTGTTCCAGAGCCGGAGCCAGTGTCTGCTGTTCCAGAGCCGGAGCCAGTGTCTGCTGTTCCAGAGCCGGAGCCAGTGTCTGCTGTTCCAGAGCCGGAGCCAGTGTCTGCTGTTCCAGAGCCGGAGCCAGTGTCTGCTGTTCCAGAGCCGGAGCCAGTGTCTGCTGTTCCAGAGCCGGAGCCAGTGTCTGCTGTTCCAGAGCCGGAGCCAGTGTCTGCTGTTCCAGAGCCGGAGCCAGTGTCTGCTGTTCCAGAGCCGGAGCCAGTGTCTGCTGTTCCAGAGCCGGAGCCAGTGTCTGCTGTTCCAGAGCCGGAGCCAGTGTCTGCTGTTCCAGAGCCGGAGCCAGTGTCTGCTGTTCCAGAGCCGGAGCCAGTGTCTGCTGTTCCAGAGCCGGAGCCAGTGTCTGCTGTTCCAGAGCCGGAGCCAGTGTCTGCTGTTCCAGAGCCGGAGCCAGTGTCTGCTGTTCCAGAGCCGGAGCCAGTGTCTGCTGTTCCAGAGCCGGAGCCGGTGCCCGTGTCTGTTCCTGAGCCGGTGCCCGTGTCTGTTCCTGAGCCGGTGCCCGTGTCTGTTCCTGAGCCGGTGCCGGTGCCCGTGTCTGTTCCTGAGCCGGTGCCCGTTCCTGAGCCGGTGGTGTCTATTGCAGTTCCTGAGCCGGTGGTGTCTGTTGCAGTTCCTGAGCCGGTGGTGTCTGTTGCAGTTCCTGAGCCGGTGGTGTCTGTTGCAGTTCCTGAGCCGGTGGTGTCTGTTGCAGTTCCTGAGCCGGTGGTGTCTGTTGCAGTTCCTGAGCCGGTGGTGTCTGTTCCAGTTCCTGAGCCGGTGGTGTCTGTTCCAGTTCCTGAGCCGGTGGTGACTGTTCCTGAGCCGGTGGTGACTGTTCCTGAGCCGGTGGTGGCTGTTCCTGAGCCGGTTGTGTCTGTTCCAGTTCCTGAGCCGGTGGTGTCTGTTCCAGTTCCTAAGCCGGTGGTGTCTGTTCCAGTTCCTGAGCCAGGGTTTGTCTCTGTTCCACCTTGGTCTTCACCGCCATGGCCGCCCGAGTGGTCGGCTTCACCCTGGTCGTCTCTGCCATGGCCGCCCGAGTGGTCGTCTTCACCCTGGTCGTCTCCGCCGTGGTCGCCCGAGGGGTCGTCTCCGCCGTGGTCGCCCGAGGGGTCTTCTCCGCCGTGGTCGCCCGAGGGGTCTTCACCGCCGTGGCCGCCTGAGGAGTCTTCATCGCCGTGGCCGCCCGAGGGGTCTTCACCGCCGTGGCCGCCCGAGGGGTCTTCACCGCCGTGGCCGCCCGATGGATTGTCTGTTTCGCCCTGGCCGCCCGATGGATTGTCTGTTTCACCCTGGCCGCCGCTTAAGCCGTTCCCCCTTGTTCCTGTTCCCCTCCATTTAATGTCCCCACACTTCCGTTCCTGTTGCTGCCTGTTACTGTTCATGTCTTGTGTTTTTGGATTGCTTACATGGTATTTGACCCCTGCCTGGACTGATCGTGAGTACGGATTCCCCCATTAAAATACTGCACTTGGATCTTCGTGTCTTGTGTGTGTGTCGTGACACTTTGATAATGGGCTGGAGTGATGGCTGGTTGGGTGGTGGTTGATACAGAACCTGGGTTTTCCCAGGGCTCTGTATGCCTTGGCAAAGGTATTTAGGATGCCATGGAGGTCTTCAGGGGAGTGTGCTGCAATAGCATTATCATCGGCGTATTGCAGCTTCATGATGGTGGTACTCCTGACTTTACTCTTGGCTTTAAACCTGTTGAGGTTGAAGAGCCTACCGTCAGTCCTATAAAGGATTGGGATCCCCTGTGGCAACTCTTGGCCAGTAAGGTGAAGTATGCCCTCCTTGCCAATAGTGCCTTTCTAGAGATGTTGGACCCGGCCTACCCTAGCATTAGTCTCCAAGGAGGATGATCTTGTCCTCCCTGAGGATTTTTGACAGGGTTTCATCCAGGTAGGCATAAAAAGCTTATTTTTCTTCCACATCGGAGTCTTGGGTAGGGGCATAGGCGCTCAGTAGTGAGCGCCCCTGGTTGTTGGCCAGATGGATTGTCATGAGGCGTTTGCTGATCCCCATGGGAAGTTCGGAGAGGTGGTTGACGAGCTGGTTTTTGATGGCAAGTCCAACTCCATGGTTTCTAGCCTCATCTTGTGGCTTTCCTTTCCAGAAGAAAGTGTAGCCACCTTTCTCCTCCTTCAGCTGCCCTTTCGGAGAGAGCAGCTATATCAATCCAGTATCTCTGCAGTTCTCTGGCTATGATAG
Source organism: Phoxinus phoxinus (assembly GCF_949152265.1). NCBI lineage: Eukaryota > Metazoa > Chordata > Actinopteri > Cypriniformes > Leuciscidae > Phoxinus > Phoxinus phoxinus. The sequence continues at coordinate 12,501,474 of NC_136881.1, read as the reverse complement.
CGGTTCGTCTCTCAGGCCTGTCACTGGAGGTGCTGTCCATCAGAGTGCGCACATTCCAGGCTCCAAAATTACATTTATTTTGTTTCTGACCACAAATGGGGTGTTCCCTCTGGACGCGGTAATCCAGTCGGAAGGTATGGGGCAGGCTATTTGTAGGGCACCTTTTCTAGCCCCTTCCTAATGTGGGGTAAGCAGAGCAGATCCTAAATAGGACTGCTTAGTCATGGGTGTAGATGCCGAAGAGCTCTTCTGCCTCGTTCCAAGAGCCCAGCGACTGATTCTGACACCCATCGCCTAATGTGCCAGCTCATGACTAGGGACTTCCAGACTACACAACCCTACCCCCGTCGCCACTTGCTGGTCGCCATAGGACTTTATCCAGGGTGGTAGGGTGGATTCCCTTTGTTGAGGACACCTGTGCGCTGCGTTGTTTAACGTGTGGAGGCTGGTGCACAGACAATCACCCGGTCCTTGGCAGGTCTGGGTCAGGATCCAGTGGCATGGAGTCCAAGACGACTGGGGACCCATCACTGCTGCAGCCTTCATCCGCCTTCCCAGCCGTTGTGATGCTCCACTTAAGTCAGCCATCATCCTCCGCCTGTTCCGACGTTGAGGTTTTTTTGGGGGGTGTGCTCCCTTAGCCTTTGCCTCTATAGGCTACCCCACAAGGCTGTGGGACTATTTAACCATAGCTGGGGCTGTGGTTGGCGAGTGCCAGGACATGTCCACTGCTTGGTGGGCCTGCACACTGCGCCTCTGGGGCCTACTGCTGCTCCGAGATTCCCTACATTTCAGCTTGGGTCCACTAGGGCCCAGTTACCGTGTGTGGCCGCAAAGAGACACTGTAGGAGTCTTGACGGTGGAGACGCTGTGTACCGACAGGAGGAGACTTACGCACTCGGCTCCTCTTTTCGCCCTTGCACAAGGGCTAGTCGGTGGCAGTAGCTGTAAGCAGAGTGTAGCAAGCAGAAGTAGCATGCAGCATGCAATATCTACTAAACTACAGGCACTACTATCCCAGTACTTCTGCACTGATGCATCACACACACCCTGTGTCACAAATTAATGTTTACCATGCTGGTGTTTCTATAAAGCATTTACTTTATGTTGGAAAAGCTACTTGTGATTAACTTTAATCATCATGGCTTTCTCTTTACCACCAGTGTTATTGTGGTGGTTGTCATAATTATTATTATTATTTTTTATTGTTCATTTTATTACTTTATTTTTTTTATTGTAAATCACAGTTTTAAAATTAACATAATCTGTTCTGTATTTTTTCTTTTTACATTTTTAAAGAATTATTCCAGCAACTACAGCTGTAGTTTTTATTATTATTAATAGTAGTAGTATTTTCTGTTAAAACAACATAATTTTTTTTGTTTTTTAAACAGAGAGCTCATGTTTTTGAATAAAGCAATAGACTTTTGATCCTTCATACGTCACTAGATGAAAAGTCAATGATAAAAGAAGAAGAACGGGGTTACATATAGCGATCATCTGTCTTTTTGCTCTCTGTGGAGACCGTGTGGGAGATGGAGGAGATCTCATAGCTTCAAGCACAGCTGGCAGGCGTATGTAATCCTCAGCTGAGAGGTTTCTGTCAGCTCAGTGGCTTATGAGAGTTTGAGAGAGGTGGTCTAGTAGAGCTCTTCTTGCTTTGAATATTGATGTAGTGCCAATTAATTTAAATGCTAATCAGCCCACAAACCTTAATTTAGTTGCACCAAACAGGTCAGCACATCAGTTCATCAAATTACTTTAGTGGACATTGAATGTGCCCAGAGACCTGGATAGACATTTAAAACTGCTAAAAGAAAAGTTCTTGGTGTCCATTTCCATTAAAGGAAGAGCAGATACAATCCTATAGCGCCTATTAAGATGTGAAAACAAGCACAGACCCGTGACCCATTATTGCAGAAAGTGACATTAACAGCTCAAATAATTTAATCATATCTGGCTGAATTCAGCACACAGTTTTATGACTGATACTCTTTTGTAATCCATCACAAAGAATTTTCCAATTATCATCAGCTTCAAGAGCTTTGCAGTCCTCCTGTGATAGAGAGATATAATCAACACTTTTGGAGTCAGACTTGCACAGATGCAATCATATATAGAAACCTCGTTGAAGTACCACTGATAACCCATACCAGCATTGCCTTTTAACAGCACTGACTAACAAAGGATCCTTTTTAGAACATCTGAAGTCTTTGTGCGCATGATAAAACATTGCCGAAGAACAATGTCTGTCGGGTGCCAATTAGCTTTGTTTGCTGTTTTAGGTGTTTCGGAATAATAGCAGAGCACCTAAGAAAGGTTTAAATTCTCAAGAGATTTTAGAAATATATCTATCATGAGGCCAAATATTCCAGAATGGAATACTTTAAAGCAAGACAAATCAACAAATTCAACAACACATAATTAATTAAAATAATGTCACTTTCATGGAGGGTGATGTCATTTAAGATCTGCAGTTGTTCAAAAGTTATCTGATCGGATTTTGTCTCTCCATTTGGATCAAATCTTCAAAATGGGCAGTTGCAGAAAGATTGCAGAATCCAATCTTTGTTTAGATCTGGATCAAATTATCCATGTGTTGTTCAAAACTTTTTAGTGAGATTGGGATACAATTAATTCTTGAACAAAAATGTAATAAAACTGGTAAAAAAAAATACAATATCTCTAGTATAGTGTACAGGTTTATATGTTTATTTTGATCTTGATTCGTTTAATCGTTAAACGTAGACACTATTAGGCTGAACATATCATGTCCCTATTAGGTCTTTTAGTACAAAAAAAAAGTAGTAGTTCTCTCCTGAAACTTTGCATTAAAAAAACTTGAATTCTTTGCGAATGAACTCAAAGTTTATTGGGGTAACGCCAAACTTTTGTGAGAAAAGTTTTTTCCATTTAAATATATTATTTTATTATATAATTTATTCCTTTGGTAGCAAAGTAATAATTTCTGCCCCAAAAATGTATGTATGTATGAATTTGTACAAATTATCCAGAAATATGATATATGTGTAAATGATCCAAGTTTTTTTTTTTTTTTTTTTTGGTACATTACTATTTTATTACAAAGACTATTTCCTGACATATGATATAATGATATAAAAATAGTCCTAAATCTTATTCATAGGCGTGGGTGTAATATATAAAGTGAGAACAAGAACAAAAACAACTCCTTTAATGAAGTGTGCTGAAATGGACATTTTTGCCACACCATAACTCTCAAAAAACAGTTCCATTTTCATTGAAGCAAGTTTATTCTGTGGAAAATTACATTAAAATAAAAACTATTTTAACACCACTTTTTTTTTGTCTAAACGGTAGTTATGCTGTAATTGAAATACCAAATGGTGTTTTTCTGTCTCATTTTCTCTCAGTGTCTGTCTCGCTGTTGGCATTATGGAAAAAGAAACATTGTCAGCAATAAAATAAACCCTCTCAGTCAGACAATGTGAACAATGAAATTCCTGAGCAAGGTAGTCATAGAAAAGGAACATCCTCATCATTGTTAACACAGTCAGATATGCAAACCAATAGCAATAGCAAATCCATACGTTTTACAACCATCTTATTCAGGAGATTTATTGGTGATTTGTATCAATATAAAGAAGGATAGAGCAGTTCCATAAAAATAAATGATACATTTAAAAAATAAATAAGCAGCAGAACAGAGCAATGTGAGGCCACATAGCTCAATATCAGTTAGTAATCTCCTCACTATCAGGGAATAAATAAACAGTTTTTACGCACACGGAAAAGATAGTTCATCAGAAATAAATACATAAATAAAAAATAGCATCAATTACTCACCCTCATGTTGATCCAAACCAGTAAGACTTTTGTTCATCTTCGAAACACAAATACAAATATTTTAAATAAAATCAGAGAGATTGCTTAACTAATGCACAGATAATCATGTGTTAATGTATGACTCATGAAGAACTAAACCATTAATTAATGATTACTGCATTAGTAACTAATAAAGATTCTAAATTATTAATAGATTAAGTAATATGTTATTAATGTGTCATAATGTGTTAATTCCTTAATATTAACTAATAGTGTAAACTAATGCGTTAATTACCACAATGGGTTGATGTCTACATGTACACATGTACTTCAACTTTGAATTGTCTGCTTTAATTAATCATTAGCTAATGATTTGCAAATGTATCATTGTGTTATGACTTTACTTGTTGAGGCACATGACTATTAACTAACTGTGAAGTAATGCCATTTTGTTTTTGACATCCACACTTATATTGGATTTCAATTTCCAACCATCTACAACCAAGATTTCACTGAGTCCGATGAACTGCCGCATCCAGTACCTTGTTGTTCATGCACAGGAATATGTCAGGTTAAGCTTGAGGTCGTGGAACACTGAGAACATGCAGCCGAGCTCTGCTATTTCATAACACTGTGTCTAGACAAAGACAATAGAACCCATTATAGTCAGTGATGCTACACTGGATGCGACACGACACTACAGGCCAAAACCCCGAGAGTAAACTGATGCCACACTCTATTTCTGACGTACTCCGAGCTCTTGCGCTAGTTCTGTTACGAAGGACAAATGGACTTGCAATGGTCTGTCATGTCCAGTGTAGACAGCTGGTCTCGTCCAGTTTAAACAGTGTAACAGCGTTCAGATTCTGGTGTGCTGATATTTGTGTGCAGCCCTACTTACTCATCCTTCAAACACATTCTCTGACATTACATTCACTGCATGTGCAACTGTCAAAACCAAAATGACACATTACTTAACAATTAGTTAATAGTCATGTGCCTCAACAAGTAAAGTCATAACATAATGATACATTTGCAAGTCATTAGCTAATGATTAATTAAAGCAGACAATTCAAAGTTGAAGTACATGGCTTCAACCCATTGTGGTAATTAACGCATTAATTTACACTATTAGTTAATAAAATATGTTATTTTATACGTTAGTTATAAGGAATTAACACATTATGACACATTTAATTAATAACAATTCATATATTACTTAATATGAATCATTTAGACTCTTTATTAGTTGCTGATGCAGTAATCATTCATTATTGGTTTAGTTCTTCATGAGTCATACATTAACACATGATTATCTGTGCATAATTGAATGCATATTAGTGCACCCGTATTGTAAAGTGTTACCGAGATTTCTGTTCCTCCATTGACAGCCCACGCAAATACCTCTATGTTGCTTTAAAAAGTAGCTACATAAAGATATTGCAAACTAATCCACATGAATTGAGCAGTTTAGTCTAAATTTTCTGAAGAGACTCGAATGCTGTATATGATAAACACATTGAATTTAGGCTTTTATTTACATATAAACATTGATCAGCGAACAGAAACAGAAGCTCAAATGTGCTGCGTAACACACAAGAATGAACCTCATTGGTACTGCATGTCAAGCAAGCGTGGTTGAGCTTCCATTTACCATATCTGATGTGCGTTGATGAATGTTCGTATGTGAATGAAAGCCTGTTTAGCGTATAAAGCGATCATGTCAATTAACAAGTTGTATGAACTGAATCAAAAGATTAACTGAAAAGAGTATTTTTAGTACTGAATAGTGGCCTCATTCCCCCCCAGTACACACGAAAAGCATGGGGGTGTTTAATTAAAAAAATATATATATATTTGAACAGCCACATATGTTCTGTGTGGGGACCATTTTTTTTATTTGTGACGCATTGTCAACTCTTTTGTAATTGACCATATCTCAGCTGGAAAACTTTAGCCACTGACTGACAGCTTCAGAGATTATAAAGGCAGAGTGCGGTGCTCGCTTTCAGTGTAATTGATGTCGCAAGAAAAGTTGTTGACTTTGTTTTAAGTATTTCATACTTCACATTGACATAATTCATTTTTAAACCTAGTGATTTTATAGTGTTAAATATTTATTCAAAAGCGAAACATATACACATATTACAGGAATTGGCTAAAATGAGCAAATAAATGCTCATCTGCTGCCCTTATTTTGGTTATTGTTGTGTTCTATAGAAAGTGTTCTATCAAATAAAAGTTTTCTATCAAATGTTGGCTTTCCTATATCTTGAAATGTTCGGTTTTACAAATTGGGACAATTTCAGAAGGATGAACAAATAATGTTTTTGGTCATCACATTAAAAATAACATTTGAAGTGCTGGAAAATTGTTGAGTGTGCATGTCCAATTACAGACAGGGGGCCCTATCTTGCACCCAGCGCAATTGACTATTTTGATTATTATTATTAATTTAAATTATTATTTAAAATTATTCTTATTAATTTAAATTCCTATTTTGTACCCGCGCACAGCGGACTTCCCTCCACAGACGCACGCCAGCTCCTCCGACCTCCCTCTTTGATGCTGCCCTCCCCAAACTCAGCGAGGTAACAGAGGTGGTCCGGAAGGCAAGATCAGCCTCAGCCCCAGGCCCGAACGGGATACCATACAAGCTGTACAAGTACTGCCCAGGGGTCTTGAGACACCTCTGGAAGCTGCTGAGAGTGGCCTGGAAAAACCAAGTCATCCCGTCAGAGTGGCAGAGAGCTGTCACAGTTTTCATCCCAAAGGAGCAGAACTCCAGAATGATCGGCCAGTTTAGGAGTATCGCCCTCCTGAATATCGAAGGGAAGATCTTCTTCTCCATCCTGGCCAGGAGGTTGACAAGCTACCTCACAGGAAACGGGTACATTGATACCAGCTGCCAGAAGGCAGGTGTGCCAGGCTTCCCAGGGTGTGTGGAACACTCTGCAGTAATATGGGAGCAGATCCAAAGGGCGAAAAGAGAGAGAGGAGACCTGCACGTAGTGTGGCTCGACCTTGCTAACGCATACGGGTCAGTCCCTCACCAACTCATCGAGTTCGCCTTGGACTTCTTCCATGTCCCAATCTGTATAAGAGCCCTGGTGGCCAAGTACTTTGGAGACCTCCAGACGTGCTGCACCCACCAGGACTTCACAACAGGCTGGCAACAGCTGGAAGTAGGCATTGCCATGGGATGCTCAATCTCACCCATCTTGTTCGTCACAGCCTTTGAGATCATCCTCATAGGGGCTAGGAAGATGGTCGGAGGAGTGAAACTGCCGTCAGGACAAAGGCTACCAGCAGTTAGAGGTTACATGGATGATATCACCACCATACTCCGGACAGCAGCTTGTACAACAAGGCTGCTGAAGAGGATCGACGAGCTTGTGGGCTGGGCGAGGATGAAGATCAAACCATCCAAGTCACGCAGTTTGTCGATCAAGAAAGGAGTCAGAAATGACAACACCATCTTTGTCGCAGGTGGTGAGAATATCCCATTGCTGGCAGATCAACCGGTTCGTAGCCTGGGTCGTACCTACACAGCAGAGCTCTCAGACAGGCAGATGGGGGAGACGGTGAGGAAGCAGCTCGCAGATGGCCTGGCCAAGATCAACCAAAGCCAACTCCCTGGAAAGTTCAAAGTTTGGTGTTACCAGGCAGTACTGTACCAAAGGGTGATGTGGCCACTGAAGATGAGCGAAATCCCCTCATCAGTGGTAAACAAGATGGACGGGCTGGCAAACTCGTTCATCAGGAAGTGGCTGGGACTACCAAGATGCTTCTCAGAAGTAGGCCTCTTCGGGAGGAACACGCTACAACTACCACTGCGATCCATCAGTGTGGGATACAAGCAAGAGAAGGCTCGGTTGGTGCTGGAGCTGAGGGAATCCACTGACCAGCTGGTGAAAGCAGCGGGCACCCAGATAAAAACGGGAAGAAAGTGGAAAGCCCAAGAAGAGGTCGACATGGCAATCGGCAGGCTGAAGCACCGCGAGGTGGTCGGCAGAGTTCAGGAGGGTCGGGCAGGCCTTGGGAGGGGCGATAATCCCTTGTTCTGGTCAAAGGCTTCCAAAGAAGACCGAAAAGCCTTGGTGGTGGCGGAAGTGGCAAGAGCTGAGTATGAACGCCTTAACATCAAAGCGGTGTCCCAGGGCCAGCAGGGACGTTGGACGGCATGGGAAGGTCTCACTGACAGGTCCATGTCATGGTCCGACCTATGGAAGATCCCCCAAGCTAGGCTCAGCTTCCTGATCAGAGCAACCTATGACACCTTGCCTTGTCCCCGAAACCTCCACCAATGGTTTGGTGCCGAAGAGACCTGTTCCCTTTGTAATACCAGCAACACAAGCCTCCAGCACATCCTGTCGGGCTGCACGACAGCATTGTCCCAAGGCCGCTACAGGTGGCGACATGACCAAGTACTGAAGAAGCTGGCAGAGGTTTTAGAGTCATGCAGAAAGGAGGCGAACAGCAGACCTTCCGCTCGAGGACGACATTCCATCCAATTCGCGAGGGCTGGAGAGAGTGTCAGACCCTCCCGCCAGAGAGATATAGCAAGGCTCCTTTCACCGGGAAATCAGTGGACCATGAGGGTCGACTTGGGAAAGCAGCTCCAGTTCCCCAGGGAGATAGTGGAAACATCCCTGCGGCCAGACCTCGTTATGTGGTCAGAGGCGTGCAAGACCGTCCTCCTTGTGGAACTCACTGTACCATGGGAGGGAGGTGTGGAGGCTGCGTATGAGCGGAAGCGAGCCAAGTACTCAGATCTGGCGGCAGAGAGCAGGGAGGCGGGCTGGAAAGCCGTTATCTGCCCTGTGGAAGTGGGATGTAGGGGCTTTGTAGGTTCCTCATCCGCTCGCCTACTCCGCGACATGGGATGCACAGGAGCGAGGCATCGGAAAGCCATGAGAGAGTTGGCAGAGGAGGCAGAGAAAGGCAGCTTCTGGCTGTGGCTAAGGAGGAAGGAGAAGAGTTGGGGGGCAAACACCTAGGGCGTCAGCAGGGGGTGGCAGGGAGAGATCCCTGCCATCGCTCCGCCACCACGAGGCGTACTGGGGTTAAAGGAGCGAAACGTCGATGAGTGGTGGTCCCCAGCTGATGACCCGTTCAGGCCCACGGAAGTGTTCAGTGAGGTGTCACGGCACACCAGTTCAAAAGGCACTGGAGGAGGTGCGTCAGGCAGTGATGTCCAGCAGGAAAACCATCACCTGTATTTTGATATGTAGGGAATGAACTTGCGCTCCCGGGGGCGGTTCAGCGAAAAGAGGAGGCGTGTTCCGGCGCAAATGTTCTCTGGTGCTATTTTACAGTTTGAGAAAACAATTCCGCCACTGACCAGGAAAAACCTAGTCTAAAGACAGTGATACTTGCGTTTCAGATCGTTAAAATAGGGCCCACAGTGTTTCTTATTCTTTCCCATAAGCCTCAAATCTTTATTGCAATCAATAAAACTGGGTTACTGGAAAATTAGGTACAGTATAAGTGTGATAACTGCATTGAAATATAAATATAATATTAAAAAGTAAACTATTAATGGTTTTGCTTGATGCACAGCGAGTCCAGAATGACAGCTACATGTAGCAGTTCACCAGAAATGCCCAAGTGTCCCCCAAAACCTTTTGAAGGATTTCAGGTGTCTTCAGAGGATGATAAACTAAATGTTGCCTGATGTAAACTCAGATTCTGACAGCAGACTGACTGCACACCCTGTTAAACATCCACACTCCAGAAAAAACCCTGCAGAGGCCTAATTATTCTTTTTCTGTGCAGTACACCCTTGTCCCGGTTCACTTTGTGTGTATGTGTAAGTAACTCCTGACTGGGTTACAGAGGTCTCTCACACACTTGTCAGTTTGAGTCTAATATGTCATAACAAGCCACCTGTGCTGTTTCTTTTGCTGCATGTGCGTGCGTATGTGTTTCTGCCTGAGTGCTTAGGGGTTTTTGTTTGTTTGTAGTCAGGTCTGTAACACTGCTGTCTTAAAGTGAGCTGACATCTCCTGGAAGTCCCACGTCAAGAGTTGTATGCACTTGAGATTCTATACATGTACTGCATGCTGTAACTCTGGATGCAACAGGTGGGAGATGATGTAAGTTCAGTGACATACAAAAGTGCACTATAATATTTTCTGAACATCATGCAAAGACAAACTCTTATTTTAGTATAATTGAGATACTTTTATATTTTGTATTAATATTTTGAATTAGTTTTTATTTCTATTTTTTATGGTTTCATTTTAATTTGAGCAATTTGTTTGTCTTTTTGTCTTTTTTTAAAGTTTATTGCTACACTGTAGTCCAAAGATTATGAAGATGGCAGCGGGGTTCAAAATTGTGAAATTGGGGTTCTGTCTTAAGAGATGGAAATGAATATAGTAATGTCACTGGTAATGTGAAGAGTGTAAAATGTGTTTACTTCTGATCTTATAAGTGTGTGTGGCTTATGAGAATGTATCTTTAATAATGTGTTTAGTCTTTTGTTCTTTATCCAGAAAGCAGAAAAAGCCAGTGCCGTTGTTTATTCCGGATTTAAGTTCTGACAGATACAGTATTTGTATACTTTGGAACGGGTCTCCTTTTTTATTTTTTTGCTGTCTAAATTTTGTTCATACACCTACCCACAAACAGAAACCTCAGGTCTTAACGTCGCGTCTTTCTTATACGCGGTCGGAAATAAAGAATCCCTTTTTTAGATGTCTGGCTATGTTTGAGTTTTTTTATAGTGAACACGTTTATACGGCCACGTGTACTTTTAATAAACTGTTACTAACTCAGGACAAAATGGTTCATTTAGCTTTATTTCCAATCAAAGGAATTCTTTGTGCGAATCACCGTCAAGCTTGATAACATCCGTGCAATTCTGTATGCAATTTGCTGATGGCTTTGCCATTCCAAAACGTAGGCAAAGCGAGGTAGGTTGAATCATGCACCTTTATTGTAAAGTGTCCAGCCATTCCCAGATGATTTTTTGAATCCTGACCGTGAAGAAGATCAAAATACATTACAGGTGAAAATAGATTGAGCCTGTACCATAAATTGGCCGCAATCAACTGCAAAAAAAGCAATCAAAATAAGATTGCCTCTGTTTCTCCATGTTTCTCTTTAGGCAGTTAGAAATATGGTGTGTGCTATCAGAACACCATGGATACTTAGGTTTTCTGAGATTATCCATCGCATCGAGCATAGCTCAATTTTCTGCCAGCTCTTATAAAGGGCATGGTTGCACTGTTGAATGATCATTTCGGCAGATTCATCATGTTGATTCTCATTTTTTCTCTTCGGAAAGTAAAATATGATTTGCTGTGATATTCCCGCTCACACTCCTGCAATATGCAGGGCCGTGTTTCTCTGTTATTAAACAATTCACCGCTTACACGTTGAGTTATGGCATCCCAGCGCTAGCAAACACAGCCAATATAAATATGTAAATGAAAAAGGAGCTTGATAAATGTGATTGGAGCATTTGTTTCTGAATGGAACCAGATAGAGGTCGTTTTCTATTTGTTGGAGACAAGAAACGGCTTTCATTTTGTCTCTGTGGCACATGGATGGATTGTTAATTAGGTACTGAGGAAGAAATGGAATAATTTCTGCCTTGCATATACTGAAGGAGAAAATAAATAAATAAAAACATCTCTGCTCTATACTTTTATGTCAACATACATTGGTATTCTTGAATCAAGTTTTGACAATCAAGTGCATCATTATGCTTTGTTATGGGATGCATTGTGATTGTAATACCACTTATATGGTGGTAAGAGTGCCTAGAAAAAATGTGAGCACACTGCTGCCTCCGTAAAACACTGTAATGGATTTTTCACCATCCATGTGAAGTTTGGAGCTAAAACAGGATAAGATCAAAATAAGGATGTTATGCGTGCAACTTATGATATTATCTGATTAGGTGACAAAATGTAGGAGTCATTTAGAGGGAGCATTTGTAGTTTATTGGCCAATAGTTAAAAGTTAATTTTCCAATATGTAATTAAAATGTGTAATAATAATAACATCACAAAAAAAAAAAAGCTGTCAGATCAGGTTTGGTGTATTTTGACTATCAATATTTTGACTATTTTGGTGTATTTTGACTATTCTGACTACAAGCCAGTATGTTACAATTATATACAGTACCTCATTATAGGCTACTATATTTCCCATATAATTCAGATACAAGAGGCTTGAAACCTTGGAAATCACATTTAGTCAACACAATACAATAACGGGAAATACCAGCACAAAATCTTAACCCAAGACTATGAACAGAGGATGATTGAGGGTTTAAATACAATAGGATCTAGTGACAAGGGACTAATGATAGGAACAGGTGATTAGTTGACAAGGTAACAAACAAGGGTAACTATGGAAACTAACAAGACAACAATGGATACAAGGGAAACAGGAACTAAAAACACAGGATAAATAAAGTAATATAATAATAAAAACGCGTGAACTGTAAAGAATGATCAGCTGACAATGACATCAGTGCTCATCCAAAACAATGAATGAGTTGTGAATTTTTATGTAATAGAACTAAATGAAATGTGCATCATCAAATAGTTAGTGCATAACTGAGGATAATTCTATGTATTTTATTCAGTATGTACACTACCATTCAAAAGTTTGGATTCAGTCATTTTCTTTAAAGAAATTACAACTTTTGTATTCAGCAAGGATGCATTTTAATTGATCAAAAGTGACAGTAAAGACTTACATCGTCATAAAAAGCAGTTCAAATCAATCCGGAAGAAGAAGAATTACACACAAAGACAATATTAAGCTACACAGCAGTTTTCAACATTGATAATAATAATAAAATGTTTTATGAGCACCAAATTAGCATATTAGAATGACATCTGTAAAGATCCGGTTATGCTAAAGACTGGGATAATGGCTGCTAAAAATCCAACTTTGACATACATAATTTTTAATTTTTTTATATATATATATTAAAAATAAAAAATAAATGTTATTTTACAATATTACTGTTTTCACTCCATTTTTTATCAAATAAATGCAGCCTTGATGAAAAAGCAAATTATTTAAAAAAAAACATTAAACCATCTTACCAACTTCTTTGAACGGTGTACTGTATGTTCTGTTTGTATAGTAAACATTGCCAAATAGCCTACTGTATATATACACACACCCACACGTTTGTTTCTTACTGACAATGTTTACTAGGTGGACCAAAACAGACACTTCTAGTCACCCTTGTCTTCTGATTGGTCACTGTGACAAGCCATAGTGATTACTCAGTGACTGTTGCAGTTCACCTCAGGCTGATCTCTGAGTGTGACTGCGTCCTGGGGCTCTGCTCCATCTGTGCAGACCTGGAGCACAATCAAAGGTGCCACAGTGCGTGTTACCTCAGAGACCCCCTTCCTACTCACAAACACCACCTACACGGAAATGCATCTGTTCCATTCCTCTCCACGCACACGTATACATGACACACATCTATCCTAGTCTTCTGCGGTGTGTTGCAGCCTGTGAAAATTCAGCTATATGTCTTCATCCTTCACCCTGATCATGAAGCTTTGGAGAATATCAGACATACTGTGTGGATGTGTCAATTGTAACTTTGCTGTGAGGATCAAAGAGGAGCTTGATCTCATTCAATCCTTCAACAGGCTTTGGCTGCTAACATGGACTCCTATGTGCACTAGAGAACCCAAAAATAGTTGCAAATATGCCCATCTATATTGAAAGAGAAACCTGAGTCATGTTTGGAAACTGACAATATTGCATCAGATGGTCATTGAACTAAAACCAAAAAGTCTATCGCCTCTCAGTCGGGAATCAGCTTCACCAGTACTGTTATGATAAATATAAATCTCTGTTAGATGCCGTGGTGTTTTTTTATTTATTGAAACCTGGTCAAAATAACCAGGGTCGCTTTGTAGCCTTTTATCTGTACTGGGGCACAGGCCCCCTACCTAAATGTCCCCATAATTTTAATGGATATTTAACTAATTTTTTTTTTCTTATAATTTACTTATGCCACACCAGATGAACAAAAAATAATTATTTTAGAAATATAATCAATCTCTGTGTGTAGATATATATATATATGGCTTTTGTAAAAAACAAAAAACAAAAAAAAAAAGCTTTTAAGAGATCCCAGCTTGGTAGTTGTATTAAGACACTAATAAATATTAGTATTGTAATTTTACAGTTGTACATGTAAAATAAATTAATAAAATAAATGTTTTTTTTCTTCTTTCTTTTACAAAGGAATATTACAATAGTAGTACTATTTTACAGTATGCAATATCTGATCTAATAATAATACTAACATAATAAAAAAATGCATTTAAAATTACAATAGGTTTTTTTCCAAAAAAATGTTGCAGCCTTAACAGCACATTAACATTTTCTGCCGTTTCCTTGAACAGTAATGTTGGATTGAATGGCCTTAAGAATGGTGACACTCCATGACACTCTTGTTTGTCCAAGATGAGGGGTTAGTTGTGACGAGTAGTGTTTAACTGTTGAGTCAGAAAATAACTGAATGCAGATTTGGAGCAGCTGAGGTGATGTCATATGACTCAAGGCTAACAGCACGAGAATGACTTCTGGACTTCTGGTGAACATACTGTCCAAACATGTCCTCGGTATTACTAAAACCACGTCCGAGCTGCTGCCTGGTGGTTAGGCCATCTGTTCTAGCACATATCGTAACATATCCTGTTCCCACCTCTTCTCCCCATCATTTCCAGTCATCTCTCCACTGTTATACTAATAAAAATGCATGAGAAATACTAAAAAGTAAGATAAGCTTAATTCAATAACTAATAGTAAAAAAAAAAAAAAAGATCTTTGAGAAAATAGTTTGAAGCAGGTGGGATTCCTTCACGCTTTAGCGCTAACCCTTATTAAACACACCTGAACCAGCCTATCAAGTCCATCAGGAACGTACATATTTATATGTAACATACATATTAAATGTTGCATTTGTCTACACCGCAGCTGTCACTGACAATGATGAAGCCATCTGCTTTTGTAGGGTAATATTTCATCATGTAATAAATTAACTACATCAGTGCTAATTAGGGTTTCTTTATGATACTGTATTCACTTCTGTAGACTCCTCAAACAGTCGTAAAACTCTGGAAAAGTTTCATATGGTTGAACTCGTTATAAATAATCAGATGGATAATTAACACCACAATGTAATTATTTGTATTGTCTACTTAATAAAGCTACATTTATGGTGATATACAATTAAACCATAACTGTACATGAAGGCTACATTATATACTTTTATTTCAGTTAATTATCTCAATCTGTTAATACAAGTTTATTTTATTTATAATATTTTTATTATAAATAAACCAAGACTATTATTACTATGCAAATAATTGCCGTTTAATATGATTTAATAACAAATATGGCATTTGAATGAAAAAATAAATTTAGTTTTTTTGGATTCCAATAAATTCCCCTTTCCCTTGTATTTGCAATGATACTCCCACCTCCGTAATTATAATCAGGCTGCTCTGATTGTTAATGCCATTTGTAAGACCGTTTTATGATTACTTACATTTTTAATTTTGCAATATGCAGAATTGTATGACTTTAACACCTAACTAAATCTTGCGAATACTGTTTAAAGAGACTGTTGCTGCCTGTTCCAGACTGCATTTGTCAATTTCTTGTGGATCGTGACCTTTCAATAATCAATTCGGCAATAATCACCAGCTGTATCTACATATTAAAGTTTAAATGTTAAAGATTACAAAGAGGGTAGAACTCCAGGGTTTGACAACTCTGCTTTGTAGTACATGTCCCATAAATAGGTCACCCTGTCTGTGTGTTTCAGTACAGCTGTAGTGTATAGAGGCTTTTAGGAAAAGCAAAGATAATCTATGGGAAAGACACATCCAGCGATCCCCATCTCAATTGAAACTCATACAGAGAGGGGAGAGCAGAATAAACAAAATCATGCATTATCTTTCTCCTTCAGGGCATAGAGTGTAAAATTGCTATTACATTTAATTCAAATTCAACCTTTAGCTTCTCTCTTGCTGGAATTGCCCTCTAAGTGAAAGCAAGGCTGCCTTCTTCTTTTATTCATTTCTTTCTCTCATGTTTTGACCAGGAGCACTTTGGCCAGCTTTTATAGGGAGAAAAGAAAATCCAGATGGAGGAATTCTTTTGAGATTATGTAAAAGCGTCGCTTGCCACTTAAATCAGACACAACAAAGGCAAGTAGAGGAATAGAAGATAAAAACCTAGAGGTGAAGATGAGTCTCATCATAATGATGCAAATATCTTCCTTTTCTAATTTCCTCTATTTCATGTGCTTTTACTTTTTATAAAAACGAACAAAAAAACAGACACATTAATAAGACTCAACATTTGAAGGATAGTTGTACTGATGCACTTTTGGCTAAAAATTCATTTGCATAAAATTATTTAGTTTATGGTCCAATTCTCACTAATAACTACCTATTAACTACTGTATGACTTTTGCCTCTATAAACTCATAATTAGTTTAGGTATTGGGTAGGATTAAGAGATGTAAAACATGGACATACAGAATAAAGCATAAATATGTGCTTTAATAAACAGTTTATTAAGAATGAATAAACAGCCAATACCCTAGCAATATGTACTAACTAGTTAATAGTGAGAATTGGACCCTAAACTTAAGTGTTACGTACTGCTTTTATGTAACAGTTGTTACTCTGTTTTTACTCTGCCATTGACAATAGGCCTAGTTTAAATAAAGTCTAATATTTGTGCATCTCCAAACAACACACAGTGGTGTTTCGTTGTTGAATGAATCAGTGTGAATGATTAAATTAGTCACTCTTAAAGACTTGATTTTTGCTGAATGAATCAGTGTGAAGAATTCAATGAGTCACTCAGAAAGATGCTGCGTCTCAATTCGCCTACTTATACTACACCGTAAAAGTATACTTTTACATATATGTACTCTTTTTGTGACGAAAAAGCGCATACTTTTGAGTGTGTAGCATAAGAGAAGACACGCTTTGGGACATGCTATCACATCATACAATTACACGCATCCTGTCACTCAAACTGACATGTCAATCATCTTGTCAAAGATAAAATCTTCCACATTTAATTTCCTACCGTCTCGGAGAGAAATGCAGAAACATGTTAATCTGCAGTCACGGGTCTTTCATGCAGAGAACTCTCCTCATATTAATGCATAATGATGCATTTGAAAGTTAACTGCCAAACGGATCTTTATAAAGTCCACATTGTTATTGCAGGTGAAATATAACACGGATAACATTAAATAAATGTTTTATTTTATCAGGTTAAAGTTTGATCAGTCAAACCTTTATCTAAACCTCTCACCGTCGCTCGCGCCATGTTTTGTATTTTTTTTAACACTTTCTACTCGTGTTTGTATTTCCTACCCCAAAGCACAGTGGGTTGTGGGTAATATTAGCCGTTATAGTGAGCACGGATCCACACTTCGAAAATCCACCGGAAATAGTAGACCATCTGACTTCTGGCATACTCTTTTCAACATACTATGCTTTGGGACATGCTATGCTATTTCAATCTCACATACTGTTTAGGATGGATAGTATGGACATTAAGACGCAGGGTTGTTTTGTTGCTGAATGAATGAATGAATGAATGAATGAATGAATGAATGAATGAATGAATGAATGAATGAATGAATGAATGAATGAATGAATTTCAATCAATCAATCAATCAATCAATCAATCAATCAATCAATCAATCAATCAATCAATCAATCAATCAATCATTATCCCTTACTGTCATAACAATGTCACTCTAAATATGTTAACATCCACACATTTTTGTCAATCGGTATGTCTGCAATCCGATATCAGATTTGAAAGATTCTGTTTATATGAACCCTAAACATTGCAATCCGATTAGCATATTCGTTTTAATGTGAAGTACATATATTCCGAACAAAACTTCAGCTCACTCTGATTTATTTAAGGTGTTTACATGAAGGCTTTTCAGTCCAATTGAGCCAATAATATGATTATAAATGAATTCTTTGGGTGCATGTGATAATAACACTTTAAACAAAAATATTTGTTTTCTTGCTTGTTTCTAACATTAAAATGTTTCATGATTTGCATTTGAACATAGTGTCCAAAATAAACTGTTGCTTCAGAGGTTGCGCACTGACACAATTTTCCCTGGGTTACCAGTGCCTTTCTTTAACAGCATCTCTGGAACTTGATATTTAAGCAGCCTATGCAGTGAAATAATTTATAAACACACACACATTCAAAATTCACATTCTTTTGATGTCCCTTAATGCCGCTATGCAAGCCAAAGTGTTGTCAAAGTGTTGTCGAGCATGGCTCAATGTGCTAATTAAGACAACGGCACCATGGAACTCTTGAGCTTGAGTTTCAACAGCAGCCACTTCAAAAGATCAGATAGCAAAAACAGATGACATGTACACAAATTTAGATATGTATGGGGAAACATTTTAACACATCTCCCTTACTCATTTCAAAGAGTTTGGAGGCTATGAGTCATCATTGTTCAAGTTAAGTTCAAATGCAAACAATGAAAGCACACACGTCCAATCTGTTAGTCTACAAGACTACAAGACAAGAGAGAATCACAATGTACTCCATGCTCTCAACTATGCAATTTTGCTGGTGGCAATTCTCTTGAGATCTCACAATGTCAGGAAACAGCTGTTATGTGGAGGAATAGTTCAACTTGACATGAAGATTTTGGCATCATGTATTCACCCTCATGCTGTTCCAAAGCATTTTCTTTATTCAAACACAAAAGGTGATGTTAGGCTGGTTCAACATTTTCTTTTCTGTAAGATGTTAACAAGAGTATTCCAGAAATATTCCAAGTCATACAGTCTCATTTGATTGTGTACATATTTAAATGTGATGCACTGATATTGTTAATGACATAAGAACCACATTTGATGAAATCAATGAAAAATCTATGCAATTTTGTATGACACATTTGGACAGACAATATTTAAATGTATACACATGTGAACAAGCTTGCTTTCAGAGCTACCATAGGGAAATATGATAGTATAATATATTATACACTGCTGTTTGACATTGGGGCCAGTAAGATTTCTTTTAAATAAATTATTACTTTTTTTCAATGAGGATGCATTTATTTCAAATAAATGCTGTTGTTGTTGTTTTTACTTTCTGTTCTTCAAAGAATCCTGAAAAATATATTTTACAGTTTCTGTTTCCACAAACATTTTTTTTTTTTACATTAATGATAATAATAAGAAATGTTTCTTGGGTACCACATACGTATATTAGACTGATTTCTGAGGGATCATGTGACGCTGAAGACTGGAGTAGGCATAATGGTTGCTGAAAATTCGGTTTTGCCATCACAGGAATAAATTACATTTTAAAATGTATCAAAATATTTAAAATTATAATAATGTTTCACTATAAAATGTATTTTTATTTCAAATAAATGCAGCCTTGGTGAGCATAAGAGACTTCCTTCAAAAATATTACAAAATATGACCTCAAAGGTAGTATAATATTAATATATTGTATACAAATAGTGTATAGGCTAATATTGTTTTGTGTTTCCCTGTTTTGTGTCTTAGGACTTTTATTTTGATATATTGATATATCCTGTTCTTTTGTTCCTGTTTTTTACTTCCAGTGTTTGCCTTGTTTCCTTATTCATGGTTTGTTTCCAGCTTTGTCTGAAATCGCATACTATCTTGAGTAGCTACTTATTTTGAATAAGTAGGCTTATTTACTTCACAACTGCAAAAAAAGTGTTCAGTATAGTATAAATGTCTAGTATGAATATTATCTGGATGTACTACATTTATACCATGTTGCCCTACTGTGAATTCTGACATACTTATTTTGTCACATGCTGTAGTAGGGAAGTGTGCGATTTCAGGTGCAGCCCATAATTACACTCATTAATCTCCATAGCGACTAATCTCCTTCACCTGCTCCTTATTCCTACCCTTGTTATCTTGTGTATCTTGTGTATTATCTTGTGTACCACCTGTCTGGTATTATCCTTTATGGATGTTTACATGTATGTTTTCTTCAATTCTGTGTTGCCTACCTTGCCCGTGTCAGGATTACTCTGTTCTCTTTACTTTTGTTATGTTTGTTTAAATAAATGTTTTTTTTTTTTTGCTGCATCTGGATCCTATAATTTCTGAAGTAGCCGCGTTCCAAATATGTATATGTACTACTTTTATAATACCTTAAGGGGGTGTTTCCTGCCTCTCTACCCTAAATGATGACATGGAGGAACTATTCCTTTAAATGTTGGAGTCCAGACAGTGAAGTGGCACAATGCTTACATTCCATTCTGAGCCTGAGATTGAGGTCAACAGCTGGAGTTTCTCTCAACCAGTTTTCTCAATTATTATGTACAGCTGAATAGACTCTTTTGTCCCATGTGCTCACTGGCAGTTTATAGCGGAATCTATAAGCAGATCTGTGTGTCTAATCTGAGTGTCCATGTACACACATTCAGCCTCTCCGCTCTTTACTCCAGTGTCGACACTGATTTTGCCTGTGCGTTTAACATGGCTTGACTTCCCCACCTCTCGCTCTGTCAATCAAAGCTTTTGATTGCTCAACTGATTGCCTTCACTGCTGGGCTAATGCACTCGGGAACTACAATAGAGTTCAGGAACTGCAGATTACAATTCTGTTTCCAAGGGAGGGCTTTATTATGCACCGACATTTACCTCAATGGCTACTTGGAAATCAGATGTGCTCGGACGCTGAATAAGGGCCAGTGAATATGATCTGACATTTAGAAAGGAAATTGGGCTCCTATTCAAAGCTAGATTAATGTGTGATCAAGTAGAGCACAAAGGGGAAGTGTGTGTGTGTGTGTGTGTGTGTGTGTGTGTGTGTGTGTGTGTGTGTGTGTGTGTGTGTGTGTTCTCAGATGGCAGGATTTTAAATCGGGAGAACGGTGAATTCATGATTTTCCTAGATGCCACCTTATCATGTCAGCACTGTATTTAATCTAGGAAGTTTTATCTGCGCAACTCCATGTATCTATCAATCATAAGATCGAAACTGCTGTTGGATAAAGATGTTGAGTAAGATCATCAAACTCAGATGTTGTTCTATTAATGGGTGTAAAGAAACTGCACTTCCAAAAACTTTCTAAATGCATGGCTAGTTTATTTTTTAATGACGTGCCTGAGCGACTGAAAGAAAAAGTTTTTGTTTGTTTTCCGCATTGCAGACAGCATCACTTATGATGGGTTGTACGTCAACCAACGTTTAACACTATAAAGACACCAAGGGCCAGATTTACTAACAGTTTGCGCCAGCTCAAACCCCCTTTGCCGTTAAAAAAAAATACTGTCAGGATTTACTAAAGACTCGCAGTGAAAAATTAGAGCTGAAAAGGCGTGGACAGTTATTTTTTTGCGGCTGACCATATTGCATATGCATGTGTGCATTTGTAAAAGCTAATAACTGACATTAAGTAGGCACAAATAAACATTGCACACTGCAGTCTGACTCACAATGCCATGTCCAGTTATGATCAACCAAACTGAAACACTTGAGATAGACTTATATTCATATTCAACATTAGCCTGTTAAGTTCATAACCATCATAACACGAAAGTTCATACAATTATGTATACAGCTAACTGGCTGTATTGGAAAAATAAAAATATGAAACTGTTGATTACTTAAACGGAAACACACATTTGTTTATAAAGATATATTTTTCTAAAGAAAATGTAAGAATGTGTGTATTGCTGTGATTAATAGTCTTCTAAACTAATAAATGTGAATGTATGTGAAAAATGTAAATTAATGAGTGATATTGACATCTATTCAGTTGTATAGTGATTTGAGATAGTTCACTCAAAAAAATTAACAAGGAAGGTTGTGCACTTTACATAATACATTTATATTTAGTTTCTTATAATAATTTTGTTTGTTGACTTCAATTTTTTTTTTTTTTCTGTTATCCTCTCATCCTCTGATTCAAACAGTCTGATTTGGGGGTGTTTCCCCTTTAAGAGTTCAGTGTTAACGCCCACTGTTATGATTGGCTAACGTCAGTGCCTATGCATCAATTATTAACGCCCCTGTGGCGAGTGGCACTGCGGGAACTGACTACGCCACCCAGGGAGTTTCACCCCGGGAAGTAGAGTTAAGTTAGTTGGATAATTAAACCACCAAATTTACTAAAAGCACACAGGTTCGATTCATACACGAAGCCAGAGACGTAATTTCAGTAAAACAACAATAATTTTATTTATACCATTAAAATGAGCAACAAGAATAAAATACCATTCACACTAAATAAAGAAAACAAAGAAAAAGAGGGGAATGCTGAGGCCTTACCAGTGGAGGAGACCGGGTCAAAGGTTTGGGGTCTCAAGGGTTAAGGATTCCCTGATCACACATAAACACACCAAAAAATAACCAAACTCAAAATACACCAAAAAGGGAAAAACACAGCACACAGGAGGAGACACCACCACCGAGGACACCGACACCACCACTTCTGGCACTCAGCACTAAAAGAAAAACATTCAGTTAATAAAGAATCAAAAAAAGAAAAGACATCAATCAATGAAAACAACCACAAAGAAAATCTTCTTTATAAACACTTGAATCAAAAGAAATATAAACTAATCAAATGTCACTCAATCAATAATAAAGTAAATTTCAAAGAATCAAACAAGAAACCATAGATCAATGAAAACAAAGAAAGAAAATCTGTATAAACCCTTAAATCAAAAAGAAATATAAGCTAATCATAATCACTTAATCATAAGCAAACAACGAAACCCTCCCAAACACACACACGTACACATTAACGGACACAGGCGGGCCCCAGAAGGCAAAGCTATCTTGTATAGCAGTCACTAAAATACAAACAGGGCGAACGCCCAAATGCGCGTCGAGTCCCGCGCTGTATAGCGCGTCGAGGCGTTCAGAACCCCAGGAGGGCTCATATAGCTTTCTCCTTTAAGGCGAGACACTACAGGTGAATAGGGAAATATTTGTAACTAGCAGATATCACCATGAAACTTTCCCAGTTGATTACCTACATTAAGATGAGAAAAAAATGTATTACAAGTTTTCTGTAATTTATTGTTTAAATATGCAAATTAGGCATTATCTAATTAAATATGCGCTAATTTGCCTATATTTTAAAAAAACGAAATCTCAGAATTGGATAAAGCCAGGTTCAAAATTCTTTTTTCATTGTGTTCACATATTAGATGGGAAAAAAATTACAGAGGGATTTATGGATATCTACTTTTGTTATCCTGTAAAACAGAATATACTGTCAATAGCCTTAAAAAAATTATTTTCGCCATGTTTTTTGGAATAAAATGTTATATAAATTAGGCTAGGAATAATATATTTACAAATCCCTCTGTAATTGTCTTCATAATATAACTAGGTACAAGACTGGAAAGTTTGGTGTGTATAGGTGCTACTGAAGAGGAGATTTCGGACTTGGAGTATGAGAGAAAAGTCATTTTGAGAAAAAGGCATTTAAAGATTTGTAATGTAAAAAAACATACTTTTTTAGTGGAAACAACTATTTACTGACACAATATCTTATCAAATCATTAGCAACAACAATACAAACGACCTAAATGACATCAAAACTTATAAACACAGCATTTATGGCCTTCAACTGAGCAGAAAAACAGTCAAAAACACACATCTGAGTGTCAGAGCGCGTCACGTGATGCATCTGAACGAATCAGGTTGTCAGAAATTGACATCAGCCAATGAGATTTCGCTTTTAGGGTTAAATGCCCATTTTACTTTCACGATTGGTTACTGATTAAAAGGAAATGACCATATTTGGATCCGACAGCACTGTACAGAAGAGAGAGAGCTTTCCAGACATGTGCGTGATTAAAGGAAGCAGACAGAGATCGCGGAGCAGCGCGTTGATTTAGAACGGCAACTTTTGTTGAATTTCAGAGAAATCTACTTACGCAAATAGACAAAGTGTAGTAAAATAAAGACCTAAATGTGTGTTTTGGACTTTTTTTCAGCACAAGTCTGAAAGAAAACATGTTATTGAAGACAAATAGCCCAAAATCTCAAAATTGACCAGTGAAAAAAAAACTATGTTTTTGCCTGCCGTGTCTCGCCTTAACAGTCCGTTGTCAAACACAGTTGAATTGAAACTAAACCTCCGTAGAGACAAAACAGCAGCGAGGCGGGAAGGAAGAGACTCGTGTAGACACCGGCACTAACATGTGCTTCACCGTCCTATCGTACATAACAAAAATCATATTTAATAACAAAACACGATTAAACATACACGCAATGCCGGCTCGCATACATACATACCTATCAGGGAGCTGCACGTCTATAGGCGATGTATATACCCCAATCGTATCGTTAGTACAGCTACACAAAGCATACAATACAACGGCCCATTAAACTCAGGTCCTGTAAATGTTTTAAAAAGGAAACGGATTCAACCTACCCGCAGCACAACCCGGTTCCGTTGCAGGAAAGGCCGGGTTTATGACAGGAGAGACACTGCAAAAGACATTGCACGTTGTAATGCCCATCGCGACACTAACAAAGTCTCTAAGCAGTGAGAAAGTTAACCACGCTACATTACCTGTCCAATAGCTACGACTGCCCCACGAACGCGAGAGAGAGGACCCACAGCGGAAGTGCGCCTCTGACAACACCGTAGTGTCACGAGTGCTCACCCTCTGCCCATATAGCACGCAGCTACATCCTGATTGGTCCAAAGGGTGTGATGACGCCACTACAACCAATCAACCTGCTACACCCCCAGCCAGAACATTTGCGGATTTGGCGGATTTAAAAAGTTGTTTAAAGTTTTAAACACATTACTTACAGTTTGCGTCGTCGTTGTTGAGCCCAGAATAGTCGGCACGGACTTTGAGCAACAGTTATCTGGCAAAGCCAGCATCATTTTGGGATTTGTTCTCAAAACAGTCATCCTTCAAATGTATAGAACAAACGCTTAAACTAACACTGCCGTGACTGAGACGTCCGCAAAAAATAAAGTGCATCCATTTTTCCCTGACGACTGGATCTTTCGCAGCGGATTCAAAGATGTTGTTTGTCCACAGCCAGGAACAGCACATCTGCGGCATCGTAATTTCCCTGTACACAGACCCACTCGCTGTCCGTCGACTGAACACTTGTGGAGCGCGCAGCGCGCGGGCCCGACAACGATACGAAATGAGCGTAGTTGTCTTGCGCTTAAAGCGTAGTTGTCTTTTGCCGGAGGCGGTCGTATGCAAACGCTGGTACGTCACTTCGTACCGTGACGTCACTTCTTACCATGGATCCAGAACGAGCTGTATTTAGAGCTTGATTAAATAAAAGATTCGTTTATAATGGGGAGGACGTCTTAAGCTATGAAACTTGCAGGACGTTTTAATGGTACAAAGACCTCTTATATACCAAAAGATTAAGGCAAATTTGGTTTCTCATGTCATCACCCCTTTAATATGTGCCTCTGTTAGCAAATACTATAGCTAGCAATAGTCCATCAATTTAATTATGTGTCATTAAAATAAATGAAATCTTCATGGATGAATGAATATAAAAAATATGCTGAATCATCTTAGGGAGACTTTAAAAAATATATTTGAGACTACTTAAATTGGGTCGCTTCAAATTACTTAATTCCATGATGTTGAAGTTACATGAGCAAATTATGTTTGTTTAATGTAACCCAGTTATGTGGAACTTGTGTCACTAATGTTTTTAAGTGGGCCCACATAGTGATATACGGTGAAACCACAACACATGCATTCACTATCAATCATATCACTGAAATCGGTAGTAGATTAGTAGATATATATATATATATATTTATATATTTCAGTCACTTGAGACACTCCAACTGGTGTCATATATTTGGAGCTTACTTTTCCTCAAGCTGATCTCAGTTTTTAAGCCAGACCACAGCATGTGTGATAAAGTGCTAAGCTTTTCAAGCCTTTAAAGAACCTTTTAAGATACAACAGGATGTCATAAATGGCCTGCTTCTTGATGTTCAAAGGCAGTTGTGGTAAAAGGGACATTTTTTGGGAAGCCAATGAGTCTGAAAGGTTCAAACTTTGTGCTTGACATTGAGACAAAACCTCAAATTTTAGTTATTTAAAGTTATTTACTGTATGAAACTAAATAAAATAGAATGCTATTAGTTTTTATCACATAAATATGTAGGCTTTTTGAGTTTTTTTTAAAAGACAGCATGGCATGTTTTTCTTTTCTCTTCCTTTTCCCCTGAATATCTTGGCAGTTAATCCATACCCCAGCCAAATTAAACAGAATCTAGCTGAGAAGACTAACATAATCTAGAAAAAAAGTCATCACGGAAGTTTGAAATCACTAAAATCTTTGTTTACTTCACAAGGTAAAGTGTTGATTGCATATTTGAATAAAAGGGTATGTGAACGAGGGTCAAAAAGGATTCAAAATACTCAAAGGTTTACATTGGCTGAGCGTTTATTATTCATGTGTGGCTGAAGAAAACTGCTAACATCTTAAAAGGAGACAGAACAAATACAGACCCTGCTTCTCTTTCTGTCTGTCTCTTTCCCGTCATTCTCTCTTTTCCTCTCCCTTTTGTTTTCTGAGGGGAAATTTTACCATTGGATCCTTGGAGTTTTCTGGAATTCCTTTTGCAAGAGTCAATACATCAGAAATAAATGATAAAATAAACATTTCGGGAGACTCTGTGGTCTGCAGATTTTATTTTTTTACATTTTACCAGTGCTTCATGATAAATGAATATAGCAACTATGATTTAATTGACTCTGGGGATAGAGCTCCTTCTGCAAGTTACATCGTTATGCCAATAGGTGGCGACTGTCTTTACGAGCAAGTCATTGACTCATTATTTTAACCGATTCATTCACAAATGCTGATTCATTCAGGAACGAACTGGCTTTATGAATGAGTCATTGAATAATTCACTTAACTGTTTTTTTTTTTTTAAACACTTAATCATTCAGGAATGAAACACCATTACAGTGGTTTTACTTTGGCTTTGTTTAGGAATATTTTTGCAAATAATATATTTGGAAATAAAATAAAAACTGATGAATGTTGATCATATTGTGGCAAAATGTAATTTACTCAAGATTAACTTCTTGTCAATTTTACTTTTGTATAAAAGCAACATCAAACAGAGACAGCCCAAGCCATCATTGCTTGTTCTAATTATATTAATAATGTGGCCTCGATCATATCTTTTTGAACTAGCAATTCACACTCACAACTCACAAGAGTGTGTTGTGGCAGTGTGATATGGCCTAAATTATACTTTTTTTATAATTGTTGTATGTTTTGATATGCTTGTTTATAGTGATGAGATAACTATTATATACAATTAAACTAGACACGTTTGGTTGACTATGACTATGATAATTGCTTATATTTTTTCTTATTTATTTTAATTTTTTATTTCTTATTAGAACATTTTCTGTTATTAAAGGTACTCAAAATAAAGCTACAGCACAGATACACCTGCGTAATTTTTTTCTCTGTTACAGTGGTTTGACATTTGTCAGAGATGAGTCACAAGGAGCTTTTTTCATCAGGTTATTTTACTAAGAAATTATAAAAATTACTGAGAAATAAGCAAAACATTGCCCTGTTCAGGAACCGAGACTAAGCAGCAAAGTAGTCTCAGGTTTCAGAAACATGGTCCTAGATCAGTGATAAAATAGATATTTTTCTCAACTTACTTTGTCCTCCTGAATTTCCAACAAACATTACAGCGGTGTATTATTTTAGATTAAAGCCGGAAAAAGACTTGAATTTAAAATAAATTTAATATTGGTCTATTACTCTGTAGCCAAAATTTCCTCTGTTCTTCTTTCTTTTCTGAGAGCTTCCATTTAGCTCAGGAGCATGTATCAGTGAAGCTCTATGTATCTTCAGGCTGTGATCACCAGGCAATGGAACAACATCTATAGTGTGTTTGAGTCATAACATATACATTTTTGTGTGTCCTTTCATGATTTGCCAGAAACAAAGTAGAGATTCTGAGCTGCTTTTTGATGTTAATGCTTCAACATCTGAATGTGAAATGCCAGTAATGACAAATAAACAGAGCGCGAAAGAGGGAGAGAGCGAGTGAGATGGTGGTGTTTACCTTTTTGGTGTTTCCATTTTCTTTATGTTGCTCTTTCATCTGGTCTGACTAAATTACAAACTCTCTCGACTTCCATCACCAGGGTCTTACCACCCACCATCAGTATAATGAGCCCGCAGGATGTTGGTGGCTGAGTTTCCTCCCTCTGTTACGCTGTGATGTTCCTGGGTAGTTTCCTCCGTGTTTTTTCATCCATCCAAAGCTTCTTCTAACTTATCCGGCT
This sequence comes from Phoxinus phoxinus, assembly GCF_949152265.1. Classification (NCBI taxonomy): domain Eukaryota; kingdom Metazoa; phylum Chordata; class Actinopteri; order Cypriniformes; family Leuciscidae; genus Phoxinus; species Phoxinus phoxinus. The sequence continues at coordinate 12,473,308 of NC_136881.1, read as the reverse complement.
AGCTGAACCAAATGATATTGATGCAGAATGTAAAACAATATCTTTCTAAAAGCCTTTTCTCCTTTATACCAGCGCAACTTGCTTTTCGAAACTTGAGAGCAAAAATAGCCGAGGTTAAGTGCGAGCACAATAAATTAAATCCTATATTAAAGATTAAATCATTCGAAAACGGCACTGAATTGCACACACAGAATGCAATTTTTTTGCACTCTGCAATCCCCCAGGTTCTTGCAGGCTGGGTTAGGTTTTGGAAGATGTAACTAAATTGGCTCTTTTAAATGTTTAAACAAATATATTTACAGTCTGCTTTCCATGGCTGGTAATGGGCACAATGATGCATTTATGCAATAATTGACATTATTAGTATCAATTTTTTTAAATAAAAAACATTTTATTTGCATATTATACATTATACCATGGCATTACAAAACCAGGTAACCTCAGGTTTTCTGCTGTGGGATTGACTGCAAATTTGTACATCTGTATCTTTATATTGTTTTCCTCTTTTAGAAAGTTATGCAAACAAAAAAGGATTTTTTTTTTCCTCATGGGAATGCAAAAATATGTGTTATGTTCTACTCTTCTCCATAGATACTACTTACACTACACTACTTTAATATATTTGCCGTTTAATATATTTTTTCTCCATAATCTTCTCCCATGTACCTCTATTGGAGTGTAACCTGCTATAGTTTATTTGCATGTTCCAAATCCAGAACTGTGAAAAGGGTTGATAGTCTGACATTAATTACGGCAGGCTAATGAGTTTTAAATAAAGCACAATATAATGAGCCTAGTTCCAATAGAAAGGTGTGTATGTGATTAAATTACACATTCACATATTCATGGCATGGTGCTATTTTAACATATTTAGGGTATGGATTTCAGGACGGTGGTTAGTGAATAAGACACTGATTTTTGTGTCAAACATTGCACAGTAGCTAAGGCTCTGTTTACACGAGAACGCTCGCGGGTGAAAACGCAAAAATATTTTATTGGATGTGCCTTTCGTTTACACGGCGAAGGCGTTTTTGGGGCTTAAAAACGCAAAAAAGTGAAAACACCCTCCAGAGTGGAAATCTTAAAAATGCTTCACCATCACGTTCCCGTCTAAATGGTAAAAACGGTAAAAACGCAAAAGTCTGCTAGACAGTGAAGGCGTCGCGTACGCGTTTACGTCACAGGCATGCGCCAGTACAGGAAAATAGCAAAACATTATCAAGCTAAAATATAGCATTAATTTCATTGACAAAAAAATAAAAAATAAAAAAATAATGTCATTTTTGAGCGACACATGAAGAGCACCGAGGGTTAAAGCAGCTGCTTTACCGTATTATACATGAAAAACTGTGTCAGCGGCTCTTTCACTTTCAGTGCTTCACATTGCCACCTAGCCGCCTGGAGTGTACACTACATCGAATTTCACACACTTTTGCGTCACCATATGCACGCAGATTTCCCCCTCATAACGCTCGTCTAAACGCAGAATAAAAAGTGATAACGCAACGCCACTTTTGCGTTTTCTCTTCAGATCGTTTCCGTGTAAACATAGCCTAAAGCTACTTCTCTCTCTTTTACATTTTTTAATAAATATTACAAAGTATTTTCTGCTTAGTTTGCACCCTCTGCTATACTGCAGCTTGTGTATCTTTGTCATGTCTGCTAAAAGTAAAAAGGATATTATTACATGCCAGCACTTGAGCAAACATTCAATAGAAACTTCCTGAACTGTTATTTGAGTGTAGCTGAAATGCAAATGCAAAGCATCGTGATTTAAGATGTGTGATTGTTTATCAAGGAGCTCATATTTTCCTGTCATGGCAGTTTGTGTTGATTGACTGAACATAGCTGAAGGGAGCTCTTGTTATTGAGTTAGAACATACTCTCTCAGTCATCTGATAATTGTGTGGGCTGCACAAAGACTTATTGTAATTATGTTGTTATCATCTTTTAATCTTGATAACTTTAAAATGCATGGCTTTTGCCATGACATGCTCCAAGACGTCTAGTGAATTTAGTTACTAAGTGTTTTGAGTCTCCATAAATGCAGTTTATTAATTATCAGTTCAATTGGACACCACATGTTACAAAAAAGCAAATTAACAAATAAAAGAAAGCAATAAAAGTAAAAATGTTTTTGTATATCCTAGCCATTATTTCATAAACTGTCACCATTTTCTCTGCATTCTGTCTGATTATTGATTCAGTGCACAATGCGACCACATATTGAATACTATAGTGACAAAAAAATGTTCTATTGCCTCACAAAAGCAGAACTAGATGGTCATTTGTAATGCTGAAAGTACTGAATTATACTGGCAGGCTGAATGCCCCAGAAGAGCAGTGTATGCATGTGTGTGTGATATCAGCACGTAGCAGCTGCAACATCAATGAAACTGTGAACCTGCTCAAGGCGTGTGTGTGTGTGTGTGTGTGTGTGTGTGTGTGTGTGTGTGTGTGTGTGTGTGTGTGTGTGTGTGTGTGTGTGTGTGTGTGTGTGTGTGTGTGTGTGTGTGTGTGTGTGTGTGTGTGTGTGTGTGTGTGTGTGTGTGTGTGTGTGTGTGTGTGTGTATGGCTGAGTTGAGATCTAGTATGGCTTGAAATGTTGAAATGCTATAGATTCATATTCAGTCATTTTTAGTTTGCTATTGCTTTTTGTACAATGGAACTGTATTGTATTGGGATAGACACATATAAGGGTGCTCCACTTGCGAAAGATGGGTAAATATACTGCACAGTTCTGCATAAAGCATTTGGGTTCATATCTGAACCTCAGATTATTTGGACACTCGATGACAGGGAAAAACAGAAAGAAAGAAAATAAAAAAACCGACAGGTAAACTGTGGGACAGTTACAGTGTTATAGTACTGAATATTTGTTTGTTTTGCCTGCCTGATCTTTGGGGAAGGGAACAGATGCACTTCTGGGGGTTCTTGGTCTTCTTCCAAGTATGTGCAGATGGACCAGAACACTAGGGAGACATCAGAATAACAAACCAATCACATGGAGACACGATAACACAGACCAATCAGAGGCCTTTGTCCTGAAGCAATGCTCATTGTCGTGTTACCACTGACAGGTATATTTTCCTTCCATAGTGGCTGCTACCAAAGACAATCATCACTCAACATAGGATACTTAGAATTATTTTTTTTATTTTGTCAAAATAAGATTTTTTTTTTTTTTAAAGAAAATACGTAAGTCTACTAGATAGTGACATTCCATGTTTTTTTTTTTTTTGGAAACAACCCCTTTTGCTGCGGTTCAGACACGCACTAAGAATGAGATGTATTAATCCAAACTACACTTACTGCCATTATATCCAAATATATCAAAAATATTTAGGATATAAATAATACTAGGTGTAATATATGTTGAAGACATACAAATATATACGTTTAAATGTTTTTTAAAGAAGTCTCTTATGCTCGCCAAGTCTATACATTTGTTTACATTTATTTTATTAATTCATTACTGTATTTATCAATAATACAGTAAAAGCTGAAATATTGTGAAAAATTAAATTAAAGGAAAAATTTTTATGCTTTAACATTCTAAAATGTAATTTATTCCTGTCATGGAAAAATTAATTTTATCTTAGTAATCATTATTTTGCGTCCAAGAAACATTTTGTATTGTCATTAATGTTGAAAACCGTTGTGCTTAATATTTTTGTGGAAACCGTGAACATGTTTTTTTTTTCAGTATATTTGAAATATAATTTTCTATTCCGTAAATCCGTACATCAATTTAATGCATCCTTGCTGAAAATAAATATGAAACATGTATATTATATATAAGTTTATGTTGGATACATGGATAGAGGCTTTACTGAATATAGGTTTTAATGTAATTGAATTCCCTATATCGTCTTTGTATAGGTGCTAAGAGAAAACAATATGCCAGTGAGAAGATGACTGAACAGGGAAGTTACACACAATTTAAACCAAATTTTACAGAGAGAGAATATAGCCATTTTCTTAAAAAAATGTCCATTGTTGCCTCAATGAAAATGTTGAGTGCACTGGCATTGAAAACAAAAAACAAAAACAAAACAGTGATTGGACTTTTTAATATTTCAGTGACTAATGCAAGGACTTTCATTAATTTAAACTGCATTTCAAAGTGTCTAAATACTTTTTTGGCCATTGTATGAGGATGCTACACACATAGTAGACAAAAAAAATAAAAAAGTTAGAAAGAAATCTAACTTAATTCTGTAGACAATCATTTTTAATACTTGTCTTTGTACTTATATTACCGGTGTTATTCTATCTTGGCTTCGAATCAAGGATGCTACTATTGGTACATAGACACTACCATCCGTCATAAACTCTGAAGCTTCAAACCTGAGATAACCTTGAACACACTCTGGCACATTATTGCTCCTCCACCAACAATTCTTGCACAAACAAATGCTTTCTTTCATTAAACCCCGAAGATTAAGGGAATTATTGAAAACTAAATGTGGCATTCCCTTGCTGTATAATCATACCCAGTATCATAAATGTTTTTATTGAATAGAGACTCTAATTGGAACTGGAGGATTCTAATTCATCTTGAACTTCAGTCAGCTCTAGAGGGAAAGAGTAGAGATGTGTATGCACATGGGGCCTCTATACACTGTTAACTCTTGCTGTAAAAAAAGGCCAAATTCTGACAGTATCATAGCATTTTCCATTAAAACAGTAATGTACCGTAAAAAAAACCAATGCATTCTGGGTTATGTTGTTTTCGAGAAAATAGCCTACATGAATATACTGTGAATTAGCTCATTGACTATTCCCTACATTAGTTATCTAATATAGTCCACTTGACAGAGATAATGAAAAGAAGTGAGTGAATTGAGACACCGAAGAACACCTGAAAAGCAGAATCACTGAAGGACAGAGAAAACAGAACAGGAAAACGAGAAACACAACAACTGACTTCCAGCCACACCGAGTGTGAAAACAGTTTACAAACCAGTTTAACATTATTTCTTTCATACATGTACAAAAGTTATTGTTGAGAATTAACATTTAGTTGTTGATATTTTATTGAATATAATAAAGTTTGTAGTCACCATGGTGGATGTAGTCATCCGCATTTGCTTTAGATTGTCTCTTGACACTTGACTTTTTCCATTAGTTTTTCTCTGGCTGCTGTAACTGAGTTTATAAAACAAATTTGTTATGGCAAGAAAAAGTCAAGAGGAAGTTGATCAGGTGTTTTTGGCTGTTTTGATGCCATAATCATTCTGGACATGTCTGATTCTCTGATCTCATCCTGTGGATAAAATTTGAACTTTTGGTTATTGAATATTCATCATATAGCCTATCTGAGAATCTACAACATGAAATCCTCTGTAATCAGTTATTCTGAAGGATATTTAAATCATATAGTGCATTAAAACATTTTGAACTCATACTTGCCTTAGATACACACACATTTCACACATACTGCACTGCAGTATGAATTTGTTATTTATTTATTTTAAATATTGCCACCATTGTTGAGAGATGTGCTGATTTTTTTTTTCAACACTGTTGCCAGTAGTTTACTGTAAAATGTTGTTTTTTTGGGTCACCATTGTGCTGAAGAGAGTCGAGCCTGTGCTTCAGTCCAGGGGAATATCTTTAAACATTGATGATACGCTGCATGTTGCTTTATTTAACACTAGAAGTGCCAGAATTCCATAACTACTAGAACTGCCACAAGCGGTCATTTTGACCGCTAGATTCCAAACTCTATATCTTTAATGATAAATACGCACTTGAGAGATTATTTATTGTATTAGGATATCTTTTAAAAACAAAACAATACCAAACTGAACATTTAAACAAGTTTAATTATACATAATATTATAATATCGCATATTCACAACATATAGGCTATATTTCCATATCCATTCAACATAACTCAGAACAAGATAACAACAACTAAAACTATCTTATTTAATTATAAAACATTTTATTTTAATATAATAACAGAATTTTTTTTTAGAATAACTCGTATATAGGCCTGATAGAGAATATCTACGTAAATAGATAATGTAGTCAGGTATTATTAGTCTATGTCTGATCAACAAATTTAATCTAATATACCTTTTGTTTGTAGAAATTAACATATACGCAAACACTCAGGACCGCTACTGACCTTTTCTGTTGACAGTGAGAGAGACAAAGGTCAACCGCGGGAAATGTAACAAAAGAATAACGCGAAATTCAGTGTGGTCAATATGACCGTCTATGGCCGAAATAGGTAAATATGTAAAAAAAAAAATATTATTTTTTGCCTAATGTGTAATGTATATGAAACACATTTTAAATTAAAATACAGACACTTTTAGGAAAAGTCAGGTACCAGTAGGATTTTATTAATTTTTTCAACAAAGTTATTGCAGATATAAAATTCAAAACGGTCAAAATGACCATCATGGCCGTTCTAGTGTTAAGAGGCAGTGACTGTGTTGCTGGTCCAGTTGAATTGTCTTTATTTGCAATATTTGTTTAGTGCTTTCAAATTAAATAAGTTCATATTAATACTTTGCTCACATTATTAGTGCATTTTAAATTCTAGTTAATATTGAAATGACAGTTGGTCACTTTAAGGTAGTCGGTTTCTGCAAGTGAAATTTGTCAACTTGAGTTTTAATTAAGTGCATTTTTTTTTACAGTAACAATGTAGATTACAGTAAAGAACTGTACAATTAACAGTAGATTACTGGCAAAAGTGTTGCCAGTATTTTACTGTAAAAAAACCTGGTAAGGTCTAACAGTGTGTATATACTCACTTCGGATTTACAAAAATGTTCAGTTGGAGTTGATGAATACAAAAAAAAAAAACCTGTCAATAAGCAGTTCTAAGTTTGGGTTTAAACTATGTGGCCTAATCGGGATGCTAATCATTTGGGTACCATACACACCACAGTCCATAAGTGAATTACTCAATGGTTAGGCTAAATTAATCATAATCTATCGATAATGCTTTTTACCAGTGGTGTGTGCACTTGTGTGGGTGTCATGGGTTCAAGTCTCACTCATGTCATTTCCTGATTGTTATTTTTTTTTTACAAACTCACATTGTCGAAATATAGAATGAAAATTGGAACGGGGTGTATTTTTTGGCTTTTATCAGAAGACTATGAGTGATTGCTAAATGCTTTAGTGTGTTTGTAAGTGCACATACAGCTGTTAGCTCTGCATGGAAAGAGGTAATCAGCGGCTCCATCCAGGTGGTAAAAAAAAAAAAAACGTTTTCTTAAAAGCCTCTTTGTACAAAGACCACTCTGAAATGCCTGTAATGGACTTTCAGAATAACACTTTCCATTGTTAAACATTCAAGGTCATTTTAACATGCACACATAATGCTTTCTTTGATACTGTTGAAAATTCTGAATTTTTTGGAAGACTTGTCAAATGATTTTTAAAGTTGTAATAGATGTTGCTGTAAAGTTGTAAAAGGTAAAATATATTGATATGAACAGCATAAATTGGATAATGACTTTCACAAGCCTGTCAGTGCAGATCATTGATGTCATTGTTTAAACTAAAACTATTAAAAAATATATTCATTCATAAATTCTCCGAGCTAGTTTCTCCAAACAAGTCTACCTATAACAAATAGTTTGTTAATTGAAATAAAGCTGAAACTAGCATGATGAAACTTGAAATGTTTATTAATTAAAACTTTGCTTTCCTATAGCTCAAACAATAGAGCTTTGCCACTTGCAACGCCAAGGTCATGGGTTCAATTCCCAGGGAAAGCAAAAACTGATAAGAATGTAAATGTGTACCTTGAAATTCAATGTACTGTAAGTAAATGCATAATTGTAAATGTAAAATTATAAATGTTGCCTTGAAATTAGTTTAAGTTGAACTAATAAAATCACTAAACCTGGAAATTAAAGCTATATAAATAAATAAACGACAAGAATGACATAAGTAGGCTACATAACATACTTAAACTTAAACAAAAATTTGAATATAAAAATAAAATCTAATTCAAAATTGTGATTAATACCACAGTAGTATATAAATCATACTAAAATAACGCAGGTGCAGATATCTGTACCAGCCCTGGGGATAGAAGTAGCTATATGTCCTGCAACACTTCATTTTGATAGTCCACTTTAAACATTTTACTATCTATAAGTAACTTTTAAGTAACTATAAGTAGCTTAGTTGACATGCAGTTGCAAATAAATAAGAGACAGTTCACATGTTGCAAAGTTTCTTATAGTAGAATGTCTAAAATGGATCAAAATAAAGTAACCATTTCCAATATTATAGTTACACTTATTTTAGTTCAAAATGTGATTGTGAAAATGAAATTGAACATGAAGTACTAATTTGCACTGCATGGCCTTTTTTCATCTATTAAATGTTCCATATTTTGGGTAATAGCATGCAGAGGTGGAGTATCACATCCGTGCGGCAAAACAACTGCTGCTTATCATCCTGGCTCTTTTTTTTTTCTTCTGTTTGTGACTGTAACCCCTAGATCCTCATTAAAATATCGCTTGGCTCTTGTTTTTTGCCCGAAGCACCTTTTCAACCACAAGCAAAAGTTTAAAGTGTTCTGCTCATTGGTTCTAAATCTTGACTTCTTTTGAGAAGACCTATACACTGCACCTAAACCACTGTCAGTGATTTATGGCTTTGTCCCAACCGGCCTATGCCTGTAAAAAAAAAAAAGAACAAGAAAAGAAAAGAGGAAAAAAAGAGGGGTGGGGGGTTATGACCTTGTACCTTCACACATCTCTTCACTACCAATACCAGAGTTTCTAGGTTTACATTTCTCACTGTCAGATGTTTCTATTCTGATTCTATAGTCGGAGTAGGACTGAGGGCGATGTCCGGCTGCTGTGGCATTTCTGTTTGATGTTGACCGGTTGTTTTGGATGCTATGTTTAACAGAAATGCCATTTCAGAATTCACACTGTGCTAATGACTTCAGCAGCTGCTTGACAAATTTAGCTGCAATGTCTTGAAATAGTTTGTGCACTGGAGCTATCAGTAAAAGCGGACTTGAGGTTTGTGAAATCAACATCCGAATCTTGGCTTCAGGACAATTTGTAGACATGGTGCATGCATCATAGTATAGGCCTATAGTATGGTAGTATACTATAGAGAAGAGTAAAGAGTGTATATTCTATGTGAATCTGTTTTAAAATGTAATTTATTCCTTTGATAGCCAAGCTGAATTTTCAACAGCCATTAACCCAGTCTCCATATGATCCTTGAGACATAATTATAGTTATTCTAATATGCTGATGCGGTCCGACGGGTCGTCATCGGTACGTCACGCATTATTGCGCAATATCTTCGCGATATACAAAAACGAACAAATTAAAAGCTAAACATGTCTTATATATTTGGAAAGCTAAGACTCTTGTGATTCGAACGATGTAAACCATTTTAATATACACTAAACACAGCAGGTACAATCGGTGTTTTTGTCAGACCACCTACAGCAAAATAAAAAAATAAAAAATGGAAAAAACTCACATATGAAGCATCCTGTTAGTCCACTGAGCCATTACATTCCACCAAAATGGTTTAGTTGCGTTGTAAAGGGTCCATACAATCCAATTCGGCGAAGTATTTAGTCCAAAACACATTTGTATATCAATAAACATCCACGTAATGTATAGTAGCATTTCGAGTTTAGCACACAGAGCTAACACCACTTCGACAAATTCTTTGATGAAGCTACCTTGAACATGTTATTTTTACAGATATTTTTATGTCAAAATGGCCGCTGACCTCTGCACTTTAGATTGACAGGTCATTTGAGCCAATCCGTGAATTATAGAGGTGTCATGGGGTGTCAATAGAGAGCCTAAGTCCCTCCCCTTCCGGTCGACCACCATGGGACCTTATTTCGGAAAAATATTGTATGGTAGTCAATGGCGAGAGACAACAAATATTTTGATCTCGTTTGAATTGTGCCCTGAATTACACATATGATGTTTGTCAATTTAAAAGATACATTTTAAAGTCAAGAAAGTCGCAGTTTGATGTAAAACTGTTGAGGTATAAGACTGTGAAAATACGTAATTACAAAGACTACAAACCCAGAAGGCGCACATGCGACGTCATACCTTTTCTCTCAATGAATGAAGCTAACTTTACTGAAGCTAACGTCTGTCATTTTTTCTATAGTCTTACATTATAATCCTTACGTTACGCCGTCATGCCTGACTCGTGTTTTGAGCCAGAATACACACATACGAGCAACGGATCTTGTGACGTAGGCTACATAGTGCGAGACGAGAGATGTAGTTCATCGAGCGATTTTCACATACAACTAAACGTTACTCTTCTGTTTTATGACAAACTGCGACTTTCTTGACTTTCATATTTACCTTTTAAATTGACAAACATCATATGTGTAGTTCAGGGGACAGTTCAGACGGAATAAAAAGATAAGTTATCTCTCGCCATTGACTTCCATACATATTTTTTCCGAAATAAGGTCCCATGAGCCGGAAGCGGAGGGGCGGGACTTAGGCTCTCTATAGGCAAGGAGTGCCAATGATAGAGAACGTTGCCTCCCCCTCTTTGATTGACAGTAAATCTATCCAATCCCATGGATCCATAAAAATGACTGTATTTTCTGATAGCCAATGAATTTCTCTAAAAAATGACATGACGCTTTACTGGGACGGTTCAATCTGTTTCGCGTGAAGTTCATGCGCAAAGTAACACAGTGACTCGTGCGCCCGTGCGCAAAAGACCATTGGAGAGAGCGAAAGCGTTTTTGGAGTGATAGTAACAGGTAACAGGTGAAAATGGCAAAGAAAACCACCAAAACACACTTCTTACTAGAAGAAGTGATAGAACAATGTACAAGGCGTGACTGATGAGTCGGAGGATGATGTCTCTGATGAAGAGAGCGATGGAGGATCCATTGACTCGGTGGCAGAGGAGATGTTTTTGGGACGTCACTCTCGACAAGTAAGTGTTTTTATTATATTATACAGCATATTTTACTGCATATACTGAGGTAACGTTATGTGTTTGTTTTGAAGTGTACTTGCCAGCTTGTGTCGTGTGTGTGTGTGTGTGTGTGTTCGTGTTCATGCACCGTGTAACGTTATGCGTGTGTTCATGTACAGGTGTGTGTGTGTGTGAGAGAGAGAGAGAGGGGGTGTGTGTGTGTGTGTGTGTGTGTGTGTGTGTGTGTGTGTGTGTGTGTGTGTGTGAGAGAGGAGGGGGGGGGGGGTGTTCTGTCGTGTGCGCTCGTGCAGGATTATCTTTTATGTGATATCTTTTACGCACAGGTGTGTGTGTGTGTATGTGTGTGTGTGTGTGTGTGCGCGCGCGCGCTCATGAACTGGTTTATAAGCCTGGTTGTGTACATGTTTCTGCTTATATGCATGTGAATACGGAAACAGTGTAAATGTCTTGTAAATTACTTATTTATTTGTTTTTGTTTTATATCACAGACCATCATCTGAAAATGAATCCGATGAAGTTTGGGAGCCAGTCATTGAACAGGGACATGACAGTATCTCATCAGGAGAGGACCCTGGAATGTGCCCCTGGAAGATAAATATTTTTTTTTTCCTGATAAATATAATATGTAAATAGTTGTGTGCATATATACATAAATATATATATATATATATATATAATATATTTATTTATTTATATATATAGTGGGAGTTTTTGAATATTAAAGTGTTTTAGTTCAATATAACTTGTTTTGTCTCTTTATTTGTAGAAAGTTTGGTTTCAAGAATTGGAAAAAAAAAACACTGTTTATGCTTCAGTTACTATGTGTTAGCAATTATTGACAGTGAATATGGATCAGGAATATAATAGCTCTAAGTGTAACCTTTCATTAGATGCCAAAATTATGACTGTAGAGTAAAGCATTCATGAATAGCAGCATGTTATGGGTCTATAGCTAAAAAAGGGTCATTTGGAGTCTCCAAGTGGCTTTTTTTGGGGAGCGCCTAGGCATAACCTTAGATAAACATGTGTAAAACACTCATTTTCAAAGGTATTGTTATAAAATTTGAAATTGGGTTTGGTAAGGCTTCATGCTGTGATACCATTGTGTTTTCCAGCTTATACCTCCCAGCTATAGCTATCTGCAGGCATCTGTTTACAAAAATAAATGTAGGCGGAAATTTCCCCCCACTTTTTTAGTGTGTTCAAAGTTATATTACTCAATAGCAGTAAGACATACAGTGATTCTGACTGTTTAGGAACAAACCTCAAAGTGTCCCCTTCCAAAAGAGACCAAAAGCATGCATATACTCCAAAGGGTTCAAGAACAGCATGCAATTTAATTTGGGTAGGCCTTTTTTAGGCGTTTTTTTGCAAAATTGCAGGATGTCTAAAAGGTTAAAAAACTTATCTTATTATGTTAAAAACTGTTGAAAAAGCTGCTTAATATTTTTGTGGAAACCATGATCATTTTTTTCCCAGGATTATTTGATGAATAGAAAGCAGAACAGCATTTATTTGAAACATAAATCTTTACTCTCACTTTTGATCAATTTAATACATCTTTGCAGAGTAAAAATATAAACCTGGTTATATGCCAAAGGTACCCACCAATGTGGCACGGTCTATAATCTTGCAGGTCCAGTCAGAGCACTGGATGCTAATGTTCACAGAGCTGCCATGTCGTCCCCTTGGAATTATAAGGTTCTATCTGACATTTTTGTAAAAATTTAGTTATTCACATATTCTTATTCTCTGACCACTTCTTTACATTATGTGATGTTGTTTTTTAAGTTGTGTACATTTTGGAACTTTTTAGAAAATAAAAAGGTTATTTCTACACAGTCGAATGGAATGCAAAAACTTTAAAGCTCAATATCTCAAAACCAGTCAGAATGCAGATAGAACCTTATAAATCCAAGGTGGCGATGTGGCATTCATCTGATCAACTGTTAGTCTGCTTAGGTCACCCAGACTGGGTTCCCCAGCAACCAAACATAAGCAATATAGTTGAATAAGTAAGTGGATAGTTGAGGCTATCTCTCTTGCATATGAGGCGTGTGGACAACCTTCGCCTATGGCTGTCAGAGAACATTTGATGAGGCATGTGGTGGCTTTGTAAGCCTTATTGTCAGGGGTGTCCCTTCAAGAAGTATGTGATGCGGCGAGATGGTCCTCTACGCATACATTAAATCCTCTCTCTTTGAGAAAACCTTAGAGATTGCTATCCATGTGCTTATTACATCTCGTTTGGATTAATGCAACTCTCTTTACTATGGCATGTCCAAATACTCTATTGCTCATCTATAATTAGTACAAAATGCTGCTGCAAAGTTCCTCAAAAGAAATCGTACATTTGATCAAGTTTCTCCAATTTTTAAATCCCTGCATTGGCTACCTGTGCATTTTAGAATTGAGTTTCAAATTATTCTCTTTGTTTTTAAATCCTTAAATAATCTGTCATAGAGCTACTCTGCCCATATCCCACTCGAAATCTGAGGTCTGGTGATAAGAGACTTTTATCTGTCCCCAGATCACGATTAAAGCATAGAGGAGATAAAACATTTGCCGGCCCTAGGCTGTGGGACAGCCTTCCGGTTTACATCAGATCGGCACAGTCTTTAACTGTTTTTGAAACCAACCTTTCATTTGAAAGTCACTTGTCTAGTATCTGTAAAACCGCATTTTTCCATCTTAAAAATATATCTAAATTACGCTGTCATAATCTGTCATATGCTCTCATTGACAAATGCGGAACAATTAGTTCATGTGTTCATGACCTCAAGGCTAGATTATTGTAATGCTCTACTGGTTGCCCTGCAAGCTTAATAAACAAACTACAGCTAGTTCAAAACGCAGCAGCTCGAGTTCTTACCAGAACCAGGAAGTATGATCATATTAGTCCCGTTCTGTCAACACTGCATTGGCTCCCTATTAAACATTGTATACATTTTTAAATATTGCTGATTACTTGCAAAGCACTAAATGGTTTAGCTCCGCAATACTTGAGCGAGCTCTTAACGCATTATAGTCATTCACGTCTATTGCGATCTCAAAATTCCGGCCAGTTAATAATAGCTAGAATATCAAAATCGACTGCTGGCGGTAGATCCTTTTCCTATTTAGCACCAAAACTTTGGAACAGTCTTCCTACCATTGTTCGGTAAGCAGACACACTCTGTCAGTTCAAAGCTAGATTAAAGACATCTCTTTGACCTAGCATTCACATAATACATTATAGACTTCTATAATTCAATGTTAGGCTGCATAGATTAGGTCAGCCCGAACTGGGAACACTTCCCATAAATCCTGATGTACTCATTACATCATAAGAAGAATGGCATCTACGCTAATTTTAGTGTCTTTGTTTATCCCGAGGTTTTCCCGCAGCCTGCCGGATCCAGGCCGTATCCAGATCTGACGAGGGACCTTCGCCTGGACCCGATGACAACGCAGTGCTGAAGTGCCAACTAGTCTCTCCCCTGTGAAGGATCCCTTTACCACTCTACAGATAAAGCATTGTCGGGATAATTTAGGTTTCGCGTATCTACCCCGAAGTGATACAATTCTGTGTAAAAATTTTAAGGCCAGACAAGTAAGGCTTGGTTTGTTGGGAATTACAAACCTGCGCACATATATTTAAATGCGCATAACTATAGAATTAATTCTTAATGTGCACATGAGCGCCATCAGCGTTTCTCACAGGTTCTCGTTTAAAGTCTGTGTAGAGAGAACGATGTCGTCTTAGCGGCATCTAATTTAATAACTAATGATCCTTGAGGCGGAAGTGAATCAATCAAAACTTTAGCTGGAAAATATCTTTATTCAAGAACCTCTATAAAGCCAAAACAATCTCTGTTACCTTAAATTATCCGTTTATTATCGCTTTGAAGCAATCTACATTGTTAAAAGCGTTATATAAATGAAGATGACTTGACTTGTTTTTGAATCTTCTCTTAAAACCTACTTATTTTTCTTTAGCTTTTAATTAATTGTGAGCTTCTGTCGTTACTGTGTGGTTTGCCCTTGTCTCTTTATCTTGTGCTTTGGTCAGCCGTGTTTGCTGTTTTAAAATGTGCTACAGTATATAATAAAAACAAACTTTAAACTTTAAACTTGATTAGTGAGGTTCTATAACCTGGACATGATTCACACTATGACAGGCACTAGTAAGTAGGGCTGGGCGATAAATCGATTTTATCGATTAACTCGAGTGTGTAGTGTACATCGATGTGTTTGAATGAAAATCGGTTTTCTCTATAATATCCGCCGACGCTCCGCTCTGGGCTCCCGTAGTTCCAAACGCGCTCAGTGCGTTTGCCATAGAGCTACACAAACAACATGGCAAATGAACAAGACCGCGGCTGCACAAGCACACCCGCCAAAAACATTTACAAACTGAATCTGCAGAGCTGCCAACTCTCACGCATTCATCGTGAGACTCACGCAGTTGTCACTTTCCACACGCTTTCACGCCACACATCCATTTTTAACACAGTCTCACCCCAAAACGTCACATACTGACGGGTCTTGACCATACGGCAACATACGACGAAAAGGGTACCCTTTAACGTCCATGTGTGACGATTCGGGTATGGTTGGGTTTAGGTATGCGTTAGGGTACCGCTAGGAGGCGCTGCTGGTGCGCTTATGTCTGCGTCTCATATTGACGTTATAGGGATACCCTTTTCGTCGTATGTTGACGTATGGTCAAGACCCGTCAGTATATGACGTTTTGGGGTGAGACCGGGCTGCCATTTTCTCACGCAGAGAAAATCGCGAAGCAAAGAGGACACTGACGCCGACAGAGAAGGTTTACGGTACTATTGATATAAAACAAATTCTCAGCTCTCAGATTCTGTCAATTTAATTACAAAATTCAAACAATAAACACCGTTTTGGCGCTTGTAAATGTGACGTGACAGATCGCAGACAGATTGAACCGGTCATCTGTTGCTACTAACTTAGTTAACATAAATAAACACGAATGATCAATAGGTAATTTGAAAGATACAGTTCAACTTACCGAAATGTAATAAAAACGATCGATCAAGTGCTTTTCAACCGCGGACAGAGGTCCATAAACAGCTGGAGAACAGTCGGGTAACGTTTACCTCAGGAAAGCCATTTAATAACCATAGCACGTTAGTTGGACTTAAACAATTGTCTGTAGAGAGGAGTATTTTGCTAAATATGATACTATATTACATTTTTATTATATTTTTACCTATATCATTAAAATATTATAACGTTGTCATTATAAAAAACGCATTAAAATAAATTTGAGATGTTATTTTTAACCTTTAGGCTAATAATAATACCAGCTGACAGGGCTCTGTAACGTTATATGTTTACAGTAGGTCCCTTTTTTTGGGAGAGAAAAATTAACAACACATTAATGTATCTACTGTAATATTTATCCAAAGGAATCGATATTGAATCAAGATCAGAATCAAATCACAAGAATTGAATTTGTGAAATTTGTGTCAAGCAATAGCCTAATAAAAACAGTAGCATACAGTCAGTGTACCATGTAAACATTGTGTTGTCACTAAACTTAATACAATTCTGTTTAGTCACCAACTGATGCAAGTGTTTTTTTGTTTTTTTTTACATTAACACCCATTTTATGTTATGTTAGGTTATGTTATGTTACATTTTCACTGTTTACAAAGGCAGGGCCTGCCATCTTGGCTTGTTGTTTCTGATTGCACTTTATATAATTAAATAATGCTAAAACTTGTTTTGAACAATTTATTTGTCATCTGCAGATTGATTTTAAATAGAGGGGGGGGGGGGGGGGGGGGATTTTAAATATCGCCCAGCCCTACTAGTAAGTATGGCGTAGTGGGTAATGGCATTCCCATAGCATCAAGTTCTGACGCAGTGTGGAGTTCTCTCGAAA
This sequence comes from Phoxinus phoxinus, assembly GCF_949152265.1. Taxonomy (NCBI): domain Eukaryota; kingdom Metazoa; phylum Chordata; class Actinopteri; order Cypriniformes; family Leuciscidae; genus Phoxinus; species Phoxinus phoxinus. Next base: position 12,456,459 of record NC_136881.1, on the reverse strand, counting down.
GGGAACGTCTTGGTTACGAGCACAGACTGTAAAAAAAAAAGATGGACAGTGCGTCTCCACTTTCTTCAACAGTATACAAATTAAGCCAAAATATCCCAGAAACGGTAGTTCCCGATTATGACATTGAGGACAGCTGTCATTCATGATGTTGCTTCCCGTTTTTATTACATCAAAAAACTAACTAAAACCAAACTTAATGGAAAAACAAACACTTGCATGTGTTGATAAGAACTACCTAAAATGACCGTAACCTTCTTTGAAAAAAAAAGTTATTTGAAGTGTAATTGGATTTTTTTGTTTTGTTTGGCTCACATCCCATTTAATTACATGGAGAGTGCCGGGTTTAGGACCTATACTGTAGCCAGCCACAAGGTGGTGGTCGAAATGAGTTGGCTTTACTTTTCAGGACGTGTGCGGAACACTTTGGGTGCTTCTCAACATCCCTCCTCGTTTTCTCGCTCCTCCGTCCTCCATCCTATGACCCGGAAACCGATCGAGTTCTGCCATCTTGAAGGACATCTCAATTCTCTAATTGGACCGGGAGGGAGAACGAGGAGTGAGGAAGCTTCCAGCCGAGTTTCTGAGCGAGGATGCACAGGTCCTATGTGGAAGTCTTTCTTGTCGAGAAACCTGACGCATAAATTCGACTCCCTCTTCACATCTGTCACAATAATTTTAATTTATGCTTTACCTTTTCAGATTAAATAAATAATATATCACTTATAGGCCTACATCAACAAGGCATCTTGCTTTATCTTTATTATTAATTAATGAAATGACCAAACTTTAAAAACATAAGGGCAGATCCTTTGAGCGCAGCTGATGACGATGTGAAGATTCATCCTTCGATTCCTCCGTTTTCTTTCCTTGCAGCCTTCCCTCGCTTGGAAAGAAAACGAGGATGCACAAATAAGAAATGAGAAGCACCCATCGTTACGACTGTACAGTAACACTGGTTCCCTAAGAAGGGATCGAGATGCTGCATTGACATTGAAGCTGACATTGTTTGGTCCTGGAGCGCTTTCCTGGTCATGACTTCACATGCAATACCATTGGACTGTTTTCACATGTGCTTCACGCAGAGGCGTTCCCATACCGTCAACTAATGATGCAGCATCTCTTTCGAATGAGGGCTGCAGTCCTGACCGAGACATTCTCAATTTATCTCTCTCTCTGCTCAGGTAAAGGACTAGATGTTACAATCCCGGAATCCATGTATCCCAAGATGGATAAACTATAAGCAGGAAATAGGAGCGATATTGAGACAAGTGCTGAGGATCACTGGCTTCACTGGGGTCATCAGGTGGGCACCCTCCTTCACGAGTGTTTCGATGATTAACCCACAACACCTCCAGAGGGCTCATCGGCAACACCTAGGGCCCTATTTTAACGATCTGAAACGCAAGTGTCAAAGTGCAAAGCGCAAGTAACTTTGTGGGCGGATCCCGGCGCTGTTGCTATTTTCCCAGCGGATACATGACTCTTGCGCCCGACGCAAATCTAAAAGGGGTTGGTCTGAAGTAGCTTCATTATTCATAGGTGTGGTTTGGGCGTAACGTGAAATAAACCAATCAGAGCGTCCTCTCACATTCCCTTTAAGAGCAGACGCGCTTGTTCCATGGCGGATTGCTATTATAACGGCGGATTTGCCTGCGCACGCAGGAGCGGTTCACAGCCGAGGAAACCGACGTTCTCGTCAGGGCCGTAAAACACAGAGAAGTGACATTGGGGATGATGGGAGAAACCCACCCAAATTAGGTTAAACAGGCGTATAATTTGGGTAAATGTGTAGCCTAATCTAGATTTTTTTTTATTTTTTTTATCTAGATAGATCTTTTTCACATCTTCACGGACATACCAATGATTTCCCTCGTGTGTTAATATTTTTCCTTGTAATAATGTATGATTTGCAAAAATGAAAACTGCTGCATCTGTTTATATTAGAGAATCAAAGTGGATGCGCGTTAACATTATGGCCAAGCACGCGCCCTTAAAATACCACATCACTAACGCGCAACGCGCCACTGTCTTTAGACTGTTTTTTTCTTGGTCAATGGCGCAATTGCTTTCTAAAACTGGAAAATAGCACCATTGAAGTTTTGCGCCGGATCACGCCTTCTCTTTGCGCTGAACCGCCCCCGCGAGCGCAAGTTCATTTCCTAATTTACCGACGTGCGTCTGTGGAGGGAAAAGTCCGCTGTGCGCGGGTGCAAAATAGGAATGATACATGCGTCGGTGTTCAAAGTCAATTGCGCTGGGTGCAAGATAGGGCCCCTAGTGTCCCAGGTGAGCCCCCCTCGGCTTGTGATCCCCCCTTGCTCAACTACGGTTACTGTCTACAGGCCCAGATACTATCCTTTCTCTTCAACCACAGCCATCGGCTGGCCTCCTCTGCTGCATTGGAAAGGGATTTCACAATCTGTTGCAGAGCCTGACCTCGCATTCCTAGGTCCTTCAAAAAACGGACTGAGGAGCGGCCGACGAACCCTCTACAGCCGACCTCCACTGGGTAGATCCTTACTTTCCACCCACGCTGCTCAGCATCAGCTGCCAGCTCTGAGTATTTTAGTCTCTTACGTTCATACGCCTCCTCCACTGAGTCCTCCCATGGCACTGTCAGTTCCACTAGGAAGGCCGTGCGAAGGGTGGAGGACCAAAAGAAGATGTCAGGTCTAAGGTTTGTTACTGCAATCTCAATGGGGACGTTCAACCGCTGATTTAGATCCGCTAATAACTTCCAGTCTCGTGCTTTGTGCAGCAGGCCCGGATATGAGCTGGATCCCTGCGATCTACTTGGTGTTGTACCTGCACGAACAAAGGCCATTGATGGATACTGCTTGGCTGGCAGAGGATCTAAAAAATAAGTATACAGAGGTCTAAAATTCAATGTGACTCACATTAACCTGGATTTTTTAATTCACTGAATTTAATTTAATTCAGATCAACTATATGCACTATATTTGAAACAACACAAGCAATAAAATATAAAATCTCAAAATATCACATTAAAATGTTCATTAACAGATAGCAAGCTTCCTCAAGTTTATGTGTAAATGTTGCCTGTGCACTTAGTTCTGTGTCTGGCTAGACACTGTGCACTTAGTTCTGTGTTCTGTTACTGGCCACGCAGGTAAGAGTTATGTGTTTATTTTGGTTTATTCAAATTATGGACCTTAATTTCACCTAGAACAATTATCCTCATGTCATGCACGCATTAAATAATTAGGACCTCATTGACATTCACTGTTAAAAGCACTGAAGAAATTAATGGACTTTTACAAAAGCAAGTGCCAAACAAATGTTAAATGTTATTTATTTATATTATGCGTTAATATCCTGAGGTCATAATTTGGCAGCTATCGGGTATTTTCTTTGTTTTAAGTATATAGGCTATATATATATATTAATTAAAAAAGACAATGCAACATAATATTTCTTAAGATAAAATATGTATAACAAATATTTTAGGATCAAGTACATTTATCAACAAAAGATTATTTGGCAGTGTTCATTTCATCCTAAATAAAACAGGTAGACAAAGTGAGTCACCACAAAGTGACTGCAAAAAGTAATGAGTTTTGAATAATAATCTAATGTTTACCGTAAATGTATATTCGATTTTTGTTGTCAATTTATATAATATAGCTATGAATTATAAAAGGCATGTTCCTATAGGCAATGGAAACTTGGAGTTGCATCTAAAAATTAATAATCAGTAATATACACTGCTATGCTAACTGAATTGCCCAGTGACCCTAACAAGTGTAGAATTTCAACTTCAAGACACATTCTGTTGCAATGCCCTTGGACTGAAACCCAAACAGATTTTCCATGCAGTCATAATCGTAAGAGCTCAATTCAGGCACCTGTATTCACAGCATCTGTTAAAGACCATTTGAGGAAAAAATCAATTGAACACGCACACACAGTAAGCTAAACATCTGCTGATCGTGTCTTTACCTGCACAGTATGTACTGAACCAACGCTGGGCTCTACATTTTGTTCCTCTCAGACACACATGCACACACATCCCTTCACAGTCCAAACCATCTGTCTGCACATCTGGGACTGAGACCACCTATCAAATTGGCCACCGCAAAATTGTCAGAAATCCAACAGTGTAATGTTGGATTTGTACCATGTCAGTAGGACAACCCATCTGTGAAAACTTCATATTGGCCTCTCTTTTCTATCTATTACCAAGGGATTTGAACTGACGTAAAGTCGCCATATAATCAAAATGGACAATTATTTTTTAAAGAATATTGCATTATTTATTTTACATGATTTATCCGTGCACATCATTATTGTTCATGTGCTCTTGTAATCTTTAACCAAAATTGCATGCCCTCCTACTTGCAGTGACATCTCTTCTCTTGATCTCCTCTCTGATGACGTGTTTTTCGGCATAAAGGCAGGACAACATGTCACTCAGTTAACAACAACGATCCAATCAATTTCTGATGGACAAAATCAAGTCACGCCCTATTTTTATATTAACACTTTATTTTGATAGTCCATTTTAGACATTCTATTAACTATGAGTACATTTGCAACTACATGTCAAGAACATTGTGAAAATCGCCTTTAAAGTTGTCCATTTATGTTCGCGATTGTGCTGCATTCACTCACAAAAATTATAGTTTTATTTATTTACGGTACAAAATGTACAAAATATCTTCATGGAACATAATCTTTACTTAATATCCTACAAATTTGTTTTGCATAAAAGAAAAAATTATAATTTTGACCCATACAATATGTTGTTGGCTATTGCCACAAATATACCTGTGCGACTTGTGACTGGTTTGGGGATCCAGGGTCACAAATAAGGATATGACAATATTTGGCTGAGATACAACTACTGTATTTACCCATCTGGGTAACACTTTATAAGAACTGCATGCTATTAATTATTAATTAAGCATTAATAAACAGTTAATTAATCATTTATAAAGCAATATAAATGCTTTATTCTTGATTTATAAGGATATATTTAATGTGTTTAATAATTGTATTGTCATACTTTATTAATGATCAATTTATCATTTCTAAATTAAGTATAGCATTATTTACAAACCAGTTATTTGGGAGTTGTCAGTGGTTCATAAGATCACTATATTAATGCTTTATAAATGATGAACTAACTGTTTACTAATGCTTAACTAATTATTAATAGTGTGCAGTCATTATAAAGTGTTACCAAAATCTGGAATATGAGGGTGCAAAAAAATCTAAATATTAAGAAAATCTTGACATGCAGTTGTAAAGTTACTTATAGTTGGTAGAATGTACATGTATGCCACATTAGGGAAGAAAATATTGCCACTTCTGTGTCATGCTTACTTTAACAAAGAACACATTAAGCCATACAAGCTCTTTGAACACAGACACATCCTACATAAATTTGTAATACTGTCATACTCGTCACAAATAGCAGGATGATGTAAGGAAACCAGCTGAAGCTCTCAACACCACTTTAAAAAATCATATACAGATGCACTGAGAAATACAGTAAAAAAAAGCATAGGCTTTGTTAGAACTGTCATTATCGGGGATTATTATAGGAACAGGGACGGAGAATGTTTCTACATACTGGGCAGATTAAGAATGACCTCCTTTACTTGACAATAGCAATAACATTTTATTTCCTGCCAGATTATTGGATTAAACGCAGAATCCCACTTAGGCCATGCACAATGAGAACCCCTGACCTGAAAAGGCTTCAGCTCTCCTGAACACCAATGTGAAACTATGCCTCAGATGACATCGCACTGGCTTTCTGAATATTGCACATAACATTGGCAAGAAAGAGCTGGTCAGGCAGATATTTCTTGCCCAAAATGTTCTGTAAAGCAGATAAGATTTACATTGCATTTGAATTAATACATATGCAACAAACTTTTGTGACTCTTTCAGCATGTTACATCGTTACATCAGTGAGTGGGGGAAAATGATTGTCTTTATGACTAAGTCTTTCTGAACAAATGCTAAATCATTCATGTACAAAAAAAAAAGTGACTAGCTGCTTCTGAAATTGCATACTTTCTTGAGTAGGTACTTATTTTGATTAAGTAATTACTTCACAACCGCTAAACAAGTATGTGGCTTCATAGGATAAAGTGTCCATCGTATGATCACTTCAGAATATCGCCAGAAGTACTGTAGTAGATCATCCAGGTACTTTTTACTTACTCTTTTAGCAATCCTGTAAATTCTAACAATCTTCATTTGTCACATAGGTTACTATTTTCCCCCACTATGTAGTAGGGAAGTATGCAATTCTGGAAGCAGCCTCTGTCTTTATGGGCAAGCCATTGTATTGTTCATTCAACCAATTTGTTCAAAAGCTGTGATTCATTAACCCTTTCATATGCAAGTTAAAAAATATTCTGGCTGACCCCCCAGCGTGAGTTTTTCAAGACGACTGTTATTTAGAACGTGTCACTTTATGGTTTCCATTGTGACACATCATTGCTGAATGAATGATGATCTGCTTGTATGTCAATTTTCCTTTTTTATTCAAAATATTCACAAATGTGTTAGCTATGGCATTAAATATCTGATATTCCGATTGTCAAATATATGCAAGTTGATGTGTTTTGTTGTTTAACCCTCTGGGTCGGCAATCGCGTCGGCGCGATTTGCGCGATTTTTTTCACATAGCAGCTAAATAGACTTAAAATACTCCGTCATTTATGGTCATACAGACTTAATAAATATGAAAAAAATAACTGATGTCTACTTTTGTATGTGTCCACTTACAATCAAAACAAAACGTTGTGCCTTTGTAAAATGAAACAGGATGTGCTTTCTGCCTCTCCGTCTCGTGAACTTTTTTTTCTTGAGCACGTCTCTAAACATAAACAAAACTCAGCGAATACTTGTCACACATTTATGAGCTATATATCTTTATAAACATTTAAGTGTGTAGTTTTCAATTATCTGATTCAAAACGAAAACAAATATTCTCTGTTTAAGTCATTTGTATAAAACCAACAAGATATCCAGTTTCTCAAACGCTTGCTCATTAGTTTTAATGTGACCACACGCGCAAAAGATATTGACATGCAAACCGCCCACGCGTCACGCGAATGCGCTTATTACCTCAAAAACAAAGCACCAAACTTCATCAGTCCTCTACTGTTAGTCGAGTTAGGAAGACACGCTAGCTGTGAGCTTATTGGATTTACATCAGAAGAAGAAGAACGCGATTTGAAGACAAGAAAGATTTTAAGGTAAGAAATAATTCTCAATTATATTAGTTAGTGTTATTGTTGCATAAACTTCACATTGCAGTTGCTCGATGCTTCAGTTGCTTGATGCATTGCACACTGTTGCTCGAAGCTTCAGTAAATGTTTTCTGCACGAGTTTGAAAAACAAAACGCTCCAAACATTAGTCTTCATGTTTTTACTCCAATCTCATTTCATAACGTCATATCGATTGTAAACATTTGAAGTAACATATGATAATTAATGATAGTCATCGATCAGATGCCTGCTATACTATTGTTATTATCATTTTATGCAGCCCTGCACGTATATGCCTGCAAGGCACTACAAACCTGGTGGTCATTATATATGTGTGTGTGTATTTTGTACATTTTAAAAGGCAATTTTAACCAGAACAAATCTAAAATGTATTCCCAAAATCGTACAGCCCTAATTTCTCTTGATATCAGCATGTTCACAGCTTTTTTTATTTTTTTTAGGGACCAGATGCCCCACTGATGAGTCCTGCTGACTTCAACATGAGCATGGTAAAGTGAAAAATCAAACACCTTGGAAATGACAGGTATGTACTATGTACTGTTTCAGAAATGGCACAAAGGTGTGTGACTGGTTAACCATCTGGGGTCTAAGGTGTTTTTGGGGTCCTTGAGATGTTTTGACATGCCCTGATATTTGTATTTTTTTCAGTTGCTTATAAATATATTAATGGCAAAGGTGTAATTACACTATATTTAGCACGAACATGGCTATCATAATATGTGAGCAACATGTATGTACATGTTTGCATTTTTGAGAGAATATTATTTATGCGTGGTTATTAAAAAAACTCAAACTAAAATTTTCTGATATAAGACCACAAACGACCAACTTCACATATTCCCACAATACTTTTGACTAATGGATGTTGTCGCCTAGAGTTTTTACTTCAAAATGATCTGAAAATCATCCGGGCTAATCGTTCACATTAAACAATAGATTGATTTACATTTTGTAAGACACTTTTTGTTTGGAAAGGCATGCAGGTGGGCGTGAATGATCCAACAAGGTCATGAAAAATGTCCTAATTCACACCTGAGAGAAGACAAAGACCATTATGGGAGGGTCTTTGCCTTTCTCAGGTGTGAAACACTCAATATTCAATATATTGTCTTATCTGAATGAGTAGTCAGGGTGATTTTCACATAGTTTTGGAGCAAATATTCTAGGCTACGTGATACAATTTCCAAAAGTTTGGGTTTCATGACCTTATTTCAGCGACATTTTTATGTTATTTTCACAAACCACGCATAAATGTCATTATCTCAAAACTACAAAATGTTACATACATGCTGCTGACATATTATTGTAGCAGAGTTTGTGCTGAATACAGTATAATAAGACTTTAGCCATGAAAATGTCACAAGTAACAGAAATAAGCACAAACGTTAGAGCATGTCAGAACACCTCCAGGGCCCAGAAAACCCCTCAGACCCCAGAGGGTTAAACATCTTTATAACGACCGCGTTAGTTGAGCTGTATGCGCGCCGCAATTGAGAGAATTGGATCTGTTGGATTTACAACACGTCAATTCATCCACTTCTCCCAAAATACATGAAAGAAAGTGCTGGTGAACTGGGAGACGAATAGAGTAAACTTTAAAGTTACTTACACAATGTGTATCTGATATTAATAAAACGTGTCTAATTATAATGGAAAGGATTAGTATTGTCGCTTACATAACAATCAGTGTGTATTTTACAACTTCTAAATGTATTTTTTTTTAGTACTTATGTGAATTTATATGTCTGAAACCTAAAATAAACTTTATGTGGTTGAAAACACTGAAAAGTTCGGATTTATGACAGCGCTGAACGTGTCCGTCTCTGGCTCAGCGCCAGCCAACCTGCGAAAGCACATTTGAATTTAGCAGTTGATCACGTGATGCACTGACCGTTCTAATCACACCGGTGTGATCGTACGCTCCAGGGACCAGCCAAGACTGATCACACACATACGACACATACTGGGCATTAATAACACATTTATTACAAACGCAAATATGAGCACAATTAAATAAGAAATGTATGTACCATTAGGTGTAAAAAATTATCTTGGGTTTTACTGAAATATTGTGATTTAATAATAATAAAGTAATTTATTATAACAATATAAATATGAATAAAATAAATAATGTATCGTATATATCATTGCATCTTGTTGTATATTTTTACCACAGATGAACTGTATCACCAAAAAAATATGTGCTTCTCACAGTCATGTGACAGAGACTATACTTTGTATTCGGTTTGCTTGGTTCTGTTGTGGTTTTGTTTGTTTGGTTTTTGTTGGAGGGGCAAAAACAGACAAGGTAACTCGCAATATTTTGTCAAAAATGTAAGTTACTCAATATTTACTTCTTGTTTATTTCAACCACAGTCTTCAGGTGTTGTTATTCTTTTCTCTTCTTGCATGGACAGCATTTATTTTAATTTGTACTATATTGTTCCATAAAAAGATGGAAAGCTGAGTTAAGGCGTACCTCTGTGATTGTGCTCGTTGTATGCTAAAAGGCTTTCAAGGGCATTGGCTGTAATGTTGGGCTTTTAAGAGAAGTCACAGACATCTAGAGTAAGTGGTTGTCCTCCTTATCCTCTCAAACACTAGTCCTGTCTGAAAGTGTATATTTTCTGCTGTAATTTCTGCCAAAGGCATAAAATGTTTTTCTTTCTTTTTTTATCTTAAATTGACTTTAAATGGAGCAGTAAAAGGCATCTCGCTGAGGACATTACAGTGTCCATGAGCATTACTCGTTCGCGTTCGGCTGCGTGAGTGCATGTAAACATTTACCAATGTCTGTGTGTCCATCTTTTAATCTGCCCATCTGTGTGTTAAAGAGTAAAAACATATAATAGTTTGCCCTGAACTGCTTCACAGAATCAAAGCTTTCTGATGCAAAAAGACACCTCCAATTGATTCGTCAGTTTCTGGTTGTAAAATTAATAGTTATTGAAAGGTAAATCTGCTGCTTGCAAAGCTTGACTTTGGGTTTAATAACATCTGCATAAGGTAATGATATCATTAATAACATGATACAAAATATTGCTGACATAAAAGCCCAAAGGTAAATTTCCTCAAGAGGTTGCTCTTTATTGCTCCTGAGACTTAAAGGAGAACTCCGGTCAATTTTAACATTGAGCTCAATTTTTTGTAAATTTGGAGTGCTGTCAATACAGAGAACAACGACAAAAATCGGTGTTGCCTACACTGTGTTATCCAAAATTTGCACCCTATTGACTTCAATGGGGCAAGTTTTAAACCTGCTTTTAGCCTCTTAACATCCTTGTTTCATTACAAGTGCCCAGCCATGTTAGATGATAACTTCAGAGTGAACACGAGTGAATCTGACTGCATTAGATGTGAAAGATATTAATAAAAATGATGTTATTTCAGCCAGCGCACATACCTGTATTTAGTTCCTGTTTTTGGTCAAAGTCCAAAGTAGTCGATTGTCGAGTTCACGCGCGTGATCATATGTAACTAAACCCATGCGCGTGAACTCGACAGTCGACTACTTTGGACTTCGACCAAAAACAGGAACTAAATACAGGTATGAGCGCTGGCTGAAATAACATCATTTTTATTAATATCTTTCACATCTAATGCAGTCAGATTCACTCGTGTTCACTCTGAAGTTATCATCTAACATGGCTGGGCACTTGTAATGAAACAATAAGAATGTTAAGAGGCTAAAAGCAGGTTTAAAACTTGCCCCATTGAAGTCAATAGGGTGCAAATTTTAAAAAGAGGATAACACGGTGTAGGCAACACTGATTTTTGTCGTTGTTCTCTGTATTGACAGCACTCCAAATTTACAAAAAAATGAGCTCAATGTTAAAATTGACCGGAGTTCTCCTTTAATGAGAGTTCATTAGTGTCAATAAATTAAACTTCGCCTAAAAAGGACAATAAAAATAGGTCCAAATGAGAGAGTTGTTGACACATAGTAAGATTATAGAGCTAAAAAACGGATGTGGATAGCGTAACTCAGAAGTGTTTGAATGTGATTTTTGATTGTAGACTTCATATTCTTCGCTAATTTGTGTACAGATTGAGACAATGTGTCCTTTTGACCTCGGTTTATTCACATTTGATGTATATCAGAGAGTGATGTTCTCTTACTAGAGATCTGTTACTTCACTTTTGAGTTGGAGATTAAACACAAACAGTCGTCTGGCGTGACTGCATGTTCACATCCGCTAGGATTTCAGAGCTTCTTTGTATGTCGACCACACCTACAGTGGAAACAAGCATTTGCTGCCTGACCACAAGGTTTCCGTCTTGGCTCTGACAACATTTGGAAGCAACAGCATTTGGCTGGCAGATTGACAGTGCCATGCTTTGATCCAAAGTGGTCGTCTGCTTGGGCAGAGAGTGTCTGCAGGACGTGCTGACCATGACCCCTGGCCAAACATTCAGAATTTTTAAAAAACTGAGAATTTACTCTGTTTTATATATTTATATGTATTTGTATTATTAAAAAATATATAATATTTTCGAACAATATAAATCTTTACTATCACTTTTTATCAATTTAACATATCCTTGCTGAATAAAAGTAATAATATTTTTCAAAAAAAGAAAGAAAAAAATAACTGACCCCAAACGTTTGAAAGGTGATATTGTTACAAAATACATTGTTTAAGAATATTCGTTTTAGATGATTTAGATAACGTTTTTTTTTTTAAACTATGGCTTAATTTCTTGAAACTCTACACACAAAACCACAAAACACACACACAACATGCAAAACATGCACAATTGATGAATTTTACACCGTTATGGAACTAAACTAAATAATACTGACCTGACTTGAGCTGAATTGTTAGAGCTGGCTTACACAGTGCGCGCGCGCGTGTGTGTGTGTGTGTGTGTGTGTGTGTGTGTGTGTGAATATATATATACATATAAATATATATAGTCTACATATATATTTACACTTCACAAACAGAAATTCAAAGGGATAAAAATGTTCTAATTACAATTAGTTTTGATTTCTAAGTGATAAAATTATGTAGCCTCTCAGTGTTTTCACATGATCATTGAGTGTATGTCATCAGTAAATGAATGTGGCATTTAAGTGGCAGTGTTTCTCAAATGAAACAAAAGAGCTGTTATTTATGAATCATGATGTACTGTAGAGAACTGTGTTAAGAGTTTTGCAAAAGTTTTTTTTTTTTTTACAATAGCAAACTGAGTGTAAATAATGTAATGTGCTTGTAGTTTTGCACACTTGGTCTGAAGATTCGGTACATGAGTGAATGGTTTCACTGAGTGAGCCTCAAGTTCCACTTTTAGTGTCTAAGCAATTTGGGAAAAAAAACCTGTAAGATAAGGCCTGTTTATCTCGGCTGATAACACTTGCTTGATAACAACAGTGTCATTTTAGCAGGCTAACAAACAACACATTGGGATTGATGTCAGTTGCTGAGAGCTAAACACTGAGCCAATTGTGTGCAGTAATTATAAGTTACATGGTATTTATGTATTTATGTTGAGACTGCTAATAAGTAAGTGTGTGTGTGTGTGTGTGTGTGTGTGTGTGTGTGTGTGTGTTTGTGTGTGCGTGTGTGTCAGAGAGAGAGAGAGAGAGAGAGAGAGAGAGAGAGACTGTGCTCATACACATTATTTATACTGTGTTGTGTGAATGTGTAGTTCCTCTTTGCCCAGCCGTTCCTGCCCAAGAATTTCATTATTCACACTGTCTGACTCTAGACGCCTAGACTGACGTTTATTTTTCAATGAAAGGAGAGACAGAGGGTGAGAGGATTAGAAAGAACAAATATCTTTCCCCCTTTGTTCCTTCAACAGGAAAGTCTTTGACAGTCCATTGGAATTAACTGTGCATTTCCTTTCCAAAGACATTTAGCAGCTCACTCTTTAAGCAGTCAATAGAGAGCAGTCAATATACAGGCAAATATATGGTAAGATAGAAAAAGTGGGACTGACCGGCTCCTAAGATGAAAATATTAGGTGTGATTTATCAAAGTATCATGTCTTTGCTTTGTGAAATGTCAAGATCGATATTCTAATACCCATTGCTCAGCCATGTTGAACCTCAATTGATAAAATTAGAGCATCTATTAAAATATCACTATTTCCTAGACCATTGAGAGAACTGTGCAGGAAATCCATAATGAAGCATTTCCTGCAGTCTTGTAGTGGAATTATCAGCAAATACATAGTATGTTTACTTAAATATAAGGCTTAGCTCTCAGTGGCATCAGTTCAGTGGAAGGAAATTAGCATTGGTATTTATTTTATCTCAGGCTGCTACCTAATCACCAGATGAAGATTTTTTTCCTTAACACATTCGCCTTTGGCTTGCTCATTTTATATTGTGAAAAGTGCTATATGAATTAACTTGCATACATTATCCATAGGTCATGGAAAGAGCTGTTTTGTCAAATGCCCTGCAGGCTATTTTTTTTTTCAACCAAACAAGAACCAATTATATATAATATACTGTTTTGCATATTATTCATTGTATACACTTTATTTTATTTGTCTGTGAGTTCCCTGGGTAATGGACTGAGGTGTAATATTTGAATGTACATGAAAGTAAATAAAATTTGAAAGCTGCAAGTAATATACCGTGTAGTGGTCGACCGACATAGTTGGTTATCTGAATAGGACAATATATTAAAGTGCAGATGACGTATCACACTATTAACTAAATAACCTTGAAATAACAATTTGAAAGAAATTTTTTTTATTTGTATTCATTAGAAATATATATTTTTAATATAATTATAATAAATAAATAAACACTTTAACTTGATAAAAAATAAAATGTAAAAATCTGTCAAAGTTTTTTTTTCCGATTTACACTTTATTTCTTAATTCTGTAATCAGTTATAGTATTTTTTCACAAATAAAGAAACTAATACAATTATAGGAAGTAAACACTGTAACCAACAAGTAAACTTCATCATATTTTATTTCTCAAATATAGACACATATTTTACATATACTGTATAGTACACAGTGAATATGACATGAATATGACAGTGGCCAACTATACAACATAGTTTTGAAACAGAGGATTTAAAGTTATAGTGGTCTGTCAACCAATACCTTTATACTTGCTTTTTGTGTTTTAATGGTGCTAGATTGGTGCCCTTTCAATCTTTCTATGTTTTACAAACTTTTGCTACAGTACAAGTAAACCAAGGCAGATATGAAGCGCTAATGACTAGTTTCCTAAAAGTGTCATTGTTAAAAGTCTTCCATTGAGATGATACTTTCAAGAGACTCTTGGCAAGACAAAAACACACATTCTGCCTTTCAAAATGCCTGTTTGGTTTTTGATATATACAGGCTGCTATTAGTGAAGCTGAGGTTTGCAATCAATCAGAGTTTCCTTTTATTATTTTTTACAAATATTTCGGTCTGTATCATTAGATGAGTTTTTGATTTTTCATGTCTGTGTTTTATAGTGTTTGTCTTAGATGCAGGCCTAGGGAAGAGTCTAAAAAACAGTCATTATTATTAACCTCAAAACTGCAGTAGTAACTGAATTGTTGGAATGTCACCCACCTGATTTTCCACTGGCATGTTAGTTTCCACTTACGGTTTATTTAAGCTCAAATAGCATAAGGGATAATAAGAAATGAAGAGTAACCCTTATTTTCCTAAATATCAACTGAAGCAACCATAGCTGGGACATCAAGGGCTGCAAAGAGCTAAACCCATTTCACACTCCAGAAAATTGGGCACTTGTAAAGCATCTACTGTAATATTGAAGCTGTCAATGGAGTTTAAGGAATAGTGTCATCCAGGTGTCATCCTTTTTTTTTTATCTTAAGTTATCTTAAAGGAATAGATCACCCAAAAATGGTAATTATTTGGTCATTATTTATTTGTACTCATGTTTTGTTTTGCTTTTTATTCAAACCTGTATGTCTTCCTTACATCTGTGGAACACAAAAGAAGATATTATGAACAATTCTGTGTCTGTTTATTTTTTTATTTTGTGTACAAATGTCTTTGCTTATGATTATCCAATCAAATCACGAAAAAAAAAAAAAAAAGCAAGGCCAATTTGAACTGTGTTATTGTTCACTACTCATTGGCAAATGTATAGTATTCCGTTTGGATAGTCTAATAACTTTGCATAGTGTGAGTGTCCACACTGTATATGGCAGTATGGGTTTTTGAACACTCTAAAACACAAATCTTGTGGTATGCAGTCTATTCAGATAACAGGTCTACCTTTAGCATAATTTGAGTTTTGATTGAAAAAAACTTAAATGTTTATCGGAAAAAGGAATTAAATAGATGGAGAGGAGAGTGGGGTAAGATGAGCCCATGGGTAAGTTGACCCACCCCCTTTATCTTGGCAACCATACACTTTTAGGGCCCGATCATACACCTGACACAATGGCGCGACGTAAGTGTCTCTTCAGCCTGACGCAGTTATCATTTTCACGTCCTGCGCCACGTTGATTAAATAGCAAATGCATTTGTGCCCATTTGTGCGCCCATGGCTTTAACCTCGCGCACGAGCAGTTCCGTTTGCTCTCTGGAGACGCATCCAGTCTTTCCGCTAGCTAATTCCACCATGTACTGTAAATAGCGAATTCACCATGGCGTGAGCGCAACTGGCTTTTTAAAGGGAATGGGAGATGAGACTCTGCTTAATTTATAGCACATTACGCCCAAAACAACACCCATTACTCATTAAGATATAGGGACAACCCTTTTAGATCATGCACTGGGCACGCCGACCTTTTTTCTGTCGTTAAACTAGCAAAAGTGGATTCGGACACAACCCAAGTGCACTTGCGGCGTGCACTTTAGACCATGCGCCCTTATTGTCATGTGACCATATATTTTGGAATATATGTAAAAAAGAGAAGCACATGTGTGGAAGGCACAGTATTTTTTTGTTTTTGTCTTTAAGTAGAAGTAAAAAATTAAAAGTAATTTTTAAAATTAAAAATGTAAAGTAAAAGCAAAATTTAGCACAACAGATGTAATGACTGTTACATCTACGCAAATTTGTCCAGGGGCCAGTTGCATAAACATAGCCGATAACTTAAGACTGTGTCTTTAGTTTGACCAACAAGCAGTTCGAAAAGTAATGCCCACCCGAGATGGTAATGCACCTGGTTACACCTTGGGTGTGCATTATTTTTCTAATAATTCAACAGCCCGTAGTTAATTATTTTGCTTATACTGCAGTTACCACATCTCAAACAATTAAATATGTCGGATCAACTTACCCCTAACCTGGGGCAAATTGAGCCTCAGGAACACTTTTTTTATATTTTTAGAACCCTTTGACGTACTCTTGTCATTTAAAATGGTAGGAAACATCCTGCAATTACTTTAGATTATTTCATTGCACTTCTGGTGAATTTTCTCTTATTTTGAGATCCACAAAAGTAAAAAAAAAAAAAAAAAAAAAAGGCTCATCTTACCCCACTCTCCCCTATTTCCGTATCACATAAGAAGTGAACAGCAAATATACTTGATTGGATTCAAGTCATTTTGTAATTCCTGTTTGATTTAGGATAGCCTTAATTAGATCCAAGCTCGTTTGTATGATAATGAGCACAACTAGGCTATATGAACACTGATTCCAGCCACTAAGAGCGGCCATGATCATTTAAATTCAAACAGGGTTTTAAATGTCTATGTTCCAATGAGTTATAAAATGAATTCAATGCCCTTTGGTGGTATAATAGCTTGCTGTCCTCCCTTAAATGTGTTGTAACACACGGTTCATATCAGGCGTCCTGATGTCAGAAAACCCTTACCAAATGACTGACAGACAGAAATCTCAAAATGACTGACAGAACCTCTGATAAACAGAACACTGGATTGTTAAACAATAGATGATTCTGGGCTGTTTACAGAGCCTAAGGCTACCACAGTGACATGTCTGATATCTCATGACACCTATTTCGGTGATATCTGTCAGGTTTTAGGGATCTTTTTGGGTATGCTTTTCCATTTAAAAAAAATCCCTTTCATCACATTTAAATCAAAAACACAGCAGAGCTTCATTGTACTCTTCTGAAAAATATCCACATTTGTATACTCTTAAATGGGTAATGAAATGAGAAGTCACATTTTCATTGATCCTTTGACATATAAGAGGTCTTTATTCCATTAAAACGTCCTCCAAGTATGATAGCTTAAACACTCTCCTCATTATAATTGTTTACCGTTTTTGAAACTAGGTTAAATAAGCTCCAAATCTGGGGCACAATTGGCAAATATATTTTACTGCATCTACACCAAAACAAAATCGTTTTGTGATGATTTATTTATTTTTTTATTGGCATACCTGATCGAGTCGGGGTATTATACGTATGTTCGGAACATTTTAGTGGAGATTGTTTTGCAAATGAGGCGTATTGAGAGTTTGCAAAGTAACGTTTATTGAAAGATGAAGCGGCCAACTCTATTGGATCTGTGAGCATCTACATAGAAAACCTTGAGTGAACTTTACACAGATGTTTTCAAAATACGTAGCCTACTCACGTGCAATAAAAACGATTGGGTGTTTTTCCTGTGCAATGATGTTAGCCAATCACAAAAGTGGCGGTTTAACAATTCATCAATGGATCATTTCAGACAGAGTGGCAGAATGAGGTTTGAAAAATAAAATAAAAAAAAACAGCATAATTCGCCTTTGGCTAAGCCACACCCTAGAATGTAGATTGACCAATCACAGCGCAGCCAAGAACGAGCTCCCACAGGTCCGACACTTTTTCACAGCGCTCCATTGACTTTAACACAGGCATCTCATATTTTTGGTCTCGGCAGGCTATTACCGTCATAGTATTATCAATAATATGGTTAAATGTTGTGCCAGGGGCATTTGTCACACAGATACGCATTTCCCAGAGAGGTTGGAGGGGGGTGTCCGTTTTTTTCCCTTCCCAAAAGCAAAGTCAAATCCTGACAAGTGTTTTTGGATTAAACTGTACGTCCTCACAGTCAGCGAAACCCCCCAAGGATCAACAAGCACACTGTTGTGAGCTCTAAGATAAATTTTGCTTTTAACCTTACTGTGAAGTTATACTAGTTAGACAGTTCTACCAGAAAGACTCGGGAGAATTATTTCAACAATCGTACATTTATTGACAGCTCAGCAAGCTGATAATATACAAAGTCATTTGGCGTAGGCCCCGTCCGTAGTGCATAATCCGAGGGTATCGGATCTGCAATTCCTGCCTGAAGATGAAGGCAGGGGCGCAGCCGACCCCCTGCAAGGTGTGGGAAGGGACCATCGTGGTGGTGGTGGGGAGGATGGAGGTGAATGGAAGCGTCAGCATCTGTGAACTTAAACATGTGTAAGTACTGAGCTTTTATACAGTGAGCTAACACAGTCTCACCCCAAAACGTCACATACTGACGGGTCTTGACCATACGGCAACATACGACGAAAAGGGTACCCTTTAACGTCCATGTGTGACGATTCGGGTATGGTTGGGTTTAGGTATGCGTTAGGGTACCGCTAGGAGGCGCTGCTGGTGCGCTTATGTCTGCGTCTCATATTGACGTTATAGGGGTACCCTTTTCGTCGTATGTTGACGTATGGTCAAGACCCGTCAGTATATGACGTTTTGGGGTGAGACCGGGCTGAGTGAGCATGAGAATATGATTGGATAGAACTGAAGCAAAAGATGACGTAGTAATTGAGTCTTCCCGGCAGAACTTATTTAGCATAAGCTTTAATTTGTATGCGGTTTAGGTTATGATTTCTGTTCTCTACCCTTAATTGTTGATACACTAGCACACGCCGCTAATAAATACAACTTTATACTCGCGTAGTCCGTTTGCTTTGTAATAACGATTATAGAAGTGAATAGAGACCTACCCAGCTTTGCATGAACAGTGTTGCTCCTTGATATTGTTAGTCCCAGCCTCCGTCTCGATTAGTAGGATATGCGGTGGTTCATTTTTTAACTGTGACCGGTATGCTTTTGCCTCTATTTGGATGCCTTGTTGTTGCTTGCGTTTCACCGGTTTGTCTTGAATATAGCCTTCGAACGCATATTGCAGCCCCTTTTGCCTACTTCTATCGGACACTTTATTTGCTGCTTTATAAAAGTTTGATAAAATTTCAGCAGGAAGAGCTGTCTAGCATAAGCCATGTTGATACCAAACCAGAGCCCAGATGAAGTTGACAGACGTAGCAACAGTAACTAAGGGGGCGGGGCTTTTTTGTGCAAAAACCTTTATACAGTAAGTGAACCTCAAGGAAAATATTCAAATAAAAATAGATCCATGTCATGACCCTGCTACAAATAAAGGTTCTAAAAGGAGGTTTTCATATGATGCAATAGAAGATCCATTTTAGGTCCCCCAAAGAACCTTTAAGTGAACCATTATTTTATTATTAGGGTAAAGAACATTTTAATAATCTGATATTTTTCCAATATAAAAAACCTTTTGTGCAATGGAAAGGTTCGATGGATGTTGAAGGTTCTTTATGGAACCGTATGCCAATAAAGAAATAATTATTATTTCAAGCAGAGAAAATGCATATTTGTTGAGTTGTTGATATTCACATATATAGAACATGCATTCTAACCAGCTTAACCGTAGTGGCAGAAGTGAGATGAGTTTGAGTTTTATCTGCATGATTCCTGGCAGAATGTTTCTTTCACAGCCAAAACCCGACATCACAGTGCACGCAGGACACCGAAGGGAGCAATAAAGGTGACACACATCCTCTGACTGGCCTGAACTAATCCGATCCAGAAAGAGCTGAAAGCATTCACTCACTTTTTCCACCCGCCGGCTGCTAAGGGTGAAAATGAGAGAGTGAAGGAAACACAGAGAGCATCCAAGTGCTAATCCAATTCCACAAAGAGAATTTTTCAACCGAGTCCAGTTCATGCCCTGTGGTGACACACTTACGACCAATAATTACTTTCATCCTGCAAAGTCATTTTTCAAAATGTGCAGTTGATATGTTCCAACGGGCAGAATCGCATTAGATGATACCAGTACCACTGAATAACAACATGTTATATTATCTTTGACAGGCTCTCGTACATGTAGCTTGAAGGCCTGGAATATCAATATCTGCGGTAATATTTCATTAGTTTGGAGCAGATCAGCACTTTACAATTCCATTATGGATGTTTTTGATGTTTTTTCCACACGATTTGGAGCCCACAGAATTAATGTATGGTTCAACAGGGTCAATTTACTGTATTTGCAGTTGAAGGAGTTCATTACTGTAAGTATGAACAATAATAATAGGGATGCTTGCCAACACCACTAATAATACAAAAATATATAAAAAGGACACATTCAAGTCAAAATAGAAACAAACATACATATGACAGGCATTCTTTTGTATCTACAGTATATGCCATCATAACCTATGGAATGGTAAAAAAAAAAACGATGACTCTTGACATTTATAGTCATCTAATATGCAACAATCTTATATAATTATAGCACAGAGTGTGTCTAAGTAGACTAAAATTAAACATAATGGGATTGAAATGGGGCTTTTGTCTCTACTGGGCCTTGTCATAAAGAACTTGAGTGTTTTAAGCCTGGGGGAGCATACGGCTCTATTTTTTTCTTCAGTTTTATAATGTATTCAGTTGTTAATGCTCTTCTTCAAAGAGCTACCCTTGTAACAATTATAATGAGTACCCGCCGACTTTATAATGTATGTTAAAAAAAAGTTGCAAAGGTGTGCAGCTCTCAATAATCTCTTAATCGTATTAATGCAATTTTGCTTGTATGTTTTACAAATTTTTTATGCATTCTCTTTCTCTCCCTCTCTGAAGTTAGCGAGCCAAAACGATATGCAGCAAACTTTAACAGGTTTAATAGGACTAAATGCCTTGATCTCGTTAGCATAATTGAGGTTTCTGAAAGGAATTCAAGGATTGTGGCTTCCAGCTCAGGGGCTGTAGGACAACATTAATGAACCATAAACATGGTAATTCGACAAGCCTCTAGAAATACATTATATTCATGCAAAATGTCCTGCAACAATGTTTATTGCAATCATGTGCTACAATAAAGAAAGGAAACGGGAATAAGCAAAAATTGCTTTTGCTGTTTGCAAGCTGCGTGTTGCTTGTGTCATTAGAGTGAAGCAAAAACACAAAAGTGGTTTGAAGGAAAAGCATAAAGTGAATGGATAAACTACATTAATGAACAATATGCTTGCTGGTACACAAAGGGGCCAATTCAATAAACAGTTGCACCACTCTTGCATGGAGTATATCGGTAAAAAAAAAAATCCATTACTTGATTTGCAGAATTTAGATGCTAAAAAGCACAGACAGCATGTGCAAATAAACAATGCTATCAGCAGACACAATTCCCCCTAGTGCGCACAATAGTTCTTCTTTCCAATCTCATGTGCACTATACAAGCAGCAATAAATCACCATTTCTACCATCTTGTAGGTTTCCACCTTGCCTGTTTAAAGTTTGAACAGCCTTTTATTTTCTTCAAAAGTAGCACAGCACTATAAATCTAAATTTGTACACTCAAACAAAATGTTTTATTGTCCTGATGGGTCTCAAGATGCAGTAAAACCCATTCTTGAAAACATTTCAAACTGCTCCAATGTTATCAGAGTGTCACAGGACACGGGATTCGGTCTTTTCATTGCTGTGTGTATGTGTGCGTGTCTCCTCAATCTCTTTGTAAAAGCGAACGGTCTGTGTGTATGTGTTCACCGATAAGGCAGCTTCTTTAGTTCCGCATCCAAATGTTCCATTCTGGCTCCGGTCTGACACCCCATTCATGTCTATTTCCGCCATATGCAGTCAATTAGGCAACAAAGGCACTGTGCCTTTACCCTGCAGCTGCTGGATCCACTATGGGTCTCTGTGCATAAAGATGTTTCATTTGAATGTGCATCAAGGGATATGGCCTCAAGTTTATACTTGTGTATTCGGAAATGGTAAAAAATGATCAAGACCAGCGTAAATTTACAAATTGTGCATAGTGTGTGATGCAGTAAAAAATGCTGCAGGAGGTTGTTTTCTTCCTCTTTTTTCCTCTCCTATAAAAAAAGGTTACACTGTTACAAAGGATACACAGCATTCAGTTTAATTGAGAATATCTTTTAAATTCCAATTCAGTGCCTGCATTCGAAATTGAACTAATAGAAGACATGACGCAGAACTGCAATTCAAAATTGAATACGGTAGTAGAATTAAAGTCAGCATGAAACGTAAGTTGCAATAGAAGAGAAGAGATGCCGTTGCAAGAGGGAGGGGAAGTTATTTTGATTCAAAATTATGGGCACATGAATTAAAAAAAGATGTGCACAGATAAGTAATTTATAATAATTACTGCAATATTCAATAAATGTAATAAATGTCAATTTTGATTTTATGGTGAAAATCTAATAAATTCACATAACTTTATTTTTATTGATAAGGAAAGACAAACTTTAAATATCTGTGTGTGTGTGTGTGCGTGCGTGCGTCTGTGTGTGTGCGTGTGTGCGTGTGTGTGTGCTTAATTAATTAACATTTGTGGACCAGGTTGAAAGAATACCCTTTCCCAGAATGCATTGCCTTGAGTGTTTTTGTTTTGTTTTGTTTTTTATCAATAAATGTATCTTCCTGTCATTCCAATTTAAATGCCAATTTATGGATTGAAAGGGAACCAATTCTTCAGTTCTTTTTTTGTGTGTGTGTTTTGTGTGTGTGTGGAATTTTTATACACAACATCTCAAAACGCATATCATCTGATACTTTCGAGACATGTTCAGCATTCCAGCAAGTTTAAATTACAGGTAATCTGCAGCATGTGTCAACACCCCATGTGTCTGGAAGGACTTGGATCACGGCAGGTGAGACCTGGTATCCAACTTGGCTTTAGTTTACCAGTAAAAAAAAAAATATGAGAGCACAGGAGAAACATCTGCCTTTTTCGATTTCTGTCAAAGAGACTACTCATTTGGCTGTTTGACTCCACACCTGAAAAATCATTCGGAGGGCTTAGCTGGAGTGAGAGTGAGATAGAGAGAGGGATGGATGTATATATTTTGCACTGCTGGAGAGTGGAGTAATAACAGTAGTCAGACCTTCAGAAAGGTACGGATCTCCACATTGCAATTTCATGAGAGTAAGCAAAACACTCTTACCTTAATGTAAAGTTTTGAAAAACACAACAAAAATTACAGAAATTAAATAATTTGTAGGATTTAATAAATTCCAGATCCACACTATTAAAATCTATTGACTACATTATAATTTGTTTTACATTATGCATTTTAAATACAATGTTAGTTATATACAATATACTAACTTTTTTAATTTCATGGAATAACAACACAAAATAAAGAATGGCAGACATAAAAATGTATGTAACACAACCTTGAAATTGGAGTACAGAATGAGAGGATACTGATGTCTGTAACCACATGGGAAATGTTCTGTCAGCCTGCAGCTCATATGTCAGTCTGCGTCCTGTTGTTACAGGTGTTTTATTCAAGGTTGACGATGGGGTGATGGAGGATGCTGCACAGGGACATCAAACTCTGTCCACCAGCACACACACAGGTTCATGGCACAGTGAAATGCTCACAGGGTCTGCCATCTCAAATCTCTAGAGAGGCAGCACAAGGATGAGCTGTTTCAAATAGATCGAATTGATCTTCAGGCTATTCAGTCCTTTCACACACAAACACACACACACACACACACACACACACACACACACACACACACACACACACACACACACACACACACACACACACACACACACACGTATCTTGTCTTCAATGACTGATGATTGCAAAATGGACACTCAAGTAAACTGTTATATCTCACTTACAGTAAGCTCTTCATGTGCTTTTGAGTTATTCTGTGTTGTCACTCTCGAGCAAAGTGAAAGAGCAAGCAAAGTATCTTAAAAATGTATTATACTTACAGGAATTTGAATAATTTTTTTAGCAGTTCTTGGCTTTTTAAGCATTATTGGATGTCCTTGTATAGATCTACAGTTGGCCACAGTATAGGCACTAGGCATGTGAAGGTAACAAAATGTCATATCACGATAATTGTTGTAATTTTTATCATGGTATAGGCCTGTCACGGTCATGCTTTCTGTGCTGGCGATTAATTGTATACAAATAATTGTGAATAATGATTTAATTCTGTTTTGTTCGCCTGCAACTTACACTGTAAACTTAAAATGTTACTAAAAATTATTATTTTTTGGAATCATATAACAATAAAGTTATAAAATAGGCCCACATGATTTACTTGATGTACCATGATGTTAACTGCATAATTATTGCAGTTATCTCAAATAATTGTGATTAATTAAAATAACCATAATCAGACAATTAATCAATAATCACGACAAGCCTACACTGTAAAAAATAAAACATAGATTTCATTTATATTTAATTAATTAAAATGAGGCAACAGATTACAAGCAATATTATTAATTAAATTTTACAAATTAGAATTGAGTAATAATTCATCAAATTAATTCCTTAAATGTTACACTGTAAAAAATAAAACATAGATGTTATTTATATTTAATTAATAAAAATGAGGCAACAGATTACAAGCAATATTATTAATTAAATTTAACAAATTAGAATTGAGTAATAATTAATCAAATTAATTCCTTAAATGTTACACTGTAAAAAATAAAACATAGATTTTATTTATATTTAATTAATAAAAATGAGGCAACAGATTACAAGCAATATTATTAATTAAATTTAACAAATTAGAATTGAGTAATAATTAATCAAATTAATTCCTTAAATGTTAACCATTTAAAATGAGTAAAATTTACAAAATATATGTTATTGCCAACATTGAAGACACCTGATGTTAACAAGCAGAATCACTGAAGGAGAAAACCATAATTAAAGTCACCATTATGGAGATGAGTGTGTGTTTTAGTTGGGCTCTTCACCCTTAAATTATTAACTTTAAGTTTTTGTTTGGCTGCTGTACATGAGTTATAACAGCCAGATGAACAAACTGTGATCTGATGGTTGTGTTTTAACATAATCATTATTTCACAATCATTTGACCTGAATCACTGAACTCAAATGGAGTATAATTTGTGACTTAAGTTAACTTTATTAACTATAGAAGTACTGGCCTTGTACACCATAATATTTTTATCTTTTACAATGTAATTCAAATAATTTCTAAAAAGTTTCTCTTGTACAAAAAAACAAACAAACAGACATCATGAATCAGCCTGTGCTCTCTCCACAATGGTGACATTTATAAAGCATGTTGCAGTGCATTCTGGTTTGCACCAATCACAACTCATTCATGGCTCCCATCATGTATTGCTGCATGAATAAATAATGAGCTCAGAGGTTGTCACCATTGCTGAGATTCATACGCTAAATCTTGATGTCTGTGTGCGCCTAAAAAAAAAACAGATATATTTTTTATTATTATTAATTTGATCATTTGGATTCCATTGAAAAGGGTAATAATATTATGCAGCTAGAATTAATAAAATAAATTTAACTCATAAATTGGACTCTACATGAGATCAGTAATTCAAGTCAAATGATTGTGAAATTATGAAACACAACCAACACCATCAGATCAACATTTCTTTTTTTTTCATCTGGCTGTTATAACTCATGTACAGCAGCCACACAAAACTTAAAGTTATTATTTTAAGGGTCAAGAGCCCAACTAAAACACACACTCATCTCCATAATGGTGACTTTAATTATGGTTTTCTCCTTCAGTGATTCTGCTTGTTAACATCAGGTGTCTTCAATGTTGGCAATAACATATATTTTGTAAATTTTACTCATTTTAAATGGTTAACATTTAAGGAATTAATTTGATTAATTATTACTCAATTCTAATTTGTAAAATTTAATTAATAATATTGCTTGTAATCTGTTGCCTCATTTTAATTAATTAAATTTAAATGAAATCTATGTTTTATTTTTTATGTAATATTATCTTGCATTGAATTACATTTGGGGGAAAAAACAGGTTGAAAAGATAAACTTCAGTGTTGTCCTCTTAATAACAACAATAACAAGTTTCAAATAATTTCAAATAATAAAAAGAACATTGAACATTTAAATACAATAAAACAAGTGAAAAAATAAATAACTATAAACAACAAATGTGACCCTGGATCACAAAACCAGTCACAAGTCGCACAGGTTTATTTGTGGCAATAGCCAACAACACATTGTATGGGTCAAAATTATCGATTTTTCTTTTATTCCAAAAATGTAGGATATTAAGTAAAGATCATGTTTCGTGAAGATATTTTGTAAATTTCCAACCGTAAATATATAAAACATTTATTTTTGTGAGTGAATGCAGCACAATCGTGACCATAAATGGACAACTTTAAAGGCGATTTTCTCTACAGTATGTTTAGATTTTTTTGCACCCTCAGATTCCAGATTTTTAAATAGTTGTATCTCGGTTAAATATCGTCCTATCCTAACAAGCCATACACCAATGGAAAGCTTATTTATTCAGCTTTTAGATTATGTAAAAATCTCAATATAAAAAATTTGACCCATGTCACTGGTTTTGTTGTCCACGATCACAAATAATAAAGAAACAGAACATTTTCAACCAATATCTAGATATTGTCTGGGCTGGAATTAAATTAATTTAATAAAAAAAGTGTTTGGTGATGATTGATAAACACCATAGCAATTACACAATTCTGAATGGCTGTTTGAAATACATTTTCAACAGCATACAAGCAATGCAAAAAATCTAAATAATTGAGATACTTATTTCAAAGACTGTGTGGCACGATTAGAGCGTTGTTCTAAATCAATCTCATCCAGTCCCTCACTTCGGTCTCATCCAATGGAATCACACGACTCGTTTTCTAATTAACTCTGGGTTAATTGCCTCCAAGGACATGTGGCTTGCTGTTATGTATTCTGCATTAAATGGTAAGGATATTTTGTCATGGAGATGTTGGTCATTGGTTGTGACTTTGCATTGATGACAGCAGCCACTCGTTCGGAATTAATTGCTAACAAGAGGGGAGAGCAGATTTGTCCAGATGCTTTGCAATACACAGAAATGTAAATGATGATCATCAAAGCACAATGATTTTGGGGAGGCTCTGATGTGTGTAACAGTAGACAACACATCAGTCAGGAATAATTTATTGGAGCATAAAATGTGTTGAGTTATTGCTTTGAACAGAGAAGAAGGGTGTTGATAGAATCCCAGATAGCAGACGGATGTGGGCCACTTCAGGCAATGATGCGGCACTGCAGGCATTCTTATGGCCCGGACCAAATGTATCTGAGCCTAAAGTGGCCCACATGTAAAATGGCAAATATGGCCCAAATATTTAAAATCACATGTGGGCCTTTTTAGGCAAAGATGCGGCACTCGTGGCAATGTGTAATCTGAATGTGAGCCTAAAGTGGCCCATATGATAGATAATGATTATGGCCCAAATATCACAAACCAAATGTGGGCCACCTATGGCAAAAACGTGGCACAATCAACAATGACTACTCTGGATGTAAACCAAATATGGCCCACATATAATGCAGCAAATGTGGCCCAGTTATCTTAAAACATATCTGGGCCAGTTTTGGCAAAGATGTGGCACAGTGGCACTGGCTCATCTGGATATGAGCCAAAAGTGGCCCACATATAATGCTGCAAATGTGGCCCAGTTATCTTAAAACATATCTGGGCCAGTTTTGGCAAAGATGTGGCACAGTGGCACTGGCTCATCTGGATATGAGCCAAAAGTGGCCCACATTATGATGCTGCAAATGTGGCCCAGTTATCTTAAAACATATTTGGGCCAGTTTTGGCAAAGATGTGGCACAGTGAGCACTGGCTCATCTGAATATGAGCCAAAAGTGGCCCACATATAATGCAGCAAATGTGGCCCAGTTATCTTAAAACATATCTGGGCCAGTTTTGGCAAAGATGTGGCACAGTGGCACTGGCTCATCTGGATATGAGCCAAAAGTGGCCCACATATAATGCAGCAAATGTGGCCCAATTATCTTAAAACATATCTGGGCCAGTTTTGGCAAAGATGTGTCACAGTGAGCACTGGCTCATCTGGATATGAGCCAAAAGTGGCCCACATATAATGCAGCAAATGTGGCCCAATTATCTTAAAACATATCTGGGCCAGTTTTGGCAAAGATGTGGCACAGTGGCACTGGCTCATCTGTATGTGAGCCAAAAGTGGCCCACATATAATGCAGCAAATGTGGCCCAGTTATTTTAAAACATATCTGGGCCAGTTTTGGCAAAGATGTGGCACAGTGGCACTGGCTCATCTGGATGTGAGCCAAAAGTGGCCCACATATAATGCAGCAAATGTGGCCCAGTTATCTTAAAACATATCTGGGCCAGTTTTGGCAAAGATATGGCACAGTGAGCACTGGCTCATCTGGATGTGAGCCAAAAGTGGCCCACATATAATGCTGCAAATGTGGGCCAGTTATCTTAAAACATATCTGGGCCAGTTTTGGCAAAGATATGGCACAGTGAGCACTGGCTCATCTGGATGTGAGCCAAAAGTGGCCCACATATAATGCAGCAAATGTGGGCCAGTTATCTTAAAACATATCTGGGCCAGTTTTGGCAAAGATGTGGCACAGTGGCACTGGCTCATCTGGATATGAGCCAAAAGTGGCCCACATATAATGCTGCAAATGTGGCCCAGTTATCTTAAAACATATCTGGGCCAGTTTTGGCAAAGATGTGGCACAGTGGCACTGGCTCATCTGGATATGAGCCAAAAGTGGCCCACATATGATGCTGCAAATGTGGCCCAGTTATCTTAAAACATATCTGGGCCAGTTTTGGCAAAGATGTGGCACAGTGGCACTGGCTCATCTGGATGTGAGCCAAAAGTGGCCCACATATAATGCTGCAAATGTGGGCCAGTTATCTTAAAACATATCTGGGCCAGTTTTGTCAAAGATATGGCACAGTGAGCACTGGCTCATCTGGATGTGAGCCAAAAGTGGCCCACATATAATGCTGCAAATGTGGGCCAGTTATCTTAAAACATATCTGGGCCAGTTTTGGCAAAGATATGGCACAGTGAGCACTGGCTCATCTGGATGTGAGCCAAAAGTGGCCCACATATAATGCTGCAAATGTGGCCCAGTTATCTTAAAACATATCTGGGCCAGTTTGGGCAAAGATATGGCACAGTGAGCACTGGCTCATCTGGATGTGAGCCAAAAGTGGCCCACATATAATGCTGCAAATGTGGGCCAGTTATCTTAAAACATATCTGGGCCAGTTTTGGCAAAGATATGGCACAGTGAGCACTGGCTCATCTGGATGTGAGCCAAAAGTGGCCCACATATAATGCTGCAAATGTGGCCCAGTTATCTTAAAACATATCTGGGCCAGTTTTGGCAAATATGTGGCACAGTGAGCACTGGCTCATCTGGATGTGAGCCAAAAGTGGCCCACATATAATGCTGCAAATGTGGGCCAGTTATCTTAAAACATATCTGGGCCAGTTTTGGCAAAGATATGGCACAGTGAGCACTGGCTCATCTGGATATGAGCCAAAAGTGGCCCACATATAATGCTGCAAATGTGGCCCAGTTATCTTAAAACATATCTGGGCCAGTTTTGGCAAATATGTGGCACAGTGAGCACTGGCTCATCTGGATGTGAGCCAAAAGTGGCCCACATATAATGCTGCAAATGTGGGCCAGTTATCTTAAAACATATCTGGGCCAGTTTTGGCAAAGATATGGCACAGTGAGCACTGGCTCATCTGGATATGAGCCAAAAGTGGCCCACATATAATGCTGCAAATGTGGCCCAGTTATCTTAAAACATATCTGGGCCAGTTTTGGCAAAGATATGGCACAGTGAGCACTGGCTCATCTGGATGTGAGCCAAAAGTGGCCCACATATAATGCAGCAAATGTGGGCCAGTTATCTTAAAACATATCTGGGCCAGTTTTGGCAAAGATGTGGCACAGTGGCACTGGCTCATCTGGATATGAGCCAAAAGTGGCCCACATATAATGCTGCAAATGTGGCCCAGTTATCTTAAAACATATCTGGGCCAGTTTTGGCAAAGATGTGGCACAGTGAGCACTGGCTCATCTGGATGTGAGCCAAAAGTGTCCCACATATAATGCTGCAAATGTGGCCCAGTTATCTTAAAACATATCTGGGCCAGTTTGGGCAAAGATGTGGCACAGTGAGCACTGGCTCATCTGGATGTGAGCCAAAAGTGGCCCACATATAATGCTGCAAATGTGGCCCAGTTATCTTAAAACATATCTGGGCCAGTTTTGGCAAATATGTGGCACAGTGAGCACTGGCTCATCTGGATGTGAGCCAAAAGTGGCCCACATATAATGCTGCAAATGTGGGCCAGTTATCTTAAAATATATCTGGGCCAGTTTTGGCAAAGATATGGCACAGTGAGCACTGGCTCATCTGGATGTGAGCCAAAAGTGGCCCACATATAATGCTGCAAATGTGGCCCAGTTATCTTAAAACATATCTGGGCCAGTTTTGGCAAAGATATGGCACAGTGGCACTGGCTCACCTGGATGTGAGCCAAAAGTGGCCCACATATAATGCTGCAAATGTGGCCCAGTTATCTTAAAACATATCTGGGCCAGTTTTGGCAAAGATGTGGCACAGTGAGCACTGGCTCATCTGTATGTGAGCCAAAAGTGGCCCACAAATAATGCAGCAAATGTGGCCCAGTTATCTTAAAACATATCTGGGCCAGTTTTGGCAAAGATGTGTCACAGTGAGCACTGGCTCATCTGAATATGAGCCAAAAGTGGCCCACATATAATGCAGCAAATGTGGCCCAGTTATTTTAAAACATATCTGGGCCAGTTTTGGCAAAGATGTGGCACAGTGGCACTGGCTCATCTGGATGTGAGCCAAAAGTGGCCCACATATAATGCAGCAAATGTGGCCCAGTTATCTTAAAACATATCTGGGCCAGTTTTGGCAAAGATATGGCACAGTGAGCACTGGCTCATCTGGATGTGAGCCAAAAGTGGCCCACATATAATGCTGCAAATGTGGGCCAGTTATCTTAAAACATATCTGGGCCAGTTTTGGCAAAGATATGGCACAGTGAGCACTGGCTCATCTGGATGTGAGCTAAAAGTGGCCCACATATAATGCTGCAAATGTGGGCCAGTTATCTTAAAACATATCTGGGCCAGTTTTGGCAAAGATGTGGCACAGTGAGCACTGGCTCATCTGGATGTGAGCCAAAAGTTGCCCACATATAATGCTGCAAATGTGGGCCAGTTATCTTAAAACATATCTGGGCCAGTTTTGGCAAAGATATGGCACAGTGAGCACTGGCTCATCTGGATGTGAGCTAAAAGTGGCCCACATATAATGCTGCAAATGTGGGCCAGTTATCTTAAAACATATCTGGGCCAGTTTTGGCAAAGATGTGGCACGGTGAGCACTGGCTCATTTGGATGTGTGCCAAAAGTGGCCCACATATAATGCTGCAAATGTGGGCCAGTTAACTTAAAACATATCTGGGCCAGTTTTGGCAAAGATATGGCACAGTGGCACTAGCTAGCTCATCTGGATGTGAGCCAAAAGTGGCCCACATATAATGCTGCAAATGTGGGCCAGTTATCTTAAAACATATCTGGGCCAGTTTTGGCAAAGATGTGGCACAGTGGCACTGGCTCATCTGGATATGAGCCAAAAGTGGCCCACATATAATGCTGCAAATGTGGGCCAGTTATCTTAAAACATATCTGGGGTAGTTTTGGCAAAGATATGGCACAGTGAGCACTGGCTCATCTGGATGTGAGCCAAAAGTGTCCCACATATAATGCTGCAAATGTGGCCCAGTTATCTTAAAACATATCTGGGCCAGTTTGGGCAAAGATATGGCACAGTGAGCACTGGCTCATCTGGATGGGAACCAAAAGTGGTCCGTCCATTCATGGCTTGGATGCAACACTTCTGACAATGGCTAATTTAGCTTAAAAATGAAAGAGTTTGAAACTGTAATGGCCTGAATATTTTTGAAACAACATTTTAACAATATTTTTAGTATGGATGCAGCAGACACTTAGGCTGGATGTACATGTACTTACATCTATGACATATATGCTATTGCTGACATATGTTTTGTAGGTAGAGAGTGTCTAGAAAAGTTTAAGTGTCTAGGTTCAAACTTATGAGTTTTTATGGTTTTGGGATGTGCAAGAAGATACTTTAGTTGCTGTTTGTGCAAAGCTTGGGGCACAATGATTTTGCCAAGTACATGTTCCTGTATCAAAATATTTTTTTCATCTTGGAACAACAGTCTGTCCATAAAAATAGTCCTAACCCTAAAAATAGTCCTAACCCTAAAAATAGTCCTAACCCTAACCCTAACCCTAACCCTAACCCTAAACCTACAATCAGAGGGAAATGATAATAACACTGATCTAGAAGCATGGTTACTTGTAAGCCTAAACTTGACATAACTGCAAACTTCAAATCTAATTGGTCGAGTTGAATGCTGTTCCAGGATCAACAAAGATGTTGAGCCAGGAACATGTTGTTGCCTACTCGGTGAAACCTTGCTTATCTCTAACTTCATCTAACTTCTAGAGCAGACCCAGACAAACTTCCAATGGGGCCTCAGGCTCAAGATGACTTAAAATGATGACAAAACTAAAACCATCAAAAATCAAGATATTTCTTATTATTTGGCTATTTTTATAACAAATGTACGGGATTTGTTGTGGAGAATATAAGGGGACATTGAAGTCAAAAAGGTTGCGATTCACGGTTCCTGAAACATGTTAAATATTTTTTTATATTTTTAATATTTTAACATTTAATAAAACATTTTCTTTTTATATTTTAATATATATATATATATATATTAAAATAAAACAAATATTATATTTTATTATTTTAAAATAAAAAATTAAAAATATTTTATTTAAAATAAATAAACCTTTAATTGTTTTTACATTTCTGGCTAAATATAATTGACATTTATACACCTGTCATATTCAGGCTATAAATAATCTTTCTTAAAAATATAATACTAATTGACAATTGATATAAGAGTAAACGAACGACAAATCAGCAGAAGCAGCTATGATAAAATAATATTATTATAACTTTTTCAACCATGACAATTCATGACAAAATTGTCCCACTTTTTTGCTTCGGCTTACTACTTACTACTACTAGATCTCTATTTTGTATAAATAAAATATTTACTGCATTTGTAGTTGTCTGTGAAAAAAAAAAAAAAAAAAATCTAACTGACGATTTGACGGCCCTTTAAATTTAAACGTAGCCGGAAAGCGCGAAAAAGGCGCTCAAACGTCAGAAGATTGTCAGTTGGAGGGAGGACGGACTGCAAAAAGGAAGGTAAGATCGATATGTTTCTTTTTGTTAGCGATTGCTTCGTTATATCCAGTTGGAGTCCGCATGTTGTGTGATAGAGTTGATGGAATAATTTATATTCGAAGTTACATTATTTTGGCAGTTCAACTCTAAGCTAACGTTACTTGAATGCGAAATGAACAAGTAAAGAATAATTGCGTCGTGGCCGTTACACCTCGGGTGTGCATTATTTTTATAATAATTCAACGGCCTGGAGTCAATTATTCCGCTTATACTACAGTTACCACATCTCGAAATATTGTTCAGATGATGTATTTCAAGACGTTTGTAAAGTTTTTGTCATTAAAACGCTCTTGTATGTAGGACTAATTCCTTGCGCATCTAAACCCATGCTCCGTTGCTAATTCCAGAACGTCATTTTAGAGTTAGTAACGGAGGTTTGAGCCACTGATAGCAGAGTTATGCTGGACACACTTAACGACTAGAAACATTATCTGACTGTGACTGAACGCGCTGAATACGCGCGCATGATCAGTCATAAGTATCAAATTACATTCACGGCCTTACAGTAAGTGTGTCCCCGGCTTTATGCAGTTATTAATGCAGTTATGAGAGAGAGAGAGAAATGTGCGTCAATATTATGATTTATTTATTAATTGAATTCGTTTTAATTAATTCGTTCATTCTTTTTTTCTATTAGTGACAGATGGCCTAATAAATGAAAAAGCCCTTTTAACAAGTATAGGCCTTTCAATAATTATTTATTTGTTAGGCTATATTATCTGCAATAATTACAAAAACTCGTGCAGCAGGACTATCAATTTATTTAAATATTCAGTTTAATTTTCTATTGATTATATTATATATGACTGTTCTTCATTTATTTAAATTAAATTTAAAGTTTTTCTTGTTATGAATTGTATCCTATTTTCCGTTATTACAGTTAACTACGCAAAGTGATATGGAACTGTAATGAGGTCAAGACCTGCCGGAACTACTTTAGCTGTGCGGTTCCCTGAAAATAATTGCACACCGTAGAACGTTTGTCAACCAATCAGATTTAAGCATTCAACGGCCCTAGACCTCAAGGACACTGCAACTTCACCTTGTAAGTTGAATATGGAACTGCATCAGTGATAGAGTGGCAGGCCTACAGTAGAAAACAGGTTAAGAAAGCAAGTATCCAAAAATGAGACTTTTCTAAATGCCAACTAAGCGTGAAGTGATATAATGTTAGGGCTGCACGATTATGGCCAAAATGATAATCACGATTATTTTTGATCAATATTGAGATCACGATTAATTATCACGATTATTTGTTGATTTGAACCAAAACACATTTTTGTCACATAGGCCAATTATACATACCTGCTTTCACATTCATATTGTGCTACATTTCCTGCTAATGTACAAATATGTGCAGCAAAATAAAATAGGTTCTCTTATTCACCAAAATTCAGTGCATCTCCTTAAAGAATAAATACAAATAAATCATTTATTATTATTTTATATTGTATTTATAATATTTTATATACATTGTATTCATAATTAATATTAGGATAGACTACCGGTACCTATTATTACATGGCTTGGTTAAATTCTAATGTAGAATGCGGTCTGTTATTTCTTGATAACAGAACTTAGTTCTTTAACGGAAGCAATACAATCGTTTTTAAATCAATAAACTCATTTTTAAATCAATATTTTGTGTCAAATTATTGATTTATTTGTAGGTAGCCATGTAAGTGGGATCCCGATGTCGGTGAATAAAATTCAGAGTCATTGTTATTTTAAAAGTCTCTTGTTATTTGAAGTCGCTCGCGCGCAGACACCCTCGGTCTCTCTCGCGCACTATTGCTCGCGCACAGACACCCTCGGTCTCTCTCGTCCAGTTCGCTTCGCTTTTGTCCAGTCCGGCAAAACATTCTAGTTTCTATATCTAGAAACTAAGCTGCGCGGTGCAGGGAACAACTCTGATTATTGGCTCATTAAGCCACGTGATCAGACAGTGGTTTACTCGTGATCGTGATTAAAATTTTATTAATTGACTGTGCAGCCCTATATAATGTATTTTTAATTTTCTTCTGAATTGGGTAACTGTGAGTAGTGTTAATATAAAACATGTATCCATGGCTTTTAAATGATCTTTTTTAGATTACTGCATTGAGCTTCATTGGAGGAGTTGACATTAAGGATAGCGTTTGGCGGGTTATGGGGCACTGTATTACCAACTCCCTTGGCAAACAACTCAACTGGCGTGGCATCAATGGCAAAACAGCTTTCCACAGACTCCAGCTGAAAGATGTAATTACTGGTAAGTGATACATTTCACTATCTTCAGTCTAATAAGTCCATTCTCTACTTCTTGCATGCTTGATGCATATTAATGCTCAGATTACGAAATTATTAAAAAAGGTTGATTAAAAAAAAGTAAACAGTAAAGCACTTGTACTGCTCTGCCCTGGCAAGGGTATGGCAGCCAGCAGTTTATCACTAAAAGCTTAATTGTGGAAACAATCCCAAACATTGCTGTCCATCCCCACACATACTGTATGGAACTCTCATACAATGAGAAACTGATGCAACAGGCAATGGATATATCCATATTACCTGTTGCATCCCTTATGAAAAAGTATAGGCTAGTTTAAATAAATATATACTTTAAGTTTATTTTATGAAGTATTCTCAAGTAATGTTCAAGTACAGTTGTGGTCAGACTTAACGGCACCCCTGGTAAATATGATCAAAAATAGCTGTAAAAAATAAATCTGGATTGTTTATCTTTTTGATCTTTTATTTTTTAAAAATCTCAAAAATCTAACCTTTCATTGAAGTAAAATAATTGAAAGTGGGGGGTAAATCACATTATGAAATAAATGCTTTTCTCCAAAACACGCTGGCCATAATGATCTTTTGCAAAGATAACAGCTCTGAGTTTTCTTCTATAATGCCTGACGAGTTTGGAGAACAACTAAAAAGAGATCAGAGACCATTCCTCCTTACAGAATCTCTCCAGATCCTTCAGATTCACAAGTTCATGCTGATGCTGCTTCTCTTCAGTTCACCCCACTCATTTTCTATAGGGTTCAGTTTAGGGGACTGGGACGGTCATGGCAGAAGCTTAATTTTGTGCTCAGTGACCCATTTTTATGTTGATTTTTATGTTTGTTTTGGACCGTTGTGTTGGAAGATCCAACCACGACCCATAATAAGATTTATACTTGGGTATAAATCTGATTGGTTTATTTCACGTTACGCCCAAACCACATGAATAATGAAGCTACTTCAGACCAACCCATTTTAGGTTTGCGTCGGACGCAAGAGTCGTTTATCCCGCCGGTATAATAGCGTCAGCGGCCGGGATCCGCCCACAAAGTTACTTGCGTTTCGCGTTTGATACTTGCGTTTCAGATATGCTGGAGTTTTTTTTTGGTGGAGCGAGGATGATATTTCTTGAAGCTCTCCCAAAACAACATGTTTTTTGATGTAGGGGTTGTTTGATATATTTGTTTAGGCTTTCTGACCCCCAAGACTCAAGTAATCTCTGCAATTCTCCATCTGTGATCCTTGAAGACTCTTTGGTCACTCAAACTCTCCTCCTCACCGTACATTAAGGTAATATAGACACACGTCCTCTTCCTGGCAGATTCGTAACATCTTTAGTTGATTAACTTCTTAATTATTGTCCTGATGGTCAAAATGGGGATTGTCAATTCTTTTGCTACTTTCTTAGAGTCACTTTCTATTTTGTGAAGCTCAACAATCTTTTGATGCACATCAGAACTATATTCTTTGGTTTGACTCATTGTGATGAATGATTAAGGGAATTTGGCCTCTGTGTTTCCTCCTATTTAAACTCCTGTGAAACAAGAAGTCATAACTGGACAATTCTATGTTCACCATGGTGTGCTAAAAAAGGTATAATGGAAATATACTTCTGAGATATTTTACTCGTTAAAAAAAATCTAGGGGTACCAATAATTTTATAATCCATAATCCATTTTCTGACGCAGTCCGATTTTCCTAGCAGGTGTCAAACTTGTTCCTTTTGGGCATCTGGAAGCAAAGAGTGTCCTTGGCCATGGCCAAAATGTTCTTTACATTGGCGCTGACAAACTATGCACTTGGCTTGTGGGCCCTAATTGGGTCCCAAGATTTTAAAGGTTGTGTAATCCATCCTTGCATTTACAAATGTTATCTTTTTTTAGGAACTGTCAGAAACAACAGACTGACAGCTGCGGCCACTGATCAAGAGATAGAATCATTTATTAAAAAATGGCTTCATCTTGCAAGTGACCGAGACGGAGGGAGAAGAGAAAGAGAGAAACGAAGGAGGGTCCAAGACACCTGTAAGTCAGTTACATTGTGTTTTTGCTATATGTGTATAATACCATGGTCTGTCTGAATACTTGATTTTGATTGGCTGCAAGGTGTGCATTAAAACATTTGTAACACTTTACAAGTTAACATTAGTTAACTACTTTAGTTAACATGAGGCCAGAACCATTCTTCTACAGCATTTTTTAATCTTAGTTAATGTTAATTGTGATGCTTACTAACCCATTATTAAAATCAATAGCTGTATTTGTTAACATTAGTTGATGCACTGTAAACTAACATGAACAAACAATGATTGACTAACATTAAGAAAGCTTAATAAATAATGTAGTTCATGTTAGTTAATACTAGTTAATACATTAACTAATGTTAACAAATAAGACTAGTGTTACCAAACCGTTTAATGCACTGGTAGTTCCAGTCCATTTATTCACCATTCAGTATTAATGTGCTGCTTTCATTAAAGCACATAGAGAGCTGTTTTTAAAGTTTTTAAAACTTGCAGCTTCACTATTAGTAAAAAGTAAAAACAAATTATTATTATTTTTTTTAATTTAATTTGGCTTCTAAATAGTTGTGCGTGTGTGTTTGTTTTGTATTTCAACACTATTGTATAATCAGCGTTCTGTTACTGAGTCAACAGTTTTTATCATTTGTGTATCCAATTAAGGCTTGCAAGATTGCCATGACGAAGGTGGGCCCAGTCAAGGAGATAATGATGACCAAAGCTACTGGAAACATGTTTTATTTTTATTTAGTTTCTACAATGCTTTCTATGCACATATTTTGTGTTTGTTTATTTTTTTTATATATATATATTTTTAGATTGCTTTCCAGTTTTGAAAATGTAAACTTGCAGTGGGTTGTTCTTTGGCAATATTAATAAATGATGCAAATGTTTTCAGAAATGTGTTTGGATTGTAACTTACCTTAACATAAAGAGGGGCCATATCTCTTTACTGTATGTTTGATATTGTTGATGCAGAGTTCACTTAGTGCGCGCGCACACACAAACACACACAGTTATGGTTTATTTAGTTAATTCTTGGCTAACATGTGACTGATCAAATGTCCTGCTTGTGGACCAGATCTGGCAAACAGGAGTGCATTGCAAAAGTGCCACCATTCCATGCTGCTTTGGCCCACGTGAGGAATGTTGGGAAAGACCAGGGTTTGTGTAAAAATCAACTGTTGCCAGGTGTGGTTTATTTGGTTTGTTGTTGGTTACATGTGGCATTGCTAAGGCTTTCTTATGGCCCAAATGTGGAAAACAGGAGCGGGTCGCACAATTGCCAACATTCCATGTGGTATGTGGGCCAGAGTAAGGTATCAGATCTGAGCCAGAATTAAAATTAACTATGTCACACATTTGTTTTGTTTAAGGTTGACATGCGGCATTGCTATGGCTTATCTGTGGCCCATATCTGGAAAACAGGAGCGGGCCGTCCAAGTGCCATCATTCTCATCTGGCCCACATACCGCGTGGAATGATGGCATTTGGGCGGTCTGCTCCTGTTTGCCAGATTTGGGCCACAATTAAGCCATAGCAATGCCGCATGTCAGCCGTAAACAAAACAAATGAAGCAGAACTGGGCCACATCTAACCCAGACACCAAAATTGCTGTGGCCCAGATCCAGCCCACACTTGACACTTTCATCTGGCCCACATACCGCGTGGAAAGATGGCACTTGGGCGGTCCACTCCTGTTTGCCAGATTTGGGCCACAATTAAGCCATAGCAATCCCGCATGTCAGCCGTAAACAAAACAAATGAAGCAGAACTGGGCCACATCTAACCCAGACACCAAAATTGCTGTGGCCCAGTTCTGGCCCACACTTGACACTTTCATCTGGCCCACATACCGCGTGGAATGATGGCACTTGGGCGGTCCGCTCCTGTTTGCCAGATTTGGGCCACAATTAAGCCATAGCAATGCCGCATGTCAGCCGTAAACAAAACAAATGAAGCAGAACTGGGCCACATCTAACCCAGACACCAAAATTGCTGTGGCCCAGTTCTGGCCCACACTTGACACTTTCATCTGGCCCACATACCGCGTGGAATGATGGCACTTGGGCGGTCCGCTCCTGTTTGCCAGATTTGGGCCACAATTAAGCCATAGCAATGCCGCATGTCAGCCGTAAACAAAACAAATGAAGCAGAACTGGGCCACATCTGGCCCAGACACCAAAATTGCTGTGGCCCAGTTCTGGCCCACACTTGACACTTTCATCTGGCCCACATACCGCGTGGAATGATGGCACTTGGGCGGTCCGCTCCTGTTTGCCAGATTTGGGCCACAATTAAGCCATAGCAATGCCGCATGTCAGCCGTAAACAAAACAAATGAAGCAGAACTGGGCCACATCTAACCCAGACACCAAAATTGCTGTGGCCCAGTTCTGGCCCACACTTGACACTTTCATCTGGCCCACATACCGCGTGGAATGATGGCACTTGGGCGGTCCGCTCCTGTTTGCCAGATTTGGGCCACAATTAAGCCATAGCAATGCCGCATGTCAGCCGTAAACAAAACAAATGAAGCAGAACTGGGCCACATCTGGCCCAGACACCAAAATTGCTATGGCCCAGATCTGGCCCACACTTGACACTTTCATCTGGCCCACATACCGCGTGGAATGATGGCACTTGGGCGGTCCACTCCTGTTTGCCAGATTTGGGCCACAATTAAGCCATAGCAATGCCGCATGTCAGCCGTAAACAAAACAAATGAAGCAGAACTGGGCCACATCTGGCCCAGACACCAAAATTGCTCTGGCCCAGATCTGGCCCACACTTGACACTTTCATCTGGCCCACATACCGCGTGGAATGATGGCCCAGACAGCAAAATGTATTTGGGACAGATTTGGCCCAGGTCTTCATTAGCATTTGGCGCAGATCCGCTAAACGGACCTGGGCCGGGCTCATTCTTTCCAACGGCCCAATACCGGAACAGGTTGGAATTACGGATCAGAGACAGATCTGGGCCAGCACTGGCCCAGTACAGTTATTAATGCCATGAGGTGTGGTGCGGATCTGGCCCAGATCCGCGAGTCATATTTCACATCTGGGGCTCATCTGGCCCTGGTCTGTGATTCACTTAGGCTATCAGACAACTCAAAAACCACACAATTTGTAATTTTCAAAATAGTTTTTTATTTAAAAAAGGCAAAAGAGAACACAGCATGAACAACCTGTAGACGTGAATCCAGATGCACAAAAACAAACAAACAATACATACCAATACAATCAAGTGAGAAAAAAAATAATATGGTTAAAGATCAATGTTAACCAAGTAAAACCTAATGTGAACACTGCACATATTTACTGCTCATTAGTTGGGTGCCACCCCGGCAGTCACAAGCCAGATTAAACCATCTGATTGATTTAACAGCATCTCCGTCTCCGTGTCGGTGGCTTTGTCAGACGCGATTCTTCCTCACTGCTCCTGTAAAACGTACAAAAAGCACACAAAGCAAAGAAACAAAGAGTAAATATTAGATTTAATATTCAAAGATTACATTACTTTATTACATGACATAAAATGCTACACATAAATAATAATAAATGTGATTATGTGACTAAAATGAATGAGAGAGTGGTGATATAGCCTAGGTAAAGACTGAGTGAGAGGCATACTTACGAGCCATTATGGCCTTGGTTGCCATCTCACTGAATTTTATTTTATTTTTTTATTGTCCTTTATTGATTTGGCTATAGGCTACTGTCGGCAAAAAATCCAGCAATCAGGCGCTGTTTGACAGTGTCATGATCAGTGACAGTGATCATCACCGATTCAAACTTAAAGCCTCCTATTCACATTAGTTGTGGATGTTTAAAACTAAAAGAACATACTACCGGCTAACCGTAGCCTAGCTAGCTTGTCTGACACGTTTTAGGTTGTCAGAATGTCAGTGT
The DNA here is from genome assembly GCF_949152265.1 of Phoxinus phoxinus. Classification (NCBI taxonomy): domain Eukaryota; kingdom Metazoa; phylum Chordata; class Actinopteri; order Cypriniformes; family Leuciscidae; genus Phoxinus; species Phoxinus phoxinus. Next base: position 12,414,619 of record NC_136881.1, on the reverse strand, counting down.
AAACTTTTGTCAACTTTTTGTTTAATATAAATATTTAACAGACTATAACATCAACACGAGTTTACTTTTATAATGCACTTACTACATTTTACTTGTAATAATAGACTTACCAATAATCGCAAAGCCGGTGCAGCCTGCAGTCTTCCACTCGTATGCCTGTCAGATAGAGTTGCGGGTTTATGAAGGGAAAAAAGCGTTCCGTTAGTTGAGGCGCGTCCGGTCTGCGCAGCTCGCGCGAATCCGGCCCACACCCGCCGGACGGACTCAATTCAGATGTGGCGCGTCTGGTCTGCGCAGCTGCCCCGGATTGGCGCCGCACCCGCCGGACGGACTGTCACAGTCGAAGCTACAGACAAGTCTGGCGCAGAGTTGGTGCAGATCTGCATAGTGAGTGCGACTGCTGCGCGAATCTGCTGATTCGAAAACGGATCTGGCACAGATGTAAATGCTGTCTGGGGGCACTTGGGCGGTCCGCTCCTGTTTGCCAGATTTGGGCCACAATTAAGCCATAGCAATGCCGCATGTCAGCCGTAAACAAAACAAATGAAGCAGAACTGGGCCACATCTGGCCCAGACACCAAAATTGCTGTGGCCCAGTTCTGGCCCACACTTGACACTTTCATCTGGCCCACATACCGCGTGGAATGATGGCACTTGGGCGGTCCGCTCCTGTTTGCCAGATTTGGGCCACAATTAAGCCATAGCAATGCCGCATGTCAGCCGTAAACAAAACAAATGAAGCAGAACTGGGCCACATCTGGCCCAGACACCAATATTGTTGTGGCCCAGTTCCGGCCCACACTTGACACTTCACGGGGTATTTGGGCCGGATGGAAGTGTCAAGTGTGGGCCAGATCTGGGCCACAGCAATTTTGGTGTCTGGGCCAGATGTGGCCCAGTTCTGCTTCATTTGTTTTGTTTACGGCTGACATGCGGCATTGCTATGGCTTAATTGTGGCCCAAATCTGGCAAACAGGAGCGGACCGCCCAAGTGCCATCATTCCACGCGGTATGTGGGCCAGATGAAAGTGTCAAGTGTGGGCCGGAACTGGGCCAGAGCAATTTTGCTATCTGGGATGCTGTTATCATTCAGGCTTCTGGCACCGATAGTGTGCAGTCACACTTTTAAAGGGGTATTTTACCCAACAAATTAAAATTGTTGATTTTTACTCACACTTTTGTCATTCCAAAGACTTTCATTCGTCATTAATACACAATTAAATATACTTTTAATGAATATGAGAGATTTATTTCCCTTCAGGTAAAGTCCATTCACCCAAAACATGTCAAAAACTTAAAAAATATTGTTAAAGAAATCCAAATTAATTAGGTGGTTTAATCCATTGCTTTACAGTATATGATGAAAGAATTCAAGTCAGGTGAATATGACTCAACAGTGAATATGCTATAAGCTGAACCATATTCAGAAAAGTTCAAATAGAAATATCTTCATTTGTGTTTACGAGATGAACAAATATGGGTTTAAAACAAAATGAGGGCGAGTTAAACGTAAGTTAACCCCTGGAGGTGCGTGGAGCACTTTAATCATGAATAGATTCGCTTTGATGGACTTCCAAAGACATACAGCCATTCACTGCCATTATGAGGCTTGGAAGAGCCAGAAATTGTTTTAATTTAACTCCGATTGTATTCGTCTGAAAGAAGAATGTCATATACACCTCCTAGGATTGATTCAGGTATGTAAATCATGGGCAAATTTTAATTTTTGGGTTAACTATCCCTTTAATAATGAATTTTAACTTTGGGTGAATTAACCATTGTTGTTATTTTTGGTACAGAATATTTTTTGTTTTTGCTATAGAAACGTTTTGCTATGCTAGCTTTATAATGGACTTTTAAAGGTCATGTTGGAGAAGATCTGGGAATTAATTAGGTGTTAGGAATTAAAAAGGTCATTTGGGTTTAATAGACATTGCTGTGCATGGTATGAGCGCTCCAAGATGGTGAATGTGCAAAGAGAGCAGTTAATAATGCAATAAATATTGGTCTGTTCCTCACAGTCCAAAGTTGTTATACGGATCATTCATAATATGCAGTACAGTTTTACATATTATATTATATTAATATACAAGATAAAATATTAAAAGATGGAAATCTTGGATGAATTTTGTCATTTTTTAAAGATTGAAAAACATGTCACAATATCATAAATTTAAGATATTTGTTATTAAGTTTATATCCCTGTTGTGGCTTGAGCGGATATTGCTGTTTAGCATGTTCTTATTTTATTTTATGTTACTTTTAATTTTGGGCTTAATTTGCCTTTTTTTTTTTTTTTACAAGAATATCTGGAAGGGGCCCTGTTTTCATGCTTTGTGATTCCCTGTCATGTTTAGTGTTTCCCTGTCTTGTCTATTAGTTATCCCAGGTGTCTCTCATTTCCCACTCCCCCTTGTTATCCTGTTTAGCTCGTTTGTCTCTTATTTAAGACCTGTGTTTCTGCCGTTCTTGTTTAATGTTTAACTGTTAACGTCGATGTTGGTTGTTCCTGTTCCCGAGTACCGTTGTCCTGTCTAGTTTCTAGTGTTTGAGTTAGTCTGTTAAATAAATCGTGTGCTGCATTTGGATCCTGCCTCATCTCTGCTTCAGCCGCACCAGCGTTACACCTGTATGTAAAACCTGGAAATGTATTAAGAAATATTGCAGTTTCTTTGTTAAGTATTTAAAAAGATCTAAGTTGCTAAAATGTTGGTTGCTGTACTACTGCTGCTTTCTAACTCCTCAAACTTTTAAAATGTAATTTTACTGGTAATTTCTTTATGTATATTAACTCCTAACACAATTTTTTTTTTTTTTTTTTTTTTGCTGTATATATTTAATCAAATCCAAAATTGCCATTAAAAGAAAAGAAAAAAGAAAAAAATCCACAAAAAACCTATGGCCCAAAAATACTGACATTTTAATGTGCCTTTTCTAAAATTTGACAATCCCTGACTGTATACCGTTCTGAGGAGTCTGTACATTTCACTTTGGAAACTGATCAATGCTGTTTTGGGCTTTGTGTGTTGGGTGCTGATAAACCAAGAGCAGAGCATGAGAGGTGGAGTGCTGTGCCTTAACCTCTCATTACCCTCTCCTGACATCCTCAAAGAACTTCATCCTGATAACCAAACACAACTAATGAGCCTGCAGAGCATCAAAGCTAATGTCTCCTCCTTGATCAGCTTGCTCTTGTCTCTTTATTTCTTTGTCTCGATCCCCCATCACCCCCTTTTTCTCTGTGTGTCTATCAGCAAATGCTGGAGGATAAACAAGACTTCCATGCCTACAACTGCCATACTGAGTGTTGTGATGCGTCTATCAAAAATGTGACTGGCTCTTTTAACTGTTGTCGAACTGTAGCCACTTAATTTTATTACTGACATAACTCATTAACTTAAAATTACGAAAGTTTAGGAAACTCTCCAACGAATGTAAATATGACTATAAAAGAAGTGAATTTATACATTTAATGTGTTTGAAAGACAAAAGCCTTCCAAAGACATTAATACATGGTTAAATTAATCACTAAGTGATAATGAAATTAATAATTAATGTGTTTGTCAAGAGTTTATAAGTTATGCAGTTATGCAATGTTGCAATGTTGAGAAAACACTTTTTCTGGATTTCTGTAATCCAGTGGTCAAATGTTGTGGGTTTCAGGGATAGGCTCATAGTGGATGGTCTGTGTGCAATTCCACAAACCTGGAAGACCTTCAGAACATAAAAGCAGTTGTTTTTTTTAGAAAGGAGAATTTAAAAGATAAAAAGGAAGTATGGGATAATAATTTAATTATGAATAATTTACTGCCATTGTGAGAATAACATAATCATGTAATTAATAAAATAGTAACTATGTTCTGATTACGAGTGGTATAAATGTAATAGTATCTGATTACAAATACTTAATTTTTGGAATCTGATTAATCTAGATTACATGTAATCAGATTCTCCCCCGCACTGGTTACGGAACATCAGAATACATCAGATGTCATGTTTTAACTGAACACAGATGCTAAGAGATTTGTGAGCAGGATTATCAGTGAATAATGGTATGTTCATAACACAAATGGCCCTAGTAAATAATGACAAAATTCACCATTTGTACTTCCACATCGAAGTTTATATATAGCAACTATTCAACTATAAGTTCTAAATACCATAGCCGGGTCAAATGTCAGGCTTACTGAGGCTGTTGGCCTCTAAACCCATTCTCTCCAGTTTAGCAGATAGCATGTTCATATGTGAGTGTGTGCTTGTTTTTCTACCCCGGTGGGGAATTCAACCTGAATGCGCACAGACCTAAATTGAGGTCCCCATGAGGAAACAAGCTTAAAAATCATACTGAATGAGTTTTTTTGAAAATGTAAAAATGCAGAAAGTTTTCTATGATGGGTAGGTTTAGGGGTAGGGTTAGTGTAAAGGGATATAATATACAGTTTGTTCAGCAAAAAACATTACTTTTATGGAGAATCCCCACAAAGATAGCTAAAAATATGTGTGTGCGCGTGTGTTTTGTGTGTGTAGTGTTACTTGTGTATGCATGTTCACGTGTCTGTGTGTTTTTCTTTATTTTTTGTTTTTTTTATTAATTGTTTAAAACTTCTTATAACACAATCCCTTTTCATCCTCTGAGGGCCATTTCCAAAACATGGTGGAGAGCTAGGCTTAAGTTGACCAATCCCTGCTCCGCTCCTCCGATCAATTTTCCAATACGGCTGAAACAGCAGCACCTCGTCCGAATTCACATGAGGAGAGATTAATCTGTGCCACCTGCTGATATAGAAACCAGGGTTGCAGGAACTTGTATTTAGTACTTTCTCTATTACATCTCTCAAAGTGTTTTTCATGATAACAGGTGGCTGTGAGATAAGAGAGACTGAAAAATAATCATTTGTTCTGAGAAACTCTGAGAAAATTGTGGCAAGCGTAAGTGGTTAGTGTTAAAAACGGGGCTGATATTTTTAGAACTTGAAAAACTGATTTAACAACACCATCTTTGACTGAAAGCATAATAACAGATCCCGCAGTAGGTTGTAGTTTTTTTTATTTTATAGTGCTGCCGATTATTTCAGAAATCTACCGTTGTGCCCTTGAGCAAAGCCACTTAACCTCAGGTTTGCTCTAGGGGGTTGCCCCTGTAATAAATGCATGGCGTTCTTCTATGGTGACATTGTGTGAAAGTTGTGGAAGGATTTGTACCAGTTCTAGTATTCTGTAGTCCTCCTATCTGTACTGTATACAACCCAGGCTCATTGAAAATGTGTGAATCTGCATATATTTGAGCAACAATGTAGCTATATATACAATTCACTGCAGTGTCCAGGCAGTAAAACTTTATTCCTTATCACTCAAATTGGTTACTGGGGAAAATTGTCAAGGAAGACTTGTTTTTGCATGTTTCCTTGCACAATATGTCATGACATCCTAGTGCATGATTTGTACTAATACATTTTCACGTTTCCATCACATAACCAGCTCCATAAGTATGTGGCTTTTCTAATGTAGTAAACTTGCTCGGTTGCTCATCTGATACCATGTTGCACTTGCAATGTGGAGGGCTCTGGTATGAGTCCCGTCAAACACAAGTCACGATATTCCACATAGAGCACAAAGCATCTTAAAAGGAAGCATGGTTGCTTCAGCAAATGTATTTTATCTAATCTCACTTATCTTTGCTTGTTTTAGCACTATCGGTTAGGTTTAAGGTAGGCTTTGTTCTACCGGTTGTGAAGCATGTGTGGCAAACAGGCCAAGAACTTGCCTTTAAATAGACCTCTGACGATGACGTCATTGGAGTGCTCGCTCGTGAGAGGCTATAAATAGACGTGAAACAGGTGCATCTTCAGGTTATCACTCTGTCTGAAGAGTCGTCTGGATACGCCCCTAGTGCGCCAATGAGGTGCAGAATCTCGTTCCCGCTTTTTAAGGGAACAGGGTTACAGTCAAGTAACCCGAGACATTCCCTTTTAAAAGCTACTTTCGACGCTGCGTACTCATACGCAATGTGAATGAGAATACCAACACCGCCATACTGGGAAGTGTCTGGACCCCTCAAGATTGTGTAGTGTGTGTGTGTGCATAAACACTAGAGAGGTCTCAGACATGAATTTGTGATGTCGACTCAAGGACATGTAAGCCCAGAGTAACATGAACATCCAAGCTTTAAATTCTGATAAATGTGTCCAGAGGGGACCAGCCTGCCACATCACATATTTGCTGCAAGGGGGCACCTCATTCCAAAGCCCTGGAGGATACAATGAAGGCCTGGTGACCTAGTGGAATGAGCCCTAACTCCTAGAGGCGAAGCTTGACTGGGTGCTTCATAGGCTAGAGCAATGGCATCCCTCACCCAGTGTGACATCCTTTGCTTGGTGGTGGTTGTGGCAGTCCCTTAAATGCTGGAGGAAATAATTCAGGGCCAGAAATAAAGCCATCAATTTGAGGCTATTGATGCGGCAATCGAGATAATGTCCTCTCCAGATCCCTTGGGCTGGACGGCTACCTAAGACTGCACCCCAGCCCGTACAGGAAGTGTCTGTCGTTAGCATCTTGCGATGACAATACAAACCTAGAGTGAGACCCAAGGTGAGGAACCAGGGTCTGAGCCACATAGAAAGGGCACAAAGCACACGGCGCGTGCCCTTACCAAAAACGTGGATTTTAATAGGGGATTAATCCCTTATTTTGAGCCACCAGGGCATGTGAGTGAGGCATCTGTTGTGATGACAACAGAAAAATACTCCTAGAGAGGGACCCAATGTTACAAACTGGGGACTTCCTTTAGAAAGGGCACAAAGGGCTCGGCGCGTGCCCTTACCATAAACATGGATTTTAGAAAGGATCTGGCAAGAGCACAAGAGAAAGGGGAGGACCCATCTATGGCTCATTGGCAAAATCGACGCACGAGCCCCATGATTTTGATGAGAGTGCTGAGGCTCGCCCCTCGCGAAAAAAGCGGGAGCAGGGAGCTGTAATTGCTTTATCGCTCCCAAGAGGCTTCCAACAGGTTAAATAGTCTACAACACTGCTACCAGGGAGATCACCATGGTGACCATCACAGCGAAAAGCTCTTTTGTAGGTGTGGTGTCAGAGTACAGTCAGTTCCTTTCAAATACAGGCCTGAAATTTGAAAGTGACACCATGTTGATGGAACAAATGGACTTGCAAATGTGAAAATTTCATTTTTGTGTGCCAGGCTGACAAGCAGCCAGAGAGTTGTATAAATATTTTAAGCTGCAAGCACAGTCTCTCATTTCAGAGAAAAAAATTGTAGATGAAAAATTACCAGCACATTAAGGCGATTTGCATTTATTGTGACTATCTGTTCTGGGTGGATCAGTTAACTAATGAGAAAAAGACATTTCAATTGCTCAGTTTGCTAAGAAAACTGCAGTGATTTTGTACCAACACATTGATTTTGATCAAAGAAAAATTACCCATTTCTTCAGAAAATTGCTCTTTTGTTGCCACTGTGGTTTAATTGGCCTGGTTTACAACTCTTTAGAGTATTTGCCTTTTTCTTAGAGGAGAATTTATTTAGAATAAAAATAAATCTACAAAAAAAAAAAAACACACATACAACAACACACTTTTCACACTCTCAATATGAAGTTTTATTGACAAATTTCAGAAGGAGCATGTTCAAAGGATATACCCAATCAGTACTATTGGAGGCCTATATATAGCCGACTCACCTACGTTCCTCAACAGTCTTTTATGCTTCTCGTCTAGTTAATTTCCCAGCCAGGGTTAAGGCCGCATTTCGAGCACTCCCCTGGACAGCACACCCAATACGCATACTCTATCTAATTATTTGTAAGTGTGAACTTGTGAAACTTTATTTGTCTACTAACAAATTTGAAGGATTTTTGTAAGATTATTTCTGTCAGGACCATAATTGTCAAAGATGATGGATCGGTGGTATGGTTCTGTTCTGGGCAAGAACTCCCTGCCCATCCATGCAGCCTAGGATAAGAGCAGGGAGAGCAGCGATAAACCCCCCTTAGGGTATGCAGAACAGAACCAACATAAATGTATTGCAGATATATTTAATGTTCAATAATTTAAAGTAAAAATAATTCAAAAATTTAGTGTGATTAGAAGAGGAATATCAGAGTCCAAGTCCTGACTGGACGAGAGGAGGAGATGGGGATGGAGGAGGGTAATTATTCTGAGCAATGCGATAAAGCTTCTTATACTTAATGGAACTAGTATATGAATGCTGTGATAGGCGTTGTATTGTATTCCTAATTAATTTCATTGTATTTTACATGCAATGACAATAAAAGTTAAGCTAAGAGTCAGCTGATGCGAGCTTGACTGAAGGGACCTGCCAGATATATATGCAAAAGATGGGCACATTTGTCCAAAATTATTTCACTCTAAACTGCTTTAATTTGAAGAGAGAGATACAGGGGGAGTGGCTTTATTGCATCAGATACATGTAACTTTACTCACAGCTGATTGGTCCAGTTTTGGTCTGCGATCTCTAATACTCTGGAGGAGTTTGCTGTGTAGCGTAAGTTACCATGGCAATGAAACCCGCTAAAAACCAATCCACCTTCTTGAGCCTAAAAAAACAGTTTGTTCAAACTAATCTCAAACTTACCTGGGTAGAAACTGAAACTGGCTTCATGCAACAGGCCACATTTTTGTCATTTTTCTGAGTCATCATTTACTCAGGCTACATAATTGATTTGATAGCAATGACATTTCAAACAAGTATTTTTTTTGTATCCTAAATACACAGACTTAAATAATATTGACACAATTCAAATATTCTGTTTACAAGGGATATTTACCTTGTTTTGTTATTTTTATACATGTCTCATCCTTCATCTCAAGCTCTTCACTGTGTCAGGGTTTGCTGTGTAGTAAATCCCAAGGAAGATGTGTGACTTCGAACGAACAATACTTATAATCAACACAGAGCGATAGCATGCATAACTTTAAAACGAGACAATGAACTGACGGCTACTATAATGACTTAAATACACGGAGGGAAGATCATCAACAGAACAGGGAACATGTGAGGACTAATTAGAAACCATGATAACTAATGAATGATGTGAACATAGGCAAATACAGACAATTGAAATTAAATGAAGGCTTGTTCGACTTCATGCAGTTCTCCGCAGACCGATTGGTGGGTGAGTTGAAGCAGTGCATGCCGGTTAGAAATTTTGTCCGACTTGAGACAGCGCCAACGCCACGTGACTGTGACGCATGCCATCAAAGTACCGCGAGAGGGATTCGAGAGCAGCCGGAGGACTTCCCCAGAGCGGCTGCATGAGCTCTGATGATGACACCCTCATCAAAATCATGGGGCTCGTGCGTCGATTTTGCCAATGAGCCATAGATGGGTCCTCCCCTTTCTCTTGTGCTCTTGCCAGATCCTTTCTAAAATCCATGTTTATGGTAAGGGCACGCGCCGAGCCCTTTGTGCCCTTTCTAAAGGAAGTCCCCAGTTTGTAACATTGGGTCTCCACCCCTGCCTGCTCACGACAACCCTCGCCGACCGGTTACATCGAGCCGCAGCCGATGTCGAACACACCTTAAGACTAAACTAAACATGACTGTGACTGTGTCATGGGAGGAATCATGGTGGAGCCGAAGAGCGAAGGCCATTGGCCTGGAGGAGGGCCTAGGTGGAGTCCGGGGCTTGGAGGCTTGAAGTGGAGCTGAGGGATCCATGAGCCAAGGTGGAGCTGATGACTGTGAAGCACAGTTAGCAGGTGGATCCGTGCAGCAAAGTTAAACCACTGGAGAAGCCAAGGAGCTGAAGGGAGACAGCGGAGATGAGGCAGAGGAACTAGATGGCTTTGACTGTGAAGGAGGGAAAGGGAGGCTGGGCGGGCCATCCGTGACGAAGGAGACTTGGGGCTGGACAACGAAGGTGACTTGGGGCTGGACAACGAAGGTGACTTTGAGCTAGACTTAACTAGTGATGACTTGTATGATCTGGAACTGGGCCTATCCAGTGATAACTTGTACGACTTGGAACTGGACCAGCAATGACTCAGGCGTTTTGAATTGTCTTGGAAGTGGTCTTATCCAGCGATGACTGATATGACTTGGAATTGGATGGGACCAGGTGAGACAGAAGACCAGCAAACACCTCCTCAACCAGCTCATCATAAACAATTCCTCTGGAACCCAGATCATTGCACAAACCACAGCAACTGGAGTGTGGGTGAAGCTCCAATTAAGGCCCCGAACTCCACTAAAATGCTCTCAACGAAAGATGCTGATGCTGGCTTACACCTGGACAGACTCCACATTGGATGAAATTAGCCTATGGCAATTGCTCCTGCTCAATTTTCATGGTGAGTACTGACTTTAAGTCAGCAGTGGGCATGGCTGATGGCTGGCTGGACTCTGGGTCTGGAGTAGGACTGGTGATGTCCTCATCAGCGAGGCAGATGGTAAATGGTGAGACGGACTGCACCAGCACCCATGTAATTTAATCTGCAAAGCTCCCTCGAGGACCATCCACGGGCAGGTATGCCTTCGACCATTTGCTAAGCCTGGTGTGGTAGAAAACCCAAAGCGAGTGGTTTGGGGTAGGGAGTGAGGCATGCCAGATCGAGAAATTCGCTTGTGTAATCCTTGAGGGAGCGATCCCCCTGCTCCACAGGGCTAGAAGATTAAGGAAACAATGAATAGGTGTGTGATTACTATTCAACCATGACAATGAAGAATTAGAACACGGGCAAATAGAGACAATGAAAACAATGACTAGAAATTAAACAAGACATTGTGAATCATGCCCGTGACACACGGACACTGTTGTCTCCTTGTTAACTAAGTAGACTTTATTAGTGGCAAAATTGTTGGTCATACAGTAGTTAAAAATTACAACAGCTTTGATAATGAATCTAACTTTATTAATGTTATCACTTCATAAAAATAATAGGAAGTAATGTCCTTTGCTCAGATCAAGGCATCAAGTAGCCATAAACATTTGACACAGGGAGAATGTAACTGTTATTCACTTACAGTATGTCGTCACATATAAATTATTCTCATTGCTCTTCGTTCTTCATACTCATAATAAATTAGCCAACTCAGAAATGATTTGTGTCAGACTCTTATGAGACATTGCCTATATGTATAATTACTCTGTCAAACACAGGGAGTTATATAAATTCTGTGTAGGCTATCATATGATGTTGGTCTATTAGCACTAAAGGCATTAAAAAAAAATTCTGATGACACAACAAGGGCTGTTTAATGATGGGTAACTCTACAGGGATTTATTATTTATATGGGGAGTCGAGAAGCCAATTGTGCTGCTGACTATAGCCTATTCATCACAGTCTTTCACTGTGCGGAGTCATTTTTTTGTTTATTGACTGGCTTGGCAATTATGTTAAATTTATTTAGCATTTTAGATAATTCGAGTTAGGGTTTTTGACAGAGAAAAAAAAATTATGACTTTCTTGTAGAGAGAAAAAAATGAATGATATCAGGGGCCAGAAACCGACTTGCTCATTTAGGACAAACTTTTAAAATGGGCGTGTCAGTCCTAATTTTAGGACTTACTTTTTAAATGTATGCTATTAGAGTGTTTCACAGAGCATTTTAGCACCAGACTAGCTCCAAAATATGTGAAAGTTAGGGGTAGTCAAGAGGACTCCTAATTCACTAAAACCAAATCACAAGCAATCCTAAAATGGCCGTTGAAGGCGTTTTGCTGCATCAATCCACCCAAAGACACTGTACACCATTGTGGCAATAGGCGATAGAGCCTTGGGTGCTGAGCCTTTTCTTCATAAATGCAATAAATATTTTTATGTATAGATTTTAAACTGTGACAGAAACAAGTCTGAGACAGAAATCATGACACCTTGAAAGAGCAAACATAAACAGTGACAGATCGATTATGACCTCTGCTGTCAGCCACTTTCGTCCCAATTTTTTGGCAGGGCAAGAGAAACATATTAGCTAAATCTGCTAAACATACCCTCAACAAATGCAGATAAAGTGGCTATGATTTATCATGGGCCATGAAGAAGTGCTGTCTCAGTGGGAAATGCTAACGATCTGGGGTTAGCATCCCGCTAAGTGCTAATTGAGAAACTGGGTCTGATTCATTATTTGGGACTTGATGCTTAGGTGGTTCGCATCATGTATGAATTATTATATGCGTATGTGTATCTTTGTTTAATGTGAGCAGTCTGGCATGCATAAAAGTTTTTAACTTATCGTACCTTAAACATGGTTTAAATGTGTTAAAAAAGTACTATGCTATTTTGGTAGCTGAAAGCTTGATTAAATTAGCTAAATATTTAACAAACAATATTTTTGAATACAATTTTTTTTTTTTTTTTTTTTACTTTATGAAGGAATGTTGAGCCAATTTACTGGAAGCCTGCAGAGCTGTTTGCAGAGTAATTCTATATCTGCTGTGTTTATTGTATGTCAGGCTCTCGCTGTTCACCACAAAATAACTTTTCACAACCAGGTTTGACATTAAAAGCATATTTATTTCAAACAGCCTTCAGCAAAAATGCCATTAGCAGCAAGAGACTTGGAGAGAGGAAGGTAAACAGCGCAGTTCTTTTGAGACCTTTGTTGATGAAACACACACATATCTTGTATGTCATAAAATCTGAAGTCCCTTCAATCAAGTAAAATGTCTGTGCCAACCATAGGCTATAATATGACTATTCTGACCCATTTTGTGATAGTTTACCTGAACAAAATAACTGCAATTTACATTTATCACATACTGAGTCAAGGTTTAGTTGGTTAGAATGAAAAGTAAGCAAAATGCATATAGCCATTTAGAAGAAGTTGTATGTTGTCATGAGGTATTGTTTTCGTTTACTTATTTTTTGCAAGCAACATGCAACATTCCAATCAACCTAATTCCAATTCCAATCAGATTTGAGGGACAACTTTACTGTTTATGTCAAGTTTAGGCAGACAAGGTTAGATGCTACATCATTTTCCTCTGATTTTAGGGATAACTTATGAGTTTAGGTTAAGGGGTAGGAATATAATTAGGATAACATTTTCGGACAGCAATGTTGTTCCAGGATCAACAAAATATGTTGACCCAAGAACGCGTCCAACTTGGCAAAATCAGGACGTGCCCATGTGTCAGTCAAGCAACTGTTATTGGAATTAATGTGAATGCTAACATATTGCTCTCTCCAAGTATTATAGACTCAATTACTGTATCACAAGAACAAATATAAGACACAAAATATCAATATATCACACCCTGCCCAATCTATGTTTCTTGAAATAAGGCTTTTGTTTCTATCAAATCATGTTTCTTAATCACAATGATTTAAGTAATCATTTTAAGCTGAGATAAAAGGTAAACAGAAGGGTAAATGAATTCACAGACAAATTTTGAAGCCATTTCATTATCCACTTTTATTTATTCATCTCTTTTTAAGCAGTATTTGAAAATGATTGTTTTCATCCTTGAAAAATATTTTAAGTGTGTTCTTCATTAAAGCAGTTGGGCATGCTGAGTAATACTGATAAAGAATTTGTGAAGTCTTCATGTTTTTCATGTATTTTGTCCATTTACAAAGGGACGCTTTTTTATCTCAAATAAAACAGAGCGCTATGAAAATAAAATTGTTGTTGCTCAACTGTCTTAATATAATAACAGAGAAAATAGTCGAATAACTCGTATAGAGAATATCTAGGCCTACGTAAATAGATAACATAGTCAGTTATTATTAGCCTATTTCTACAGATAGGATATATTTCCATATCCATTAAACATAACATAACAATATAATAATAACAACTAAAAGTATCTTATTTAATTATAAAACATTTTATTTTAACAGAGAAAATAGTCTAATAACTTGTATATAATAGAGAATATCTACGGAAATAGATAATGTAGTCAGGTATTATTAGCCTATTTCTGAACAACAATTTTAATCTAATATACTTTTTGTTTGTAGAAATTAGCATATATGCAACAGAACCGCTGTTCTGCACCTTTCTGTTGACAGTGAGAGAGACAAAGGTCAACCGCGGGAAAAGTAACAAAAGAATAACACGAAATTCAGTGCGGTCAATATGACCGTCTATGGCCGAAATATGTTAATTAGTTTTTTTGCCTTATATGTAATTTATATGAAAAACATTTTAAATTAAAATACAAATACTTTTAGGAAAAGTCAGGTACCAGCAGGATTTTATTTATTTTTTCAACAAAGTTATTGCAGATATAAAATTCAAAACGGTCAAAATGACCATCATGGCCGTTCTAGTTTTAAGCTTGTCTGCCTGTAGCCCTTTGTTTTACTTGTTCTCGGTCAGACACCCATCATCGTACAGTCCACATGTCATACCCAAGTTTATTAGATTCATCAGTGTGATTTGTAATGATCTTATAGGATTGCCAAAATCGCACTGTAAGGGATACTCTCCATTTCTTTACTTGCATCTCAACTGAGGTAGGTATATGTAAACTACTGGTGTCAGGTGACAATTGACCATACTGTAAGCAAACAACAGATGTTACACAGTCACATTTTATGCCTGCAGCTACATATGTGTAAAAGATGCTTGACTGAATTAAGTGCTTAAATGCAATTGCTTTTGTCTTTCTGACATGCAACTTCATTGCATTTGTTAATAAATGAAAATAAATGAATTTGTCATAATAAATGTCACACACCATTACACACATATCATATCATTTCAACTTCAGCTGAGGCAAATTATAACACTAGAGAATTGACTGTACATAAATATTTCAGGATAAACAGACTCACAGTTCAAATGATTTGTATTCTAGACATTTCATTAGCATAACAACAAATCCAGTGAAACATACACCTATGAAATGCACAAACAACTGTCGAAGTGGACTGATTGTCTCTATGTTTAACCATTCATTTTAATGTTTCATTTATTTATATCATATTATAAAATGTTTCAAACTGCATCTGGTACAGAATGCAATTCAGTTCCTTTAAATACAGGAAAACTCTGTTTTATATGTGAATACTCTAGTAAGTATGGTGCTACTACAGTATATACAGTTCATACTATATTCTGTTCACATACATGCATATACAGAGAAGAGAAACACTAGTCTTTCACATATTCACATATGTGTTTAATGAGTGTTTTCCCTCTGTTCTTCTTGTTTAAAATAAAATGTTATTTAAAATAATTAAATTAGATACTTTTATTTGTTATTATCTTGTTCTGAGTTATGTTGAATGGATATAGAAATATAGCCTATCTGTTGTGAATATGCGATAATTATGGTAGGCAACTAATTATATTATTATTTATAAATGTATACTTAAACTTGTTTAAATATTCAGTTTGGTGTTTTGCTGTTAAAATATATACTAATACAATAAATCCATTAATATCTCAATTGGGTATTTGTCATTAAAGATATAGAGTTTGGAATCTAGCGGTCAAAATGACCGCTTGTGGCAATGAAAGCTTTAGCGTAAGTTCTGCTGGGAAGACTCAATTGTTGCGTCACTCATTATCTTCTCATCTATCCAATCACGGTTAATACTAGAAGTATAAAAGACCCGTACTTACACTTGTTTGAGTTCGCAGATGCTGACGCTTCACTCACATCCATCCACCCCACCACCACCAAGATGATTTCTCCCCTCCATCAACGAGATGGGTTCCTCCGTCCATCCTCCCTATCACCATAGGATTTCCCCTTCAACCTCCCCACCACCACCAGGATGGTCCCTTCCAATACCGCATTGGGGGTCGGCTGCGCCCCCGCCATCTTCAGGCGGGAAATGCTGAATCCGTACCCTCGGATTGCGAGTTACGGACGGGGCCTACGCCAAAGAACTTATTGCATGTGGCTTGCTGGGCTGTTAATAAATGCATACTTATCGAGTATCTATTCTCCGAGTCTTTCTGGTAGAAGTTCTAGTTATGGAATTCTGGCACTATTGTTAACAAGATAACAAGGGGGTGTGGCTAATAATAAACACCTGGGGAGACAAATCAACATTAAACCTAACAAGGAACTGCAAAACATGGAGCAAGACAGGAAATAACATAAGAGTCCAGGAACACACAAGACACACAGGGAACACAGGTTGGAATCATAACAACCACACTTAGCCAAAGTGTGACATTTAAGCCCCAGTGGTGGGTATTTTTTAGGGGTGGGTTTAGGGTGGACTTTCATGCTTACTTTTTTTTCTAATAATTGTACATTTTTGTATGATTCACATTGTACAAATTCAAATGAAATTGCCACTTTGTTTTCCCATGAGATCAGGTTGGTATTTTCACTGTCAACTCCCGATATATAAAACCAAACCCCACCCTACTGTGTGTGCGTTCGTGCGTGTATGTGTGTGCGTGTTAAATATCCTGTTTCAATTTGAATATGTGTGATTATTTAAGTAAAATGGGTTGCGAACAAGTTTCACTTTGACTTTTAGCCCAAAATTGTATTGCTCTGAATTTAGTTATTTTAGTGTTTCTAAATCCTAACACTGCACATTCGGTTCCCTCTGTTATAGTCAGCCTAATCTCATGAAATGCGTCTCTATAGCACGCATTGTATTTATTGTGCAATTTATAAGCGAAAATTCGTTTTACGTGCATATGATGCCGTTTTCACGAGCATATGATACACAATTTATGACATGTTATGCCAAGTTCACACTGAACGATTTTCGCTTGCCGACAGTTTTTGTGCGATCACCAACAAATGCCCGAAATCATAGGCAAATCGGTGCTCGTTCATGTGAGTGACAATCACGTAGTGTGAATTATCAAAGACGCGATCTGAGAGAACCGCCGATGAGTCAGCGACGCCTGTGAGATATTTTGGCATGCTAAATATCTGGACCTGTCAGCAATTCAAAATCCTGCTGTGTGAATGTGTTCTGACTGAAAACTACATCGGCGATGACCTACAGCCAATGAGAGAGCAAGAAACAGGACAGCAGGATGTTAGGGGAGGAGATATAGACCAGAATATCAGTATTTGAATATATATATTTACAATTATAACAAACTGAAACAAAGCACAAAAATTTGCTTGACCAACAGCAGCACATTGCAAAATAATTTATTTACCCCCAAACTCTCTTTGCAGAACACACAATCCTTGATCCCCTCGTCTCCCCAAACATTTCCTCCTGCATAATCTGTTTTTCTTCTTCCCCTTTTCGCTGCAAATCAGCGCACATAATTTGGATCGCACGCGTGATCTTGCGTTATTTCCTTATCACTTCTCACGTGTGTTTGGTTGTGAAACGTAGTTTGCGGACCAGGCAGAAGTTGTCGGCGATTCTTTCTTTTGTAAACACTCTTAGAAGAAAAGGTTCTATAGGCGCTACGTATTTGGAACCCCTAAAAGGTTCTACACTCTTAGAAAAAAAGGGTTCATTGGGGTTCCATATAGAACCATAGGGTTCCCTTTCAAGGGAACTCGAGCTGCGTTGAGACGCGGTGGGAACGCCTTGCGTGATTGCGTCTTGAAGCACATCTAAAATCAGTCCAATGGAAACGGGAGACGTCATGGGCGGGTGACGTCACCGACCAGGAAGCTATAAAGCACTCCCGCGATCAGAGAACACTAGCTTTGTTGCCTTCAGCAAGCGCTCTCTGTCTGTCCATGTCTATTTATTGTTGTCTGTCTCAGTATCTAGATATATATTATGAAGAAACAAGAATTCAAAACGTTGTGTTGTTCCCTACCCTCGTGTTATCTCGGTTGGGGACGCGCATCGGCTTTGCGTTGCTTGTTTGGGAGTAGAGCATACCCAGTCAGTTCTCGAGGGGGCTGACTGAGTTGCGAGAGGTTGTCTGTTAATCACCTCGCTCCCGCCGGGCGTTCTTCGAGGAGGACGATTCGGTGCGCGCTTCCCGAGGCGCGAGTCCCGCTGCTGCCGAGGCACAACGGCGACGCGCATCTTGGGGAGCGCAAATGGATCTAACAGCGAGGTTTGAGACGGGCGCGCCCTATCTCTGCCTTCACGTGTTAAATCCAGTGGCTTATCTCGGGGAGAAGCACGCGCTGCGTTTTCTTTTCCCCGCGATGAGACTCTCGTGCTGCGATCTCCAGTTCCGAGGAATTGGTGATCGTTAGTGTTTAAAAACAATATATGTGTAGGCTATAGCCTATCTATATATATATATATATGAATAAAGCAGATGTGTGTGAGTTTTCAATGAATAAATAAATAAGTCAGCTCATAACTCTGTTGTATAAAGAGGAGCTTATAAAAGAAGGTTTTATTTTGTGCTGATTGCCAAGTTAAATGTTTTCTGGCCAACTGAACATTATGAGTGTGAGAATATAATTAAATCTCTATATCTCAGCCTCCTCGTCGGGGATTGCCGTTTTTTCCTATCTCTACACTGAGGAGTTGAGATCGTGGAATAAACCGGTTTCTATTTTATGTGTTTATCCCCAAAACTTCTACTAAAGTAATGTTTTGAGTATTAAATGTCATAGTATGACAGTGCCTCGGGTTAAAGAGACGCTTACTAGCTATCTCTCTCCCGAGTCGGCGTCATCATTTCCCCGACGTTATCCACCAGCCATCATAAATAATAGATAAATATTATTAGGCAGCATTGGTGGGTAAACTATATAAGGACATGGATGTATGTGAGGGGCGACTCTCTGAGGAGGGTCGCAGCGCTGCCAGTTCGGTTGTTTTCCTGCTGGTGGCCACGGAGTGATATATATATATATATATAAGTTTTTCTGATGTTAAGAAAAATAAAGGAAAAAATAAAATAATAATAATATATATATGTCTGTTCTCTGAACGCTTCGCTTTCAACAAAATGAAGATATATTCTATCCAGCGGCGTTCCAGAGGTGTCTTCCTCACCGATCTAATGTTCCTGAGACTGCTGGGCGGGAGCAGTCTCAGCCTACTAAAGCTCCTCGCAGCTTAAAGTGCTGCAAATTAGAGCGTCGCCATTCGGGCTCATCCACAATCGAGAAGGGACCTGGGTGGCGGTCGCTGTCTAGCCAGTTAGAGATATGCAAGATCTGAGAACTGTTTTATCTCTAATATAGCTTGGAAGAAGAAGCCCTGACGCTGAGGCTGCAGGCTTCTGAGGGTGGTCCCCTCGGGGTAGGGACGGTTTTGAGAAATCGTTTCTCCTCGGCGCCCTCTGGGGTGCGACTCTCTGAGGAGGGTCGCAACGCTGCCAGTTCGGTTCTCCTGCCGGTTCACCGTTTCAGGACACCGAGGTGTCAGCGTCCCCAAACGATCCTCCGAGGAGGGTCGTAGAGCAGTCAGTTCGGTTTCCCGGCCGGTTCGCCGTTTCAGGGCACCAAGGTGCCTGCTCTTTCCAACGATCCTCCGAGGAGGGCCGTTGGAGCTAAGATAGTTAGAGGTAGGCAAGATCTGAGGACTGTCGTTATCTCTAATGAAACTTAGAAGAGAAGTCCTGACGCTGAGGCTATCAGGCTTCTGGGGGTTCCTCCGGGGCAGGAACGGTTTTGAGAAATCGTTTCTCCCCGGCGCCCTCTGGGGTGCGACTCTCTGAGGAGGGTCGCAGCGCTACCAGTTCGGTTGTTCCCTGCCGGTCCTCCGTTCAGGGCACCGAGGTGTCAGCGTCCCCAAACGATCCTCCGAGGAGGGTCGTAGAGCAGTCAGTTCGGTTTCCCTGCCGGTTCGCCGTTTCAGGGCACCGAGGTGCCTGCTCTTTCCAACGATCCTCCGAGGAGGGTCGTTGGAGCTAAGATAGTTAGAGGTAGGCAAGATCTGAGGACTGTCGTTATCTCTAATAAAACTTAGACAAGAAGTCCTGACGCTGAGGCTATCAGGCTTCTGAAGGTTCCTCCGGGGCAGGGACGGTTTTGAGAAATCGCTTCTCCTCGGCGACCTCTGGGGTGCGACTCTTTGAGGAGGGTCGCAGCGCTGCCAGTTCGGTTGTTCCCTGCCGGTCCTCCGTTCAGGGCACCGAGGTGTCAGCGTCCCCAAACGATCCTCCGAGGAGGGTCGTAGAACGGTCAGTTCGGTTGTTCCCTGCCGGTTCGCCGCTTCAGGGCACTGAAGTGACTGTTCAACCAAATCCAGAGGCCAGTCTCGAGAGACTGGTGCCCTTAGCAGAATTTCTGGCAGCGTGGAAACTACTGCCACATATTTCTCAGTGGGTCCTGCACACTATAGAAAAGGGTTCAGAAATCAGTTCGGTTCTCGTCCGCCCAGATTTCTAGGGGTCCTCCCCACAGTGTTGGACCTCGAGCAGGCTCTGGTTATGGAGCAGGAAGTGCTGACACTTTTGCAAAAAGGAGCTTTAGAAGGGGTTCCTCCTCCCAGCAGACAGTCACGGTTTTACAGCCGCTTCTTCATTGTTCCGAATGAGGATGAGGGGTTGCGTCCTATTCTAGACCTGCGTCAATTAAACGGCAGGTTTCAGAATCTCATGTTCATAGTATGCTTACGCTAATATGATTGTGTCACAGATTCAGCCCGAGGACTGGTCTGTCACAGTAGATGTGAAGGACGCTTATCTATCCATCCTCATCACAGGAGGTTCCTGAGGTTTGCTTTCGGGGGCGAAGCATACCAATATCGGGTTCTTCCGTTCGGCCTAGGTTTATCACCCCACACCTTTACAATATGCGTGGATGCAGCTCTGGCTCCTCTGAGACTCCAGCGCATTTGCGTATTATACTATCGACGATTGGTTGATCCTAGCTCAATTTGAGCAGATAGCAGTTCGGCATCGAGATGCCGTTCTGTCTCATTTAAGATGTTGGGGTTGCGACTCAACGCCAAGAAGAGTGTGCTCCTCCCAGCTCAGAGGATCACTTTTCCAGGTGTTATAAATGATTCGCCGTAAATGGGGTAAAACTAGGCCAGTCACTCACTGTGGAACAGTTTCAGACTGTTGGGTCTTGTGGCAGCTGCGTCCAACGTAATTACTTTTGGCCTTCTGTACATGAGACCCCTGCAGTGGTGGCTCAGGACCAAGGGGTTTTCTCCGAGGGGAAATCCGTTTTCGCATGATCAAGGTCACGCGGCTATGCCTACGTGCCTCGGTCATGTGAAAGAACCTTGGTTTCTCGCCCAGGCCCAGTGTCGGGGGCTTCTTGTTGACGCTTATGCTATCGACGGATGCTTCCCTCACAAGTGGGGGGTGATCATGAGTGGTCACTCGGCGAAGGGTCTTTGGCAGGACCATCTCCTTTTGGCACATAATTGGCTAGAAGTGATGGCGGTATTCCGAGAATCTCAATACTTCCTGTCAGAACCGAGAGGTCACCATGTGCCTGTCCTTCCGGACAACACACTGATGGTCTCGTATATCAGAGCAGATATCCTGTTAAGGCAGGGGCTGAGGAATGGAGACTTCACCCCGAGGTGGTGGAGCTTCTTTGGGAGAACTTCGGTTAAAACTTTGCCTTTGTGGTTATCCCTGACGCATCCAGCTCCGCTTGGACTGGATGCGATGTATTAGGTGTGGTCGAGGCTACACCTGTACGCATTTCCCGATATCTCTGCTCCCGGGAGTTACCCTCATCTGGAGTCATGGATACTGTGGGCTCGGCCTCTGAGGGGGCCCAGCTCATAGATTCAGGTCTCTCGACTGAGGTCGTGGAGACCTTACTCCAGTCTAGAGCTCCCTCCACGAGAAGACTGAAAATTGAAATGTAAACTGTTCTCTGCCTAGTGTGCAGAACACCTTCTGAATCTTGCTATCTGCCCTATGGTACAGTACTTGATTTCTGCAATGTATGTTTCTTTGCTGGGTTATCTCTGAGGAGAGATCCTTATTTCATCTTCTCCGTGGTACATGAGGCTGAGGCCTGCACGTACTTGGATTTGCACCTGGTATGGTGGTAGTCTTTCTTCACCCTAGGCCGGGTTGTATTCCTAGGTCCCTACTCAATTTGCGGGTCATTTGTGCTGCAGGCCTTCTGTCCTCCACCTTAATCAGGAAAAGCTAAAGACAGATATTGAGCAAGCGAGTAGTTGAGGCTATCTCACTTGCTTATGTAGCGGCTGGACAGCCTTCACCTTTGGCTGTCCGGGCCCACTCTACTAGGAGTATGGCTTTAAATTCAGGAGTTTCTCTCCACGACATCTGTAATGCGGCAGGATGTCCTTACCGCATACAGTTGTCTATTTTTTATGACTTGGACCTAGACTCCACTCCAGGGTCTAGGGGGCTTGTTTCTAGTGTGCGCATGGTCTTCATACAGTACAGGCATTTGTCATATGGCGTCGTGGGTATAGGGTTCCCACCGCGTCTCAACGCAGCTCGAGTTCCCTTGAAAGGGAACGTCTCAGGTTACGTATGTAACCCTGGTTCCCTGAGAGGGAACGAGACGCTGCGTTGCTTTGCCATACTCCCTGCATACCTGTGATCATCTTGCTTCAGGCTTTTTCAAAGCTAGTGTTCTCTGATCGCGGGAGTGCTTTATAGCTTCCTGGTCGGTGACGTCACCCGCCCATGACGTCTCCCGTTTCCATTGGACTGATTTTAGATGTGCTTCACGACGCAATCACGCAAGGCGTTCCCACCGCGTCTCAACGCAGCGTCTCGTTCCCTCTCAGGGAACCAGGGCTACATACGTAACCTGAGACGTTCTTTACTCAACTCCAAAGAACCTTTTATGCTAAAAAGGTTCTATAATGACAAGAAAGAACCCTTTTGGTTCTTAAAAACCCTTAAAAAGGGTTCTGTATATAGAACCTTTTAGGGGTTCCAAATACGAAGCGCCTATAGAACCTTTTAAGGTTCTATATAGAACCTTTTCTTCTAAGAGTGAATTCTTGCAGTGTGAAACCTCATGTTGGCGATCCATCGTGCAGTGTGCACACAGCAGCAACTGAATGTCACCCCAGATAGTTGTGCAGTGTGAAAAGAACAGTGACCCGACTACTTTGAAAATCATGCAGTGTGAACTCGGCATAACACGCGTATACCCCAAACCAATAATCCCAAGAGAATCCTGCCCAAAGGGTTTACAGTGCGTAAACAGTGCTCTAACAGTGCTAGATGCATTTCATGAGACCGGTTTGGTTATAGTAGGCTACACCTGAATCAGCTTGTTAATATAGTGCTCAAGAACTGGTTTATGCAGAACATCTTTGTTCATCCTGGAACAACATTCCAAATCAACAATCAAATTTGTGGGACAAGTTTACAGTTTATGTCAAGTTTAGGCTTACAACCAGGGTTAGATGGTTCTACATCAGTTATTCACCTAATATTTCCCTCTGATTTTATTGATAACTTAGGGTTAGGTTTAGGGGTAGGGATGTGGATAGGATTACATTTTCTGACAGGAATATTGTTCAAGGATCAACAAAAAACGTTGACCCAGTAACACATCTAACTTGGCAAAATCATGACGTGGGGTGTATCAAATGCAGGACACATACAAAATTTGAGGTGTTTTGTTTTTGTCCATGAGTGGTAATGGGAAACATTAGACTTATTGCTATAGTAGTATTAAGCATATTCACATGTACAGACACACAGGCCACTGAAATGGCCCTACAATTGGGATACAATCGTCCCTCAGGACCTCAGGGAAATGCAGGTGACTGCAACAGCTTGTGCCAAAATATAAGATTGTATAAGTATGTGTCAATCTGCTCACTAAATGAGTTTTGATGGGTTCAGGGGCCCCTCATTATAACTGATATGCTCCAGTGACACAGTCTCAGGGGACACAGCACCGGCCCTGAGCTAAAGGATGATGATAGAGGCATGTGATAACATCGGCAAGATTCACTCCACTGTCCTTATGGGAACTTCAAGCATTGCACAGTGTGACAAGTTTCCTTGAGGAAGAGAGTGACTAGCATCATTAAGGTGTGTGTGCATGTGCGTGTGCGTGCGTGTGCGTGCGTGTGCGTGCGTGTGCGTGTGTGGCCAACATTTATATGGGGACAACATTTATATTTCTGATATACTTCAAGTAATCGCGCTTCTTCTGAAACAAAGGACAAATGGATTAGGAGCACTCACTTTATCGCGTCCAGTGTAGACACGGCTAGACTTGCGTTGCCGCAGAGGACAAAATGATTGGCACTACCATATTTTTCAAATAATACGTATAATATTATTATACGTATAAAATAATGAGTATAATTTTTTTAAAAACAGTCTATTGTAAGTTGTAAAGAACAAACAAAAACTTTATATTTTAGGCACATCATTAAAATAAACTTCAGCCATGCATTTGTAATGATCTGCAAAGTTTTTGGAGGTGCAGTTTCTTTACATTCACTGATAGAATAACGTCTGTGTTTGACAGTCTTACACGACATCTTTATCCAACGGCAGTATTGCTCTTTGTGTATTGCCCATAAGGTTTTCACGTTCACAATTGCTCCTGGGAACATTTGTCTACATTGCAATTGAACTATACTGTATGAACCCATTTTGATAGAGATTCCATTGCAAAACTTGATGTTTCACTTTTGGTTTCATGTTCAGACAAATGTGTGGTGCAGTTGTAGTCTGTTCAGTAACAGTTCTCAAATGCATTGTTTGGAATCATTTACGTCACAGTAGGAAAACATCTTCTATACATTAGGGTGTTTTGATAAGTGAAGGATGTTGAGTAATAACTCAAGTGGTGAAGAAAGTGAGATGCTGGATTAACGTTTGAGGTCCCATCAAAGAAACCATTTATACCCCGTTGCGATTTGCCTATCTCAGCCGGCCAATTAACATGCATGGAAAGATGTATCCTGTTCTCCAGCAAGCATAGAAATTGTATGCTTTTCTTCGTCATGATTGATGATGCTTGAGACCATGTAATGTATCATGCAACATGGATTTAATTTTTAGCGCTCATGCCTTGGTTGAGATTCGAGTGTGGGTTTAAGCTGAGTAGTTGCATAATGAATGAGTGAGCAATGGTGGATGACTTGTGTGCCACCTGAGGTCTGCTTTTATTTTGCCATCAGCTTTAACATATAGTGAGTTAATTTAACAGTGGTGTGTTTTATCGTGTAGGCATTACTGAACTGGGCTGCGCTTTTCAAAAGCATTGTGAGCTAAATTGATCATCATTGGTGGCAATGGCTCTATGATATAAGGCTTACGATGCTTTTGGGAAACACAGCCCTGATCGATAGTCCCAAATGGCTGGCTCAAGACTGGGTTAAAGAGATTCTGTGCACAAATTGACCTTTAATAAAAATACATTTCAGATACAAAACTGAGCTAAATCTTCTAGAGACATTATTTCTTCTCAGAAATGTATTTTAATGGTCTGGATTACTGCATTATTCCCTGTTGAATAACTATTACAGCCAATTCCATGATCTTTAGAGTAGTCGTCTCATAGCAGACTATTCACAGATGTGAGAGGAAATGTCCTGTAATTTTACTGCCCTTTTCACAAACCTATGATCTCAGTTCCTCTGAAGTCTGGACCTGGCATTGATATATGGTGTCCAGTCACCTCATGACCGGATGGACATCTCTGATCACCACCACATTGAACTCTACTTAAGAATGTGGTAGACTGTATGTCTGACACCTTTGTCCTTAGAGACTCATTCGTTCATCTTAAGTTGACAGTAGTTAATATTTTCAAAGTCTTTAGTTCTTGTCTCTCTCTCCATTGATCTGAAATGTGGAGCCATCATCTGGCCTACTGTATGTGAAAGGATAAAGGTGGTTAAAGTTGGAGTTAGATGTAGCTGTATTAATTATAGGCCTATAGCCATTTCTGTCATGACAACTCTGTGAGTGATTGGCATGGTAATGGGTATGACAATGTTGTATGTTTGGTCTTGGCGGAATAGATCAAAACAGACCTATTAGGAGTACCATACCCTATTTACATCTGCTCTTTCTTACTGAAACCGGAAAACCGGCCACAGATCCTGGTTCAACAAGCACTTATATCAAATCCTCAGTATCACCGGCACATCTCCAGAACATCACTGAATACATTCCATCTGCATTGGAGCAATGACCTCAGCGGCCAGATGAGACGATCTGAATCTTCACTTGCATATCGTTCTTACATCTTTAACAATCTCAATGACCTCTGTCAAGCCAAGCTTACCTCAGCTCTTTCCAGTCTTTGGGGGTCTTAATCACTTGGCCTGCATTTAACTGAGATGATGTCCCCACTATTAGTCTCCTGGCCGCCAACACCAGAAGCCTAGATCAACCTGACTACCATCCCTTTCCTCCTCTTCATCCTCTCCCTATACATCCCTAACTTTTTTTTCAATAAATAATTATCCAACATTCATGGTTGTGGCGTGTTCCTTGCTCATGAACTTGTTAATAATAATAGATTATAATTGTTTGGACGCACCTGGCTGTCCCATGGTACCATGTGTACTTCCAGAGAGTATTTTAGTGTACTTTTAATTGTGTTTCAGCCTTTTTCTGTAATCTCAAATGAACGTATCTGTAATACAGCCACTGAAGCTTTAAGATGATGGAAGACAAAACGAGCAAAGTTGTCCCAGTCATGTGAACAACTGCTCCCACAGGAGACCTAGTTTTCTCAGGAAGTGACTAGACTTGGCAGACCAACGTTCCATGACCACCCTGTTTGCCTGACACTTCTAAAACATACCTGCATGTCACCACACACCAGCAAGCACCTGAGACACTTATCCCGGCCCGGGCCTTTGGGATTAACCAAGCCCACAACAGTATACCTCCATTTTTTCCAGAATTGTGCACTATAAACATTCCCTTGGGGGGAAATCTGGATCTTTTGTTTGTGCATCATTCATCTGTCAGAATGCATGTAAAGATGCTGTTTGGCGGCTTCAGTTTGTATAATATAATTCCAGTCTGTCTGTCACACTCTAGAGCAATTACTAGAACAGCAAATGACAGGGCTATAAATCACCCTCAAGCCAAAGTTCAGGCACTAACAGAGAACAAGTACAGTGTTGTGTGTGTAAAGGCAATAATGACATGACAGACTGGGGGCCTGAGAGCAAATGTTCAGTACACACAATATACAGTACACACATTGGTTTAAAATGCACATAAACATCTTTATTGCTGAATACAAACAGCCTTACCAGTACTTCATTACCAATATAATTTTGAAAAGAACAAACAGACTTAATCCAGGAGACTGCTCCCATACATTTATTCATAATTTTTTTAAACTAATGTTGTTGTTTTTTCTCTCAACAACATCTGAAAAAAAGAACAAAGGTAAATCATTGTATAAGGGCCGGTTCACAGAGCGCACATTTAATTGGTGGTACAAAATTCCATGCCTGATGAAAAATCTAGAAATTGTAGAAAGTAATTAAAAAGTTAGACTATGAGGATATTCAAATTTTATCATTCATATACAGTAGATGAACTATGAACAATTGTCATTGCATATATACTATATATATATAGTATATATTAGTATATATACAATGACAATTACCTATTAATTGTCATTTAAGTGAAATTACGGAACCTAAATAAACGAGCTTGATAAAAATGATCATTCTAGAAGACAATTTCAGATGGCACTTAGAGGCTTTTGCATCTGAACTCTTCATACAGTATATATATATATATATCAAAAACATAGTAAGTTCTCACTTGTAGTTGATGATGTGTCATTTGTTCATGAGTTTCATTCCTCCATTCATCGCTTTGTTCTCTGCTGGCTGTAGGTAATGGATTTTACTCCCTAAACAATTAGTCATGTCATTTTCCCATTTACACGATCTGTAGAGAGCCGCAAGCTTGAATATTTCTCTGCGTTATTGATCTGAAAACATTATGAGTTCCATTTCATATCACATGTCACTAATAACCATGCAAATGATGGAAAACAATGGTGACTGCAGTGAAACTTCACGTAAGCAGAAAGTAAGTGATGCCGCAGCATATCTCAACAGGCTTGCATTTTCCTTCCACACTGACAGCCTTTTTTGCTGCGTAAAGAGTCGTACTCCAGTATGAGTATAAATAACTGTTGACAATATGTACAGGGAGAGAAAAACTGCCTAAATGTCAATTCACGAGTTCACACTTACAAATAAGTCAGATGGAATAAATGGTATGCATATTTGGCGTGCTGTCCGAGGAGAGGGCTCCGGGCTCGGTATTCGGCCCGAACCCAGAGTACTCCCCCCGTATTGCTGGTTTAGGAAGTAACCAGGCGAGTGTGAGGAGACGGGGTGGTGGAGGGATGCTGAAAAACTGAGTCAAATGAGTATGTATATAGGTCTCCACTCATGCTGATTGGATAGAAATGTTGATTAATGATTGTTGACAGCTGGTTGGAATGATGTGATAATTGGATCAATTATTTGAACTTGCTCCTCCCGAACTTTGTTTATAAAACATCATTTACAGACAAAACCTGGCTTTTCATTGGTTTTGTAAGGACCACCTATTGGCCCAACGTTGGAATCTAACGGCATGTGTGAAGGCTTTAATGCCTGTAAGTAATTTATGTGCACTTAATTTATTAGAATTCAGTTCCAATTTGATTCTAGCTCTGTGCTTAATCTGAATCCGATTTCAAATGATTATTAAATTTAGACTGTGATTCAAATGAACAGCTGATCATAAGATTAGTTGTGGTTTAATTTAGATATTTAATTATTCTGGGTACCCTATACTTTGACCCTATACTGGGTAACCTATACTATACTTAGTTCATTAGGGCCCTGATGTCGCATTGAGTCTCACACCAGCTGGGTACGTGGATCTCACGGTCACAAACTCGCCAGTGTGATCTTAACCAAAGGTTGCAGGGTTAACTATTACCTTCAAGTCGGCCGCCTACTGCTGGCTCGTAAAGTGTAGTTTGTTTAGTCACTTCCATACTTGCTAAGTCTCAAAAATAAAAAGGTTTCAGATGACGGTCATTCTGCTTCGTGAGCCTTCCGTTTGACACAGATTTGCTGACAGCAAAGGTCAGGCGAGTTTTCTGGCCAATTAAGAACAGGGATAGCATGATTCTTAAAACAGAAGACAAGTGTGTGCAGAAGACAAGTCCTGTTGGAAATTGAATTCTGCATCTCCATAAAGTTGGTCAGCAGACTCTACTGAGGATAAGTGTTTTGCTTTATAATCTGACGATGAATCTAGTCTTTGAGAATGGCAAAATTAGTAATCACTACACATGAAATGCATACATTGACATTAGATCATTTTCATTTACTTTTGCATTTACAATATATATTTTGGTGTTATGAAACACTGACCTTCACGTCACTTAATTTTCACGGAAAAAATTGTCAAAAGGCAGGGAAAGAGTAAAGTAGATTTAAAGTAAAGTCCTATTACCATAGCCTACACAAAAAAAAAAACAGATATCGGAATTAGGATCATATCTGTTTTCTTTATAAATCAATAATTTCAAACAATTTAAGTTTATAAGACAGAATGTAAACCTTTGTCAAAAAAGTATACTTAATATACTTTTAATATATATATATATATATATATATATATATATATATATATATATATATATATATATATATATATATATATATATATATATTTAAATTGATCAAATATCGATCAAAAGATTAAGTACGGGCCAAATATACTTAGACTTTTCTGTTAGTATAACTCAAGTTCACTTAGGCTAATTGTAATTTTAAGTATATTTCTGAGACGTACATAGAGTATATTTATGAGGAGGATATAAAAAGTAGACTGAATATTTACTTTCTTTATAGTTTAAAAGAAGTAATAGCACACTTGAATAAACTTATTTTTTGTAAGGATGCTCTTACCCTACTTCATTGTTGAGGCAAATCCACTTGAAAGATAAAAACTTTGCTCTCGTTTCGTTGCTGCTATGGGTGTACAAGTGTCTGCTTTTAAGTTGTTAGGTTTGTAATGTACAGTGTCATTGTGTTTGTCCTCCAGAGTTTTTTTCAGATATTTCAAGGCTGATGTTCCATATTTTCCATTGTTATTGCTGGCCTTATTTGTTTTTTCAACAAAGACCCTATCCGGGAAGCCGAAGGAGATGTTCTGTGAAGGTTTGTTTTTTCTGCTTTGATCTTTACCCAGGTGCCACCCACATACTTGAAAGTGGGTTCTTGCAGGAGGGTTATGATGTGTGAGCTACTAGTGAAACTGTAAGGCTGGTTTTGCTTCAATTCACACTTGCACATTTGAATGTGATTTACAGCATCGTGTAGGTGATACCCTCCGTGATCATAATTAACATGTTCATCGAGGTGATTCCCAGAGCAATTTGCAGACTACATGATGCTTCAGTTAAGTGGTCAAATGATCCTACAATTGAGGATTAATAATACATTTTTATCTGACATTCAAAACTTGCATAATACACTTTATAGTGGTTAAAATCCAACAACATTGTCTTACATTTGTATTCCAAACATGATCATGTGATTTGACAAGGTATATTGGGAAACAAATAAGGAAACAAATATTTAAAGTTTTAGTTTTTTTTTTCTCCAAAATTTAAATAATGAGTCAATACAATCAATCCTTGTTCCAAAATGCATTTTGTCTTACCCCGATTCACTGTGTTAAGCCTATTGTATAAGTGTTAGTATTTTAGACCTAGCGGGATGGTTTTCATTGGAAATTGCAAATACAGTACAGTATAAGTCACTCGCCCGTCCGTGTCTCGGCATATTCGTAAATGGAGAAAGGTTGTCTGGCTACTTTGGTACATGTATGGTGTGGGAGTGGCATAGGTTAGTTGTTACAACAGACGAGAAAGGTCGACTTGCAGCACACTAAATCTTGAACCACCGGGGAATCGCCAGCTGAATGGAGTCATAGTCTTTTCAGAGATAGTGAGAACTGAGGGATTTGAAATGTTGTAAAAGCGATACAGAGATGGCATTTTTATTACTCAACAGGTTAGCAAGGTATTTTATTGAACAAATAAATTGTCATAGCTCTCTAACAGAGTCAATTGGAAAGCATTATCTGTTGTGAAGGGTCATTTCATTATGATTGTTGTAGTGCTGTGCTGGGATTTATTTTCAAGGAAGTAACATATGCAGGTGCTGGCCATATAATTAGAATATAATCAAAAAGTTGATTTATTTCAAGAATTCAACTTAACAGGTGAAACTAATATATTATATAGACTCATTACATGCAAAGTGAGATATTTGAAGCATTTATTTGTTATAATTTTGATGATTTTTGCTTACAGCTTATGAAATCCACGAAATCAAAATCCTAGAAAATTAGAATATAACATGAAATCACACATTAATTACACAGTAATACCATGATTATTGAACCAGGTTTTGATTCTTTTGGCAGTGTGGGCAGGTGCAAATATTGCTGGAAAATGAAGGAAGCATGAAGTGCTCTGAAAATGTCCTGGTAGACGTCTGCGTTGACTCTGGATTTAATAAAGCACAGTGGACCAAAGTCCTCTTTTCTGATGAGAGCAAATTTTGCATCTCATTTGGAAATCAAGGTCCCAGAGTCTGAAGGAAGAGAGGAGAGGCACAGAATCCACATTGTTTGAAGTCCAGTGTAAAGTTTCCACAGTCAGTGCCATGTCATCTGCTGGTGTTGGTCCACTGTGTTTTCTGAGGTCCAAGGTCAACGCAGCCGTCTACCAGATGGAGATGAGTAATTCAGGCAAAAGGAGCCCCAACTAAGTATTGAGTGCTGTACATGCTCATACTTTTCATATTCATACTTTTCAGTTGGCCAGCATTTCTAAAAATCCTTTTAAGTAATATTCAAATTTTCTGAGAAATTGAATTTGGGATTTTCATTAGTTGTCAGTTATAATCATCTAAATTAAAATAAATAAATATTTGAAATATATCAGTCTGTGTGTATAATGAATATAACATAGAAGTTTCACTTTTTGAATGGAATTACTGAATGAAATAAACTTTTTCATGATATTCTAATTATATGACCAGCACCTGTATATTAATGGGTATAGCTACAGTAACGCCCTTATAGTCAGCTTGACACCCTTTCTATCTAAACTGGTGATTTGTCTAGTGGTGAATGTTTTATGAGTAGTAGGATAACCATTCATTTGCAGAGCCAAAGCACAACCAAAAAAATCCCTTCAAGTCCACAAAATGCATGGGGTCAAAAGTTACACAGTGTAGGCTACCTTTAATCATCATTATCACAATATAAATCCTTATGTTTAGGAGAAAAACAGTTACAAGTATTGATGTATCATTTGATTTTATTCATTTAGAATAAAAAGTATTCAATAAGATATGATTCACGGTTTTAAATAGCTTCCCCAAAACTGGAGGCATATATTTAAATGCTGCTGGAGAAAAATTGTATTTTTTAAACTTATTTTTAAACAGGTTTTGACTTGAAGGTAATGATGATTGTATTTAATTCTTAGTAAAATCATCCCTTTAACTTAAAATCATAAAACAATTGTACTGTTTTCTGTAGTTTTATCAGCATGTGGATCTAGTCAAAATTGATTAACAGTGAAGTCTGCAGCAACCAATGGTTTAAAATGATTCACAAGGCCGTGAGACCTATTTAACTAATTATTTGTCCTTATTGACTCCCACAAGTAAGCGCTGTGTGCAGAGTTAAAGGCCCTAATTAAAATCTGGAGTTGATAATGAAGTGATTTAAGGAAGGATGTTGATTTAAGGGATGCAGATTAAGTGAATCACTTGAGAATGAGGTTGGTATTTAAAGTTTCATCCCCGTTGACTTAAAAAAAACATTAATTTCATGTTAAGTATACAACAATATTGGGTGTACATTGACTGGTCCTCTTTCACACAAAAAAAAAATAAAAAAAAAATAAAACAAGCATGCCTTCTGTGTAAGTCATTTGTAAAGCCATTTTAGGTAAATTGGTGCAATTCATTCAATGCCATAATTTGCGTAATGGATTTATAAACAATTTAGGCACATATTCAATCTAGTTGTTTCATTAGCTTGCGCAACAACAAATTAGTTTTCCATTAGACAAAAGATCAGATGAGTGCAGATATTGCAGATTCTTCTTGGGTTATTCAACTTCAAGTTGTGCTATATATTTATTTGACAAATACGGATGATGAAGACAACATATGTATGCATATACATATTTTACTGGTAATATTACAATACATGATAAGAAAAACAATTATATGAAAAAAAGTATAAATAAATAATTCCCTTATAAATATCAGATATTGATATGCAATAAATCTTGACTGATTTTAATAATTAATCAGCATATCATGTAATTCATTGAATTAAACATTTAAATCGACTGAAAGTTCTAATACTGCACACTCTTCATTGTATCTATGCTCATGGGGGCTGAATTGAACCATGAAAAGTTGGAAATACGAGCAGCCTTGGAATTAAACTATTCAAGCTTTGTTCTCGTTCTTCTTCTGTCAGTCTCATTTTCTCTTTTTGGTGTACTATCCTTCAGCTCCAAAGCTTACAGGCAACTACTTGATGGAAACACTGGATTTTTTAACCTCACTTTCAATGAGATGTTGTACCTTCTCTCAGTCCTGCACTAGGAGGGAGGGAGGAGGGAGGAGGGAGGAGGGAGGAGGGATGAGGAAGGAGGGAGGGGGGCAATCCGAATGCATGACTTTTGTTTAAACTGAAAGAAATACCAAGACTTTAAACTGGAATGTTAAAGTTGGGGATATTCAATTTAATTAATCAATGAATAATACTATTGATTAGCATAACCAAACATGGACGTTTTATTATTATTATAATTTAATACTGTGAAGCTGCTTTGATACAATCTGTATTGTGAAAAGCTCTATACAAATATTCTTGACTTGACTTGACTTGACTTGAATGCAATCTTGCCTTATAGGGGATTCACAGTAATTTGCTAGTCATGAAAAGCACAATGTTTGGACTGAACAGCTTTTTTTGTAGACTAGTTTAATTAAATGGTCTTTTGAACTGGGGCAGAATTAGCCTGGGAAAACCCAGACCACTTCCGGCAAATTTAGATTTGCTCTGCAAGTGGGTCTGGCAAAGAGCCCATTGAAACCCATTTCCAATCCGCCGAAATCGCGGCACCAATCAGAAACGTTTTACACGATGACGACAGAGCAGAGACGGTGACGCAGATTTTGTACATTACAGACATGGATGCCGCCGTGGAACATCACAACATCACTCGTTCGAATCAGCTATCGCGTCTGTTTCAAGCGATTTAAAATGGTCATTTTCGTTAACACAAACAGAGAATTGCTGAGAGTCTCGAGATGTTTCTCCGTCGCTCTGCATACGTCATGTCATTCATCGCTCTGATTGGTTTTAGATCTTTCCGACGTCCGTTGGTGACGCCCCTGTGGAAATGAATTGTCTATGGAGCTTTGCCAGACCCTTACTCAGTTACAACTGAGAGGGTCTGGGTTTTCCCAGGCTAGGGCAGAATTTAAAGTTGGCATGAAATTAAAGTTACAATAGTCTTCCCCTTGTTATGATGTAGATTCGAGTTAAAATGGCTTTGCAAACAAGAAAAAATGTAGGGCGTGAGGGAATTGAGTGGATTGTTGTGGTTTGCTATTGTCAATATCTCAAGTGAGTGACTGGTTGTCCCACCTTCACACTAGTAAACATGTCATTAGAGAAGAGAAGTGCTGTTGCTGCTAGACGGAGAGGAAGATTTGGTCAAAGATTGCAAGGGCTCATGAAAAATTATAATAATGATGCTCACATGTAAATAATTCATAATAAATACGCCATAAAAAATAAGATTTGCCAAATTTGATTGGTGATTTTATAGTTCTGATATTATGTTTTCAAATCACTATTAACGCTTTATTTTAAAGAATCAAGGCCTTCCTCACAGAGATCAATAATATAGGAATACATGGAAATATATATGACTTAGTATTAGAATTCATTTTAAATGTAAAAAATAAATAAAATAAAATAAAATGGGTCAGGGCCAATGTAAGGCCAGCATCCCGACAGCACTGGCTGGCACACTGCCAGCTAAAATCCCTTAAGGCCGAGCGATGGAGTGGAGCCCTGCATCAGATGTTGAGGAAAAAGATAATTGCAACCTCTCAAAATAGAAAACCCTTAATTTTCATTTTTGACTTGGGGAAACCACACACAGATGGAGAGCGAAAAGGAGGAGACAGAAGAAAAAAATAGTTTCAGACAGCACATGTCCTCACAGGGCAATTTTCTTGTCAGGAGCGAACCGTTCAGAGAAACATTTAGATGACATCCTGGCTGTATCATGTCATTCATTATATGCAGTTGGTGTTTAAATTAAAATGTCTTTTTAAAGTAAAAGAAAACAACTACAAATTGAAGCACAGACTGCTTTCCTGCCTTTCCTGGTATAAATCATGGTTACTTTTTGAACATAGTGTTTAAGTTTCTCCTTTATTTGCCTGTTTTTATGATCTTGACTTGTTTTTAAAAGAGACGATTAACTTTACAAAATCATGCTTAAAGATGAAGTATGTAATTTTTTGGATGTTAAACAGCTTTCTCCAGTCCTATCATATCATTTTAATGTAAGTATGTTTCAAAATGTAATTTCTTACACTTCCACAGAAGGCCCAGCAACCACAGCCAGAAGATGGAAGAGAGTAGTGAAGTGGGGGGTGGGGGTCGGACTCACCAATGCGATGCAAATCTCTCTCGCCAATGTGCATTGACTTGTTCTGCTACCACTTGAAGCTGGGGATGGGAGATGTCTTCAAAATATTAGTGTAGTATGAAAGCACTCTGTGTGTGATCATTATTTCTCAGACTTGTCTTCAAGGCCTCTGGCCATCTCAACTTGATGTGGCACCATCTATGAGACCAATCTTTTCTAATAGAATAGCTAAACCCAGCCCTGTCACCCCGCTACTTCAATCTGTATCAGTGGACATGAGAAACTATTTTCTAACCATTCAGAGTGCTAATGTGGCTATTAGAATGTCATAATCCTGAAATATGCCTCTGCACCAAACACATAAACACACATGAAAGGAATACTTCTGTTAATCATTGCCTAAAGAAACACATTATGTGCTGTTTAGATTCTTATTGACATTTGACATAGTATAGCGTGTGTGTGTGTGTGTGGGGGGGGGGTCATTTTGATCTTGCTGATAACAGTATTTTGTCCTCTTTTAATTTGTGTGGCAGTTGTAATAGCTGGCATCAGCATGTAATTGTCAAGTGACTGCTCTCTATAGTGAGATCTAATAATAATAAAGTCCTAAATTCATTATTTAAGCTTAATTAGTGAATGCTTTGGAGAATTGAACATATTTGTAGTTCTCATTAATGTTTTTCTATGATTTAAAAAGAACTCCTGAAAAGTCAGCAGCAAAGTCAAAAGTTCTTTAACAAGTATAACTATAGAAACCAAGCAACACTGTTTGAGATTAATTACTGACATTCATTTGTCCAGAGACAATAATCTTAAGAGGCATAGGCAAGCAATCATGCCTTCATTGTTTAACTTTTGTTTTCTTTTAAGCACACTGAAATACAATTATGATTTGTGCGTCTCTGAGCCTTTAGTTTTTAGTAATTTTGACTAATTATGGATATTTATTCCCTGATCTGAAGCATAAATGTTTTCTCATTTTAATTCAGTCTAAAACTGTTAATACAAACACAGACGTTAATTTAACCATACTGCAGTGTCCACCATATTGTTTTCAGGTAACATTACACAAATAAACATTGACATAATCTTTTAAATCAATTTATCATTAAATAAATCGAACCACACGAGTATGAAAATGATAAACAATTGGTGTGTGTGTGGGGGGGGGGGGGGTCATTGAATTGCTCATTCAATCTCTTAAATTCGTCAGGAATTAATCAAGTCTCTGGCTGGGTCCAAAATCACATACTCTCTTGAGGTACTTATTAGTAATTACTTCACGACCGCTAAATAAGTATGTTCTATAGTATTAATATTAATGTAATCTGGACATATTACATTTGCCATGTTGTCATTACCATGTGACCTATCAGCATTAGTTGTGTCGCTTCAGTGCCATTTATAGATCCTCTCCAGTGGCCTCATGGGATAGTAAAGTGTCCATCGTATGCACACTTCAGAATCTTCTTCTCCTCTACTTCAGAAATAGGTCATTCCGGTGCTTTTCGTCTATACTGTGAATTCGGACATAATTATTTTGTCACATACTGTTTTTCGCCTACATAGTAGGGAAGTATGCGATTGTGGATGCAGCCTCTTTCTTTATCAGTGAGACATTGAATCTTTCACTCAAATTATTAATGATCAAAAGCACTGATTCGTTCAGGAACAAAACACCACTACTAGCCTACTATGTGTTGCTCAAAGATGTGCAACGACTTTGGCTTTGTTAAAAAAAAATGTATATGTAAATATGTTAACACATCAGAATACTTGTCTATGTTTCTAGCATTTCATATTTAGCATCTATATGTGTCATGTTATGTATGTGTGTATATATGAGTGTGTTTGTCTATGCATATGTACTGTTAACTTTGTCAGTTATATTTGGGATTATTGTGTTATATGCAATATGTTACACCAGTTGTTCTCATACATCTCACACCAAATACCCATCTTAAAACACTTGACTTCCAAAGCACCTTCATGCTGAGTCCTAGATTAAAAAAGGTTTTAGTTAAAAGGGGTATACAATAAAATGTGTTTACTGGCATACATACCACAGTTTGGGAACCACTGCACAATAGCACAATATTTAAAACTAAGCACATAGTTCTGTTAGTTCAGAAATGAAAACAACAATATTTCAGTCAGCTGCATTTGTACATTAATTTGTCTTTTTTTATATAAATAAACAATATCATTATTATTAGTAGTAGTAGTAGTAGTATGTGTATCATTATTTTTTTAGAGGACAGTAAAAAATAAAAAATAAAACAACTTTTTGAAATTTCAATTCTTTCCAAATTTCTTTCCCCCCTCTCATGTGATATTTAGAGACATGCTCAACGTAAACCACATTTTGGAATTGAAGACTAGGTTTTGGAAATACATCTTTATCATGTTCAGGTACAAGATCAGCAATATCCACTTATTCACTTTATGCACAGTCACCTTAATGGTAGGCTGACCTTTAAACAACTGTTCAATGGTGGTATAATATGCAAGAAATGTCATGCTTTTCTTATGAAAACCTTTGACACCAAATGTGCTCTTACTGTAATGCACCAAATTCAATGCAGCACATTCAAAACTAATCTACCCTTCATTCACAGTGTGAGCTGCAAATATAGAGGTCTCTTGCTTGACCCATTTCACAGGTCAATAAATAATAGCTACTCGTAACACATCCACATGTGTGATGCGTGTAGTGTAAAGCAAATGAAGGTATGTTGTGTGATGAATCTTTTTATGGGATTTATACACACAAGCTACTCAATTTACAGCCGAATCTAATTTCTGCTACTTTCTACTCCTGAACCATAGCAGGAAAGTTAAACAGCCACTGGCCATTTGTGCTTCAGGGACACAGGGAGACAACCTCCAACCCAAAAAGGTGAGGTAGCAGGGCCTCGAGAGACAGGACTGCTTGTCTTTCCCAGGCACATTCGCCCAGTGCTTCCAAGAATCACTGTGGAGAATCAACAGACCAGCTGCCGGCAGAAATTCCTGACAGAAATGCAGGGAGACAGAAAATGTGCAAGAGAGTGAATTTGTTTAAAACATTAGATGTCTTTAAATGGGTTTTCAACTTGGATTTTCTTGCTCTTCTTCAGTTCAGAATCTAAAAACCAATTTAATAGGAACCCTTTGCTCTAGATCAATATCATAGCAAAATCTGATTATGCACTGAACAAAAAGTTGAGAAAACTCAAAATGTGGCAACATGACGCTAAAGATTTCTTTTGACATCTCAACTTCGAACTTGAACTTTTTGACTTTTCCCTGAACTTTTGAAGTCCCTTCAACAAATCAGATTTTAAGCTTGTGAACAATGTGAACATCATGCACAACGTTTTTTGAATGCTCTCAACAAGTGTTGCCCTCAGTAATAGTTCTCAATTGGGTTTGTTTGTACACTGAATGTCTGCTTCATCCGACAAACTCTTGCCATGGTATACTGAGTTCTTGTTCATCACAAGAAACATTTATTTGTTTTTACTCAAAACAAGTACAGTTTTTGTACAGTTTTTATGAACTCTTTCCCCGCCAGAATTTTTTTTTCTCTATAATTTGTCAGGAAGCACCAGCATTTTTGATCATTTTCACAACAATTTCATGGCCCCCAGAATATTTTGTTGCATGGATATTTGAACATACAATATATCTAAAAAAAGAATAGAGTCTCTGCTTTAAAAACAAAATCTAGTTTATGCATTATGAATGTTATAAAAAATATAACAATAACAATATTTTATTGTTTTTAGTTAACTCTGAACCACTTTTGGCAACAACATTGCTATTAAATGTGCTATGTAAATAAATAAAAGTTGAAGTAAAAAAAAAGAAGAAAAATTGCATTTTTGTCAAAGACTATGTCCGGATTGGATTCTGAACGATGATCAAAACATGGAGTACAGTAGATCGAGTCTATCAACACCCTCAAAGCTTGCACAGTATTATACCTCTACATGGGTTAGACATTTTATTCAGTAATGTTAGGCAGCTTTGATTTATGCTGTTGAAAGTTTGATGATCGTGTTAGCTTACATGTACGTAGCTATGCAATGCTTTGGTCGCTTGATTTTGTATCCAGAGATTCTGAACTCTTTCAGAAGATGTATAATAGTGCCCCTTAATGTAAAACAGTGAAAACATGGACTGCCAGAAAATTCCATCAATGGGACGGAAACGTTGCGTCATAAATGGCGGAAAATTCTTTCGAATTTCTGTCGAGAGAGCTGGGCATTTCACTTCTCTGCTGAAGATTAAGAGACCATTATGAAAAAAATATAATGAAATTAAATGCTTTTACATGTCAGGAATAAACACTGCTGCTGCAGCGAAAGTTTAAGAAGGCAGCGGACTATCAATGCATGTGAATCAAACAAATATGACTAATACATTTATATAGTTTCACAAAGAGCTCAAAATACACAAACTCAATCTGTTTTAAAACTTAATATATTAATGAATTATATTTAATTTAAAAGCAATGTTTAATAGTGTCAAATAATATAATAGTTATAAATAATTAAATGTAAAAAAAAATATGTATACATGTACAGTATATATTATGTGTGTATATATATATATTAGGGCTGGGGGAATTAACGCGTAATTTACGCAGCACTTTTTTTGCCTCGTTTTAATGACTTCCTGTTGCGGCTGCTATTGTGAGTGTGCCAAACTCTGTCATGATGGAGAAGGACAAGGATGGAGTTTTAGAAGGAATGTTTGCATTTAAAAATTTGCCTGATGACGCGTTTTGACAAAACAAAGATGGTGTGTACAATTAGCAAAGCTGAATTCAAATACCATAGAAGCTGGATTCACCGAATTCACCCAATGTGCGTGTGTGTACGTGTGCGCTGCGCTCTCTGCTTAATGCTTCGTGTTTGCACGTTCTGCTATGTCGTTCACGCTCCAATCATGTACTGATCATGCAATGGAAAAGCAAAGTCCGCTCAAATAACGTTCTTCAGTTTGCAATAGCTCTACACTGAGCTGGTAGTCATGCTGGGTAACAATGGTAAAATGACCTGCTCTGATCACATGCTCTGGTAATAATAGCTTTGTATGACTATATTTTATTTTGCTAATTAGTAAAAAAAAAAAATCTGATTATGTTACAAGGAACTGAATGAAGAATGATATATTGATGTTTGATATTATTATTATTTTTAAATTATCGATTAAGAGAGTAATTTTTCCGTGGACACAAAAAAATATATAATTTCTGAGAGTTATGATAGACAATCAATATTAAGGGTTCGCTGGACGAACAGATTAATTGATTGATTGTAAAATGAATTCAGCTACATCAAGTTAATTATATTAACTGATCCAAATATTTATAATTAATTGTAACAAGTTATAAATAATTATTCATATTTCCCTTTTGAGCTTATTTGCGACAACAATTATTTCATGGATTTTAGCAGGGGGCATTTACTGTAGGTGGAGTGGGAGTGAGATTAAGCAGCCTTAAAATATCTCTATTTTTTATATATATATATTTTTTTTTACATTGTGGAATCACTGATCCACAGCAAAACAGACATCTGTGTAGAGAATATTGCCATGGCTCTTTCTCTGGCAAACAGAATAAGCCAAATATTGCGCTTTTGTTGTAGAGGGAGGTAATAAATAATCATTATAACACCGAATGTGCCAATATTTTACAGCTATGATAATGACTTTCAAGATCTCTCCATTTTATTTCTCATCCCTTTTCATTCATATTTCTTTTCCACCTAATGTTGTATGAGCACTCTTGTGGACATTTAATTTTCTGCACTTGTAATTTAGGAGCACAGCAAATCTCCGGCTCTTGGGTGAGACATTAAGCTTCGTATTAAGGTTTGAAGAGCTTTTAAAAGCAAGCTCATCGCTTAGCTAAAGGTTAGCTGTCCGTGGGTTGACTGTCCTTCTTATTCAATCTGTTCAGGTCAGCTTCGAGCTGTGTCAGAACCTGTGCTTTCGTTCCTGACGCTTCCGATCCTCCCAAGCGATGTGAGTGATGACGGTGTTGTTATCTTGTCACTCCACAGGCTAAACATGAACAGAATAAATTACGTGTCTCCTTGGGAGGACAGCGAAAGTGGACACATTTTAGCATTCATTCTCGTATGTTCATGGCATATAAATATTTGGGGTAAAAACCCTGACCAAGAACCTCCATTAGCTCTCATTAGTCGCATTAGCTGCATGATCATTGAAGCCTTTGGTTTTCCATTCCATTCCATTTCAGCAGATCCCAAAACCATTTCCCAATGAGTAGCAGGAGGTGCTTGTTTCCTCTCCACCTCACTGTCAGTAACAAACCTCCACATCATTATGCAGTGGTGTGGTTTGGTGATAGAATAACTGACTGGTGGAGAAGAGCATTCTAATGAAGCTCAACACTGTAGGAGCCTATCTACAGAGGTCCAATTCACCTTTGGCTAAGCCCCGCCCCCCTTAGTTACTGTTGCTACGTCCATCAACTTCATCTGGGCTCTGGTTTGGTATCAACATGGCTTATGCTAGACAGCTCTTCCTGCTGAAATTTTATCAAACTTTTATAAAGCAGCAAATAAAGTGTCCGATAGAATTAGGCAAAAGTGGCTGCAATATGCGTTCGAAGGCTATATTCAAGACATACTGGTGAAACGCAAGCAACAACAAGGCATCCAAAAAGATGGCAAAAGCATACCGGTCACAGTCAAAAAATGAACCACCGCATATCATAATCGAGACGGAGGCTGTGACTAACAATATCACGGAGCAACACTGTTCATGCAAAGCTGGGTAGGTCTCTATTCACTTCTATAATCGTTATTACAAAGCAAACGGACTACGCGAGTATAAAGTTGTATTTATTAGCAGCGTGTGCTAGCGTATCAACAATTATGGTAGAGAACCGAAATCATAACCTAAAACAGCATAAAACTGTCTAACTAGTATAACTTCACAGTAAGGTTAAAAGCAAAATTTATCTTGGAGCACACAAAAAGTGTGCTTGTTGATCCTTGAGGGGTTTAGCTAAAAACGACACTTGTCAGGATTTGACTTCGGTTTTGGGAAGGGAAAAAAACGGACACCCCCCTCCAACCTCTCTGGGAAACGCGTATCTGTGTTACAAATGCCCCAGGCACAACGTTTAACCATTTTTTTTATAAAACTACGACGGTAATAGCCTGCCGGGACCAAAAATATGAGACGCCTGTGTTAAAGTCAATGGAGCGCTGTGAAAAAGTGTCGGACCTCTGTGGGAGCTCGTTCTTGGCTGCGCTGTGATTGGTCAATCTACATTCTAGGGTGTGGCTTAGCCAAAGGCGAATTGAGGTCAAATTATTGAGCATATTTTTATT
The DNA here is from genome assembly GCF_949152265.1 of Phoxinus phoxinus. Classification (NCBI taxonomy): domain Eukaryota; kingdom Metazoa; phylum Chordata; class Actinopteri; order Cypriniformes; family Leuciscidae; genus Phoxinus; species Phoxinus phoxinus. The sequence continues at coordinate 12,371,776 of NC_136881.1, read as the reverse complement.
GTAGCCCCTTGGGCTAGTTCTAAAATCAACTGCTTTATGTCAAAAATACTTCTGATATGACAATACCCCTAAACTGCGAGGACCCTGAGCATGCTGTACTGTATATATGAGTGTGATATGATACTTGAGTTAGCCATTGCCATTTTTATTACTCTTTTTTTATTACCGTACTTTTTTTTGAAGTATCTCTTTATCTCTGAAGGGTTACGAATAGAACATAAAGCTTGTCAGTTCAAAAGCAAATACAAATTTTCTGAATTGAAATCCAATAAAGTGAATCTATTTTATAGTAGAATAATATTGTCAGAAGTTTCACAGGTCACATCTTACTCATATCCAAGAGTGATGAATGTCATGTGTGAAAAGCCCAATCTTTTCTAGTTGTTATGGCAACGATAATGCTATGCAGCAGCATTGCCAAAGCAGAATTCCCATTGTGAGCCCGCTACACAGATGTGGAACACTACAAAACATTCAACATCCAGCCAGCTTTCTATAACTTGATCAATGATTAAGAATTGAGATGTTCTTGAAATGTTCTAGTACATTCTATATTATAATAGTGTAATAGAACATACTGTGCAGTAGTTGATATTAAACAGTGTAGTGATATCATATAATATCTTATTGTTAATATTGTGACCTTAGCACTATCAACCATGTCAACCCCTGATTTAAAGAGTATGAGAAACATCCTCATTCGGCTTGTTTTTGTTCAGATTCTGTTCATTTACTACGGATCATGCCCAGCATCAAATTTTTGTTTTTACTTATCCAATGTCTTATCATAATTAATATGATTTAATTAATCTTCACATCTATTCTCTAAATTTAGTATACATAAATGTAAATATGGGGGAAATATGCCATTGTTTTTATTTCGATGGAATTTCAACGATACCTAAAAACAATTAAGTTGGAATAAGAAGAAATCTGTAAAAACAGTTATTTCTAAGTGTGAATGTTTAAGTTTACCATTGCACGTCACCGAGCAACATACTGTTGGTTTCTTCCCCCCCTAAATAAATCAGCATTTTGAGCGAATCAGTTAAGTGAATGATTCATTGACTCGAGTATAAAGTCAATAATCTTTCTGCCACCTACTGGTGTAATGTATCCTGCATCCCTCATTCATATGCAGCCTGTTCTCACGTAAATGCGTCTCTAGCACGCAGTGTTTATCATGCAATTTACACGTGAAAATTAGTTTTTACGTGCATATGATACTCAGTTTTCACGTGCATTTGATACGCACTTCATTGCGTGTAATACACACGCACACCACACCACTAATTCCCAAACGTATAATACACACGCACCCCACACACCACTACTAAACCTACCCTAACCAACCAATGCGTATCCTATGCACGTAAAAACTAATTTTTGCGTATAAATTACACGATAAACACACTGCGTGCTATAGAGACGCATTTAGTGTGATCGGGTTGTCATATGATTTCCACCAAAGATAACACACATTTGGACTTCTATAATGGAGAGGAAATTATACCATGTTAATTAACAACCCACTAATACGAATAATAAGAACAGTCTAGTCACAGTGAAGGTTTATATTTGCTAAATTTTGAAATGTTTTAAGTAGCACAAAAAATATATATGCTTATGCAAAAGACAAAAAAAACATTCACATCTTTGTTAGCCAGTAAACTTAAAGGTAATTCAATTGAGTGTTTGCTTTCATGTGTGTTAACTGATAGTTTCCCTGTGTGCTTTGACATTAGAGAGAACTGTGCTGAATTGTTATGTTAATGAATAAGAAATGAATGTGAATAATTAATTAACTAATTAATAAACTGCCACTCAAACTTGCCAATGCACACCTTTTGGTTGTCAATATGCTACATTGTTATTGTAGATCCACATCAATCATACTGACATATTACTTTTGTAGGAAAGGAACTTTGAGATGTTATAGTCTTAAGAAATAGTGAAATAGGAATAATAATATCCATTCATTTTGAAATGAACCATTCATGATTTAATGCCTAAAATGCTTAAGAATATATTGTGTAAATTGCATGAGAATTGTTAAAAGCCTTGGCTAAACTCATGATTTGCTGATCTTCCACCCTTCCTAATTCTTCTGCCCTTTTTTAACACTGTTACGTACCTGTTACTTCCTTTCACAAATTACATTCTGCTTGGTCATACCTCCATATGCCAGCTCAAATTGAACATAATTAGAAAGTCTGTTCGTAATAGCAAGGCTGATAGGATTCCATAAACCAATACATCACTGCAACAACCTTGAAATTGGTAAAGGATCCTACAAAAGGCAGCTGAAATAAATGACCTTGTCTGAGGTTAACCGGAGCTTAAAAAGTATAACACACACACACACACACACACACACACAAAAAAATATATATATATTATCAGGACATTGCTGGAATCTTAATTCAGTTGTTGTGGAAGGAAATAACATGCTTTCCATTGTATCAGGTTAATAGATGTCACAAGCAGCCAATTTCCTTAAGAAACCTAATATAAACTTACTGACAAGTTTGAATGATTACCTTACAATTTAGCAGCATGAAAAACAGTGGGCATATTTCATCGCTGAATGAGTTCTATTGGAAGAGCCGTTCCCACAGCACAGTCTCAGCTAATTTATGATGACTGAAGAGCAAATTAAAACAGCCCTTTTCACTCTGATAACTCCTCACACAAGTTGAGGCTGAACATTAAACTGCAAATTACCCCTTGAAATGCTGTCACGGATAATCTTTTTTTTTTTTTTATGTGCATTTGAAAGCCGGGAGGTATAACATGTACAGTGAAGGATTTTCTGTGTCATCAGTCTGGATGGTCCTGACGGTTGGTAATGTTCTGCCTAGAACTTGAGGGTATGTGAGATATCTAGAGAACCATGATTCATAAAAGATTTTGTTCTGAAGCCAAGTAATCTGTGTAGAACATAGTATTTCACACATTTTTACTCAGTACATTTGGTAAAGTTAAACTTTCATTTAATGTAAATAACCTTTTAACTGTTAAAGGAATACAAACAAAAATGATCATTATTCATTCACCTTCATGATGCTCCAGTTTTGTTTTTACCCCATCAATCATCCTTTGTGACATCAACCATTTTTTAATCTGAAGACAAGATGAGATTTGAGGGAGGGGAAGATTATCATCTATATTCACACTTTGTCCAACGACACGAGGTCTGGGCACTATAGCCATAGCAATTGGAAAACCTATAAGTCAGCCAAACAGATTCATAATTTTGCCTTCTGTTTCCAGTTTTGTGTGCCATATGCATCAGACGTTCAGTGAACAGAGAGTGGCCAGTACAGGCATGATGTCTGCGACTAACATTTAATGAATCATTTGAATGAATAATTACATTACAATTATTTTATTTATTTATGTTCCACAAAACTATCTTTGGCTTCAGAAGAATGTATAGCATGTTTATAGATTGTATAGACTCTTTTGGATATTTAGCAACCCTCACTGTACAAAACGTGCCTATACCTGTATTTCGGCAAACAGTTGGTGGCTAATCTAAACTATTCTGTTTGGCCATTGCATTCATAAACGGTTATTAAAAATGCTGCAAAATTAGTGAAAAAAATCTGATTCAACATGATCAGATCTATCATGCCTCAATCAACACGTTTCATTAATTTTCACATTTGACTTTAACTATGACAGCTGTAAAAAAAAAAAAAAAAAAATCGGCATGGGGCATTTTTGCCCCCTAATCTTGAATTTGGGGTGCATCATTTTGGTGACATTTTTGCCCCAAGCCCCCGTTCATTTTTTATCCTGATTTGGAGTGACGTGAGGGTGAGAAAAGTATGATCGTACGGTTTATTTGACTTTTTACGTTGTGTATCGAGTCAAAAACTTTTAATGATCGTCATAATATAATTGGCTAAACTGAATGTCTTATTTTCCGTGATTTAAACCTATAGTGGAGAGCTGGAGTTAAAACAAAAGACTGTCACAGCAGGCTGCAAACAGAATAACACAGGGCACCAAACACAAAGGCCAGAGCATAAAAAAGCCCTATAATTATTTGTTGTTTAATAAACACTCAACATTTGAGTCATTTTAACTCAACATTTTAATATTGTAATGTTGTTTTCTTTCATTCCAAGAGTAGTGTGCTAAAGTGGCAGCACTGTTTCTCTAAGAGCCCTCCTACAGTTAGTCCTCAAATCAAAGAGGTGATCTCCATGCATATCCGCATTTGAAGAGCTACTTATGTATGTCTGTCAACAAGAACACTAGGGTTTTGTTTGTGAATAGGGGGTTTTGGCCATTCGATAAGTTCTGAAGAATCAATAAGTCCTGAAGAGACTGTGCGTTTCGTTACAATCTGCTTTTCAACAACCTTTAAGCTCATCAATACTTCCCCACTGTACCACACAGGAACACAGAAGTCCAGAGAGTTTCCCAATGCCATTAATCAAGGCCGGCAAACAGCTCCCCAGCTCTCTTTTACTCTCTCTCTCTCCCTTTATCTTAGTCTAGAAGTTCTTACCATAGTTTACATTAACGCCCGAAAAACACATTATCACATTATTACCAAAGCTGATGAGTGCAATTAATCTGCTGCATGTGCAGCTGCATTTTTAATCCGTTTCTTTCCTCATTAGCTGCGGTGACTAATTCTTTAGGTCACAGAAAAAGAGAAATCGACACAGTAAAGAGGGCGAACTAGAGAAGAACTTCTGTGTAATTTAGAGAACTTTAAGCCAGTGATCTTCTACAATTTTAAGGCCAAGAGCTCATTGGTGCATGGTTAAAAAAATAGAGCAGAGATGCTGATAATGTACATTTTCTATAAAACTGAGTGTTAAACGTTGACCCCGCGGCTTCTAAAACATGCAAATAATGCCAAGATTAAGAATCAAGGGTGTGTAATTTATTTTAGCTGGTTTAATTGCATGTGTAAATTCTGTTATTATTTTGTCTTGAGGACTATATGAATACATCTGTGTGAAAAGACAGTACTAAATAAAAAATAACATGCCATTATTATGATGCCTCTTATTTTGTTAAAATTATTAACAACTTGCATTTTGCTATATGTATTTAAACTTGTGAGCAGAACTGTATCTACATGTTTACATATTTATTCACAGTACAATTGCCGCTAAATAAGTATTGTTGATATCGACAAAACATTTTAATAAATACATTTTAATGTGGGAGAGATAATGAAGAATTTAGTCTTAAATTGTTCAGATTTGCTAAATTAACTCAAAAAAAAAGAAAAAAAAGTGATGGTGTTAGGAATGGAGTTAGGAATGAAGGCACATCCCAATCCAGTATTTGTGTAAAATACAGTGTAAAATGCCTTCTAGTTAATCTAGTTCACTCTTCTATTTGTTTTTTCTACATTTTTGAGTACATTTCTGGGAATTAAGAATTGTAGTCTTTAAAGGGATAGTTCACCCAAAAAAAAATAATTCTGTCATCATTTACTCACCCTCAAGATCCAAACCTGTATAAATCTGCTAAAAACAAAAATATATATTTTTGAAAAAATATGGGTAACCAAAGAGTTGATGGGCCCCATTGACTTAACACTGTATAGTCAAGGGGGCCCATTAACTGTTTGGTCACCAACATTCTTCAAAATATCTTCTTTTCTGTTCAACAGAAGAAAAAAATTCATAGAGGTTTGAAACAACTGAAGAGTGAGTATTTTTTTTTTTAATTGGGGGTGCTAACTATTCCTTTAAAGGGATAGTAAAAAAAAAAAATCCCTTATGTTGTTCCGAAACTGTATGCATTTCTTGAAGATGTACAATTTTTTTATTTTATTATTAATGTTGGTAACCAAACAGTTTTTGGTTGTTATGACCAAATGAATGGACAAAAAAAAAAAAACATTAATTTATCTAATATCTTCATTTGTGTTCCACAATCCACATGAGAAAGAAAGTCATACAGTTAGGGTGAATAAATGTTGAACTATATATTTTAACATTCATTTGGTTTTGTATTAAGATCATAGGTTATTTTTATGCGTTGAAATGCAGTCTAAAACAGTTCCCTTCACACAACATGCTGTCAATTATGTTATGGGTTAAGTTCAGTTTTGGACCATAGTTTCAATAGATCTGGCTCTGGACAGCTCAGGTACAGATGCTCTGTGATTGGCTCTGACTGTTTATTATTGTTATCTTCTGTGCCAATCAGTCAGCAGGAGAAGATTCCATAAAAGATGCAGCAGCTGTTGGAGTTTCAGTCAGTGAGAGTGTCAGAGATGATTCACGTCAGTTACAGCAACAACAACAAAAAAACAGCTTAAATATTGGTAAAAAATATAAGTGAATATTAATAAACATTAAATATTAGTAAACACAATGACACGCACTCTGAATAGAAAATGCTCAAATTCAGTTTTGTTTCATTGATATTCTACCTCATTGTGTGAACGTGATGGCTGACTGCTTTATTTGAATATGACACTGAAGTCACAGCGAATGAGAGTCTAGTGATGGCATTAACATTCCGCTCTGACTTTGTCTCCACCTCCTCTCTTTCTCCTCTCATCTCTTGTCTTTTTGTTTGCCATTCAGCACAGACGCTTCATTGCATTATATACTGCGTTAATGCTATCACTGCACAAATTCTGAAAGAGAGAGTGATGGGAAGAGGTCACCTCTACACACCAGTGGCAAGGCTATATAAGGGCCAGGGTGACACTGGCCCACTCAGATTGACTGAGACACCCAATCAAATGAGACACTAAATCATTTTGTGTGGGAAATGAGAGGGGAAAAAAACATGACCATAATAATCGCTCAAATTCATGATTTTAGTGGATATCACTCCCGAAACTGCAACGTGTAGTCGTGTATGTGGCCTGCTGGTCAAGAGTAAAAAACAAAAGTTCTATTAAAAATCAAATTGATAATATATTGGATGTTATACAGGGGATGTTTGTTTGTAATACTTTTGGCTTCACAAAACCCATAAAAGAACCAAAAGATCATGTAAAACCCAATAAACCTTGAGATGATTACTTGTGACGAACAAAATATGGATATGAAAACATATATAAAACTAAATTAAACAATCTCTTAAATGTTTTCTAATTTCATTAAACATAATTTCATGAACATTTCTATTAAACATGGGCCTTTATTTTTTTCATTAAAAAAGGCTTATTTCTGCTGTTTTGTAAATAAGCAATTCATTTAGAGAAGCGCAAACTGGGTGTCGGTAAGATGCCGGTACATACAGTACAGTGCTATGCATAAGTTTAGACACCCATGCTAAAGTTGACTAAAAAGAGGAATAAAAAATCATCTTTTGGAAATTTAACTTAATGCCTTAATTTAAAAAAATAGGAAAAATCCAACCTTTAAGGACACCAATTTTCTTTGTGAATGAATAATGTATCGTAAATAAATAAATTTTCTTCCTTAAAATACAGGGTGCATAAGTTTGGACAACCCTATGTTAAATTCCCATAGAGGCAGGCAGATTTTTATTTTTAAAGGCCAGTTACTTCATGGATCCAGGATACTCTGCATCCTGATAAAGTTCCCTTGGCCTTTGGAATTAAAATAGCCCCACATCATCACATATCCTTCACCATACCTAGAGATTGGCATGGTTTTATTTCAGTTAGCCTAACAGCTGGTTTGATTTGCATTGAGAGATGATCTTATGGAAAGTACTCCATGCCAATCTCCAGGTATGGTGAAGGATATGTGATGATGTGGGGCTATTTTAATGAGTTTTCATTTTGTCCAAAATTTGTACATGCTTCTGGCCGAACTAAGCTCAATTTAGCTCACTGTTTGCTAACGTGTGCACATTTTATGGACTTTGTTTTTTCTGGTAAAGAAAATGTTTCAGACCAGAAATATTTTGCCATTACTTCCATAGCAAAGAATGTTTTCCTCTTACACTCCACATAAACACAAATCCACATGCACACACCCTCAACTTCCTGTCTGTAAGACTCTTCCTTTGCCACACAGCGAGAAACGGCAGAGGAAGAACGATGAGTAAGCAGCTCTCCAACTGGATGCTGCTGGGCAACTCCCCATTATCCCTTTATAATGACTCTGGCCGCTGACCAGACAGGAGGAGGGTTACACACACACACTCACAAATAGTTCCAAAATCAGCATTCGCAACCACCAGGACTCTTCCTATATGACCACCTACATCTCAGCACGCTCTCCCACCCAATCCACTCCAAATGCTCTCTGAGCTCAAGGCAGACTGTTTACAACAAATCAATGTTAAATGCCAGGAACCGTCAGCAGCAATGCATTCTGTGATGTTACTCTAATCTAATCACATGTCCAGAGTGAGCCATAAAGGTGATATTTCATAAGCCTCGTTGGTTGAAGGGGGACAAAAAGCCATCCAAATGCGACTCAGCTCTCTCAAATAGTCTCTGACTGATGGAGTCCCAGCTACTTTAAGAAACACATAAACACCACTAGCAGCTGAGGGACTGTGTGCTCCAAGCTACGCTTGAGGTCTAAGTGAGCTTTTGTTTGCCTGTGCTTTTATTGATTTGTGCTTATTATGTGAATGTAAGAAGTAGGATACTCTACCAGCATAGGTGTATAGAAGAAATGCTATAGAGGCAATTTACCCAGCATTTACAAAAGCGCACCCAGTTTATTTGACAATGTTAAGGTGCACTCTCTCCAAATATTTTCATTTCTTCCTTCAGACTCAGAAATAGTGATGCTTATCTTTCTCTCTCCCTAAATTAGAGAGTTGTACACTCCAAAAGGTGCAACCTGATGCTGTAAAATAACATTTTTTTAACAGTTGGTTGTTCTGAAACCCACATACTAGTACCTCACAGACAAATGTAATTTGATCATTTTAACTAGTTTTGCATACAAAAAAAAAAAAAAGTTAATTATTTCATCACTTATCTGGGCTACCACACGTCTGTAGTGTTAGACATTTTATCCAGAGATGCCTCTGGCTTTGTTTGCTTTTGATTATAGATTCCGCCTATTGTCTGGTGTTTTAGCCTTGGGGCTTTCAAAATGGGATCTGGGGTCTGTGAAGAACTGGTGAGAAAAAAAAATTGACAAAAGTTCATCTCCTTTCTTGCAACCCAAATAATTAAAGAATAGCTTGTTTTTGTCTTCTTTCTTGGGAGTATGGCAGTATTTTCTGTAAATCTGCTTTCAAACTAAATTTAGTGTGACGAGCACAATCATAAGAAGGGGCATAAGAAGTGATCCTGTTAGTTAGCTTGCTACAGTATATAATACTTGTCACAGACACTTATTCTAGTTTCACTATCATGGACTCTTAGTTTGTTTTCACCAGTTTCCTGTCTTCATTGGTTCAGTTTTCCCAGCGCTCTTTAGTTGCCATGGTAACAGATATGATTAATTTTCAGTTCAGCTGTGTGCCATTAATTACTCTCGCTGTGTTTGCATCAGTCATGGTCCGGTCACGTTTCTGCATAGCGGTTGGCTTATTTTGCGCATCATGTTTGTATTGCATTCTGAGTGTATTATCAAAGATGTTATACCTGATCTTCATTTTGTGTTCCTTACCGTTGGTGACAGTACTAATGACAATATAGAAGTCAATTATTTAGCATTGATTTGTGTCATTAAGGCACAATCTAAAACAAAATATATATAGATACCTATTCTGAATTATAAACATATAAATATACAGGTAGGCTATTTACTGTAATATCTATTTAATATAAATATTACAGTAAAAACAAGAACTCATACAGTGACTCATACTCACTCAATTTTGGGAGCATTTTAATTTATTTCGTTGGCATTTTTTCTCCAAGCCCCCCTTAATTTTCCGACCCTGCTGAGTGCGCAGCATTATGGAGGGGTGCGGGGCACTTTTTCAAATTGAAGCGAAGGCCCGTTTCAAGTGAAAAGGGGGAAACTTGAAAGGCTGCTATACTGACATTTAAAACATGCTTAAGATGGATTGTGGGTGGTTAAAGTACAACAAAAGTGCCATAATAGTGAATTTACCCTTCAGAGTCTGAAGCTCTTTCCTTGTTGATTTAGAAGTTCCAGAATCTGAAGTTGGAGAACAAGATGTGTTTTTAGCTGAAAGAGTTTTGCACTCCTTGCTCTAACTCTCATCATTTTTTTACTGAAGAGTTTTAATAAAAGCATTGATTGAGCAGTCAATGTAACCTTGAAAGTGCCAAAAAAAATGAGGAATTGCAGACTTTGCAGAGTGAGATGCTTCTCTGGAGATTTTCTAGAGAGACAAACAAGTCCTTGATTGTGCAGAGAGAGAGAGAGAGAGAGAGAGAGAGAGAGAGAGAGAGAGAGAGATGCCTTGCTGTACTGAAGGATAAGCTCCGGGTAATTGTAGTGTCATGAGGATGAAGGATGGGCATACGTTGAGACACAGTGCTCATTCATTCATTCATTCACTCTTCCTCTCAGAGATATACCTCTATTCTACACCTATATGGAATCACTTTCCATTCTAAAACCTCCATGATTCTCTTCATAAACAAAACAGCCATATCCCCCAGCTTCTGTCTGACTTCCCTGATTTCCGATTCACGAGCGCAGCCGTTTACTTTCCATCGGTGCTGACAAGGTTCATGACCCGTAGGACTTGCTGTAGCATCACAGGAATTTCTTTAAATTGCTTATTATTTCTTCCGTTGACATAAGATATTGATTTTCGAAGTGGGGTGTCCTTCTGAGGTAAATTAGCTTGGCGCGATCATGAGCAACCCTGCAGACTGTTATTATTTCACTTCCCACAGAAGTCGATACCATTTTCGTTTAAGGAGCTGGACAGCAGAAACAGCGGACAGCGTTGCTATATTAGATGGAGTTGGTATAAAGGTCATTCAATTTATTTCATACAGATTTCTTTTTCTCACTTTCATTCGCCCTGCATGCTGATAGGCTGACTATGCAGAGCTCCCAAAGTCAATGTTGCTTTGTTCTACATTCTCTTTTTTCTTTTATCTCTTTCTTTCACTCTGTTACTCCATATCACTAAGCCAAGGCATCTTTCTCATTCAACCAATTAATCATAAACGAAGAGTAATGTAAGTGTCAGCGTTATGCCAGTACTTGACAGGAACCACCTACCAGCCAATTATAGACTAATGTAAGCAGTGTAACGTTCTGATGAATTCTTTGATTTCTAATGAAGAGGGACAGTATGAACTTTAAAGGTAAGGAACTGGAAATTAAACTGTGATTTTGTTCCATGCAATTGGTAACACTTTTAGTTTTTTGAAGGCTAATGTCAGTGAAGAGAAGACATTAGCATTTTGACAAGATAAAAATGTTTGTGTCAGCATAGTAGTGCACTTCTTTCCAGGCTCTAAGCTACTCATAATTAAAAGTAGTTAAACAAAAATTATAACACTGAAGCTATTTAAGGAGACAGTATGGGTGTTTCATATATAACAAGTATGCAATTACTGTATAATAATTATGAATGCATGATAAAAAGTTTTCAAGTTGTAATCTGACTTTCATTTAAATAAAAAAGTTAAACTCTTGCGACATAAAAGAGACTGATGCTGAAGAGAAACAATCATATGCTACTATAACATTTTTTAATTAAAACATTTATCTGACACAAAAATATATAAAACAGTGCATCATTATTCAATTAATTTGACAATAAATGCAACTAATTTTATTGTTTGGATAACTCGAAAAAAACGTCTCAGGGTTATGTATATAACCCGGTTCTCTAAGAAAAGGAACGAGACACAGCGCGAGCCGGTGTCTGGGTCACGTGTAGTACACGCCAGCCCATTGGCCAAAGACAAAGTCAGGTGACGGAGCGTTGTGCGCGATCAAGTCTATAAATAACACCTGTGCGAAAGCGTCACCAGATTCACTTGTCTGAAGAAGCTGCACTGACGTACTTGAAATATGGCACCACGATGGTGCGTTTCGATCCCTTTCTCAGCAAACTGGGTTATATACATAACCCTGAGATATTCCCTTTCAAGGGAACATTGACGATGCGTCATGCTGTTGACACTATGGGAACAAAAATACCCAAACCACCACACTGTGAGGTCGCCTGCATCACAATTTGCACAAGCACAAAATTGTAAATACAGGAAGGAATCAGCCCAGACAGGACCTGAAACCCCCCTCGGGTTGAGTCCACATCCACACTATAAAACCTGATGAATGTGTGTGGAGAGGGCCAGCCTGCCGCAGCACAAACATCTCGCAAAGACGCTCCTCTTGCTAGTGCTTGAGAAGTGGCCACACTCCGGGTAGAATGGGCCCTGACACCTAGAGGCGAAGCAACACTACGCGCCTCTCAGGCAAGGGAAATTGCATCCGAAACCCAGCGAGATATAGTGCTTGGAAGCAGCGCCCCTCAGTTGCGCCCCCCAAAGCAGACAAAAAGTTGATCAGATTTATGCCACTGGCTTAAACGGTGGACATAAACCCTAAGAGTCCAGACTAGGCATAAATTGCTAAGCCTCTCTTGCTCCTGTTTCAAACGGCAGAGGGGAGAAAGATTGAAGAACAACAGGATGAAACAGTGATTAAGTCACTTTCGTGACGTAATCTGGCCTAGGGTGGAATAGCACCTCGACCAGTCAAGAAGCGAAGTCCAGGCAGGAGGAGGTGACTGACAGGGCCTGCAAGTCCCCTTAACTTTTAGAGAGATAGTTGTTACAAGCAAAGCTACCTTAAGAGTCAGGGAGCTACCTTTGAAGGGAGCATCTGACAACCCTTCTATTACAATCGAGCAGCCCGGTCTCACCCCAAAACGTCATATACTGACGGGTCTTGACCATACGTCAACATACGACGAAAAGGGTACCCCTATAACGTCAATATGAGACGCAGACATAAGCGCACCAGCAGCGCCTCCTAGCGGTACCCTAACGCATACCTAAACCCAACCATACCCGAATCGTCACATATGGACGTTAAAGGGTACCCTTTTCGTCGTATGTTGCCATATGGTCAAGACCCGTCAGTATGTGACGTTTTGGGGTGAGACTGTGTTAAATCGAGAGATCCCAAGAAGAAACCTGCGGTCTAGCACCGCATGAGAAGCGGGTCACCAGGACATGTTTCCCCAACGAAGCCCTTTCAAAGCTGTATTCCTGTTACCGTAACTCTTCAATAGTTTGCACTAAAAATAATTCAAATTGCTCCTAACAGTAGACAACATGCTTTCCAGTAGTAAATTACTTATTACAATAAGCAAATGACAGCAGCTTTCGGGGAGAGCGGGAAAGAAGGATTTTGTATATGTGTGTGCGTATGTGTGTGTGCGTGTTTGAAAAAAATCTCTAAGTGAACTGAACATTACACCAAAATGTGTACTAACTCTCAATGGAGTGGTGGGCTTAGAATAAGTTGATAAATGTACTATAAAAGGATAAAAGTAGAATAATGTAAATTGAGTGAACCAGGTCCACAAATGGCTCTGAAGCCTTTATGTCTAACTACGAGTACAGAATTGATAGTTGATGTAACTAAACACGCAAAATAAAAATTTAGCTCAAAGGGAATTATGAATAAAATTGTATAGGGAATTTTGAAAGAGTCACTTTTGTTTACAGCTGAACAAATTATTCGTCCAGCACTCAACAGAATGGGCAGTAACTATGAACTCTAGAGCGGATATTAATTTCCAAAATAGTGAAAACACTATTATTACCAAGGTAACAAGATCTGCAGTTTAGGACATTAAATTCAAAGAACTCTTAGCCCATTTTAACCATACCCTTATGCATCCTTAAACCAACCTAAAACCTAATGCTTTGTTCGTTGCTCAGATGTTTCAACCCTTTGGAGGAGTTCTGACTAATTAAGGTATCGTCTTTGGTTCAGAGTGTTTCCTCTTCCCGTACATAAATTATTTGTTATCTGATTAGTCACATGGTCACTTAACTTTCCCGCTCTAGCAGGGGATAATTTAGATATGATTTCTAAATGAGAGTACAATACATTTTACACGGATTTGATTCATACCATAATTGAAGAAATGAGAAATCATTCACGCTGATATCAAACACTCCATGTGCCACGGGTGGTTGCTGGCAGACAGATGAGGAAGACGTGTACGATTCAATTCAAAAGGTTTATTCTCTAAAGATCTATCAGGAAGGCAAACTGATAGCAACACACATTGAACATAGAAAATACCGGACACTGAACTGAAACAGAACTGAACATTAATGATGGTGACTGATGATGAGTGCACAACAATGAGTGATTACAACATGATAGTCAAACGTGTGAGTTACAGACATTATGTAGAATTATGCACTGAAATTATATTTGATTATAAATACTCTTAGCATCATTTTGGAATTATCTTATGCAGTTTGATATGTAAAGGTAGTCTCTGTGGTTTTAGAGAGTCCTGCTTTCCAGAGGTCACTCGGAGGTCTTAAAAACGGGCTGTTTTTGGTCTATATCTTGGGAATCAGCCACCTGACAGTATATTCTGATTTGTATGGCCCTGGGTGTTGATTTGGAATTCGTCGCTTTTCACAGTTTGAAGGAGTGATCTCTGTCTGATTCGTTTTCAGTACAGTTAAAATCAATGAAGCAGTCTACACTGCACAATGAATCTCTTATTTACATCGTGTCTACACTTTCTTTGAAATAATGAGAGGATTCACAAGTGTGCAAATTCAGCACTGAAAAAAAACTTTAGCGTTTTGAGCAGTAAGTGGATTCTGACCTACTTAAAGACCTCTGATTGGTCATTGCGTTCAAGTAATCAACAGACATGTCTGTGATTGGCTTCATTACTCAACGCTGCAAAAACACGTTTTAGAAACCCTTTGACACTCTTCAGTGCTCAAACACAAATGCGCACTGGAGCATTTGTCAATTATTACAGTATCAACTGAGGGTGCTCTTGCTTTCATTTCTTTCACCCACTAGCACCCCTGTGAAACCGGGCCTGCCTCTTGGCACATGTTTTGTCCTAGGTAACTGCCTATGTTGCCTATCCCACAGCCCGGCCCTGTCCATAAATACATTTATGTGACTTGGATACTATGAGCAGAGGTTGGGCTTGGTTATGTTGAAAAACCTTTTGTGCCACGGGGCTTAGTTTTGTTGCTCACTTGGGTTACGCTTTATTCCGATAGTCCACTTTAGACATTCTACTAACTTTAAAGTAACTTTTCAACTACATGTCAACTAACTCTCATTAGAGTATTAGTAGACTGTGGTATACTGTTAGGTTATGGTTAGGGTTAGGAGAATAAGTTGACTTGTAGTTGCCAAGTTACTTGTAGTCAGTAGAATGTCTGTTGGGGGACCAACAAAATAAAGTGTTAGAAAATATTAAGGCGACAGTCTTCTAATACTGATAGTTGGTTGACATGTAGTTGCAAAGTTACTTACTGTATAGTTAGTAGAATGTCTAAAGTGGACTATCGAAATAAAGTGTAACCCTTACTTGTGTAGGTGTAAAGGTACATGAGCACTCCCCTCACTCTCCCTGTTGTTAAGAACAGAGATATACACACACATACACATGGAGAGAGAACCGATTAGAGACATTTTAAAGCTGTTTATAGACTGACCTACAGTAATAATTCAGGAGTTGCCAGCTAACAAGACATCCCTGTGAGAGATGAGAGAAAGAGAGAGTGTGTGTGTGTGTGTGTGTGTGTGTGTGTGTGTGTGTGTGTGTGTGTGTGTGTGTGTGTGTGTGTGTGTGTGTGTGTGTGTGTGTGTGTGTGTGTGTGTGTCTGTGTGTGTGTCTGTGTGTGTGTGTGTGTGTGTGTGTGTGTGTGTGTGTGTGTGTGTGTGTGTGTGTGTGTGTGTGTGTGTGTGTGTGTGTGTGTGTGTGTGTGTGTAAATAAATGGCAAAAGAGAAAAAAGTATGGAAAAGGGACATTGATAATAAAGCAAGAGATCAGGAAAGAAACCCTGAGTGCAGTTATGTGTGCTTTTACTATATTTCGAATCATATTTACTATATTTGTTATGTTATGATTACAAAGTTATGTCATAACACGCTAGATGGCGCAGGCTCATAAATCATTAACCCAATCTGCAATCATTCTCTATGGGGCACAGCTCATTGTATTGGTAGCCAATGAACTTGCTGCTCAACATTCAAATTCCTGCCTATTATTTGCTGTAGCAGTTTACGGTGTGCTTTCAGAAACCCTTCATCTTCCCCAGCTCCACCTTTATAGATCTGCTAGCGGGTTATTCATGTATGCTTGTACAGCAGAAGCATGTCTTGCTTGCTCATAGCAGCATGTCGTTAGTATTGGCAGTGGCAAGATCCGTTCTTTCTCTGCAGCAGCAGAAACTAACAACATTAGCAATAAAAGTAGCAGCAGCGTATCATATCTATTCCGCCAAGACCAAATAGCTACATTAACATTGTCGTGCTCATTACCATGCCAAACTCTCAGAGAGTTGTCATGACAGCAATGTCCATTATTCACAGGCCTCTCTAAGTGGTACCAGGGGCTGGCTAAAGTGGTATCATTACCTCCTTTTATTCTGTAGCTGTCAGGCCATTTCACTGTGAAGACTTTACTGGTCAAGTGTAACAAGCTCTTTGGGAGTCTCTTTTCTACACATTATTATTATTACTATATTTAAGCAATACATGCAGAATCCAGGGAGATTTCAAAAGGCCACGATGGAATTTATGTAACATCACAAATAATTCCGGGAGTTTACATTAAATGGCCTAAATAGAACACATGGAACAGTAAAACTAAACTTTGTTTACATTTTCTGAGGAAAATTTGAGTGGTGCTTACCCATCCAAAACCTGCCACTGTGCTGCTATGTTCTGGATTGTTGCCGGAGCGTTGTTATGTGGTTGCTAATGTGTACTGAGTGCCTGTTATTGCATTGCTATGCAGTTGTTAAGTGTTTGCTTACTGCAAAAGAGCCCATTGTCAAGTCTGAATGATATTCTGGTCTCAAGGTTTGGCTCAGGTTCCTCCTTCTATGTAATTGTTTAGCTTGTCATCTGCCAGCCCAAAGTTTAATAGCACACCTCTTCCTACTACTAGCCACACTTTTGAGGTATCATTCATGTCCACAGCACAAAAGGTGCAAGTTATGAAACCCCCCCAGTAATGGTGATGCTTGCCTTAGCCAATCATCATTCCCCATCATATGTTCTTGGAAGAGAATTCAATGATTGCAGACTAGCCTTACTGGTCATATAATCTGAGCAAAGGTCAAGTGTCATTCAGCCGAGATGTGTGCAGAAATTGGACAGATACGTGCACATAAAGGATATAGATGTGCTGTCTTAAATAGCCTACTTGCATTTTCACTCAGATATACAAATCTTTCTTTCATTACCGCTGTTCACATACGCTCAAATTGTAAGATCTGGCAGAAGTGCTGTGTGTGTGTGTGTGTGTGTGTGTGTGTGTGTGTGTGTGTGTGTGTGTGTGTGTGTGCGTGTGCGTGTGCGTGTGCGTGTGTGTGTGTGTGTGTGTGTGTGTGTGTGTGTGTGTGTGTGTGTGTGTGTGTGTGTCTATTTAAAGAGCAGTCAAGCAGACTTGTGGAGCCGAGTGAGGAGACTTTAGACAGGAGGGTATAGGGTCAGAAACCAGACTCAAATACACACTGACCCATTTACTCACCCACAAAACATAGGCCTATTTTATCTCCAAGTCCCATTGACTCCTAGAAAAGGCCCAAATAAATGAAAGTATAGAGTGTTATGACCAGTTTTTTTTCCCATTAAATGTAATTTCACAAAATGTCCAAACTATATTCATTTGTATTATGTGCAGGAAAATTTGCCTCCTAAAAGCGTTATGTTTGCAAATTAATCTTTGATTCATGGGGAAATACGATTTTTAGTGCTACTTTAAAAAATAAATCTTTCATAATTAATCGCTTCTCTAATTGCATATTTCATAATTAAGTTAAAAGATTTGTATATGTTCAATAAATAGATAAATAAATGTAGATGATAGATAGACAGACAGACAGACCGACCGACCGACCGACAGACCATGTTAAACAAAAGCACTAAAATCTGATAATCTGATAATCTGTCACTTGTAAGCAAGTATTTGAAAAACTCTAGTTTGTGTGTTGTTTTGAACTGGAAAGCTTGCAGTACAGTAGTTGTGATTCATGTGTACAACGAATGTGCTAAGATTCGAAAATGACTGAAGAAAATGATAGCCCCAATCAATATTTCCAGTTGAATAATGTGGTCTTTAAAAGAAAGAAGAGTGCTGGAATATGTCACAATTTGAAATGGAAAGCATGCAGTTCAGTGCTGGTCTTATTCTAGTGCATGTACTAAAAAAGGTTGAAAGATGGAATTTGCAGTGCAACATGTTATGAGAAAATGGTACCCAACCCCCCCTCCCCACACACACACACACACACACTTCCACTGCAGGCTATATCATGTTCTATATTATTCAGGGAACATTATGCAAGGAAATGGATCTCCTCACCTGTTATTTGCATAAATCAGCATTATGTTCTTGAGGCCCATTATTCATAGCTGTAGCGCCCTTACATGCAGCAGTGGCAGTGCTGGAATGAACTCCCACACAAAGAGAGTTTGGGTGAGGGCGTGTAGTATCTGTAAAGGGGCAGTTGATTAATACCCAAGAGTGGTGGTTTGTTCCAGGGGGATTTGTGCGCGTGAAAAGGGCTGAAGATGCTCCTTCATTGGGGTGAGGAACAGCCTGGCCCGTCTGTTATTATTGAGGGCTTCTCAAGAGCTCTTGACAGAAAGAGAGAAAAAAGAGAGGCGATGTTCTGACAGCAGGATTACCATTTCACTGGCTACACAAGTCATAGCATTGGAAACAACATGCCAGCAGGCATGAAACACAACCATGCTTTAGCGAGGATTAGGACAAGATTAAATTGGAAAAAAAAATGTCAACACTGCAAATCCTCAAGCTCCTAATACGTCTAATGATGCGACTTTTGTATTCTAATATTAGTTGAAATTCGTTCTGCTCTATTTTTCTCAAAACTGCATAAAAAATTGTGCTTTTCAGTTTTTCCACAGACATCAGACCCCACATTAGCCCATGAGACTCATTATGCACTGCAGAATAGCTCATAACCATCTATCCAAAAATGTCTATTTGGATTTTGTTGACACCATTTTCTGACATTACCGGAATGTAGAGATGTGCAAAGTACATATTTTTGTGATCGACTAGTAAGGGTGATTGTCTGAATGACTAAAACAGTGTTCTAGTAAGGCTACTTTTTGGTTCACCTGACCCCAATCAGATGAGTTGTTTTGCTTTTAATAGGCCAAAAAGAGTGCAATGAACAGAACATAAAAGTGTGTTTTGAAAAATCTAACTATTTTTATCTACATATATGTATGGCAGTAATGGTGATGCTTTTTATGGAGATTAATTTTATAGGTTTGGAGATTTTTAACTCACTATATAGCTTAAAACTGCGAAATTACACTCTCTTTGTATGTTTGTACATTCCCAAGAAAATACTCATTGTTTAAAATCTGGAATTCCCCAAGTTCTTTGAAAATCTGAATTATGAACCCAGGGAACAAACTAAGTGTTTTAGTGATGGATTACTTTGGGCTTTGATGTCCTCAACAACCTGAGAACTAACTTTAAGTCCCTTCAAATGAAGCCGAAGTGCCTGTTTGGTTGAACTTAAGCTGTAGACGATACTGTAAACACACATGAAAGACTCCCAGCTATCTCAGGACCACCCATGAGCACACCATATTTATCTAACATGGTAACCCATGGAATTTAGGGCTCTCTAATCCACTTAGAGAGTTACTCTGTTTGATAAAGGTCGACAGAATAGTCCCTTTCATCTCTTCTTCTTCTTCTTCTTATTCTTCCTCTGTGTCAAGATTTCCTCATCATCTGTTTTATAGCAGGTGTGAATCAGTCTAGGTTCATCTACATTGTAGCACATTCAGTGATTTATTTATGTGATCCCTGTGTTTTGTTGTTGGGTAGATTTGTTCAAAATCTATAACACTACAAATTAAAAATTGAATCTGAGTAATTAAATAAACTTGATTGTAAAATGGACTGGAGGCCAGTGAAAGGCATATGTTCATTGATATGGAAATAAAACATTATTTGACAGTTACGCATTTGGCAGACGCTTTTATCCAAAGCGACTTACATTGCATTTCAAGATACACATATACATTCTTATCGGTTCTTGCTTTCCCTGGGAATTGAACCCATGACCTTGGCCTCTACTGTTTGAGCTACAGGAAAATAACGTACATTCATTTTTGATCCAAAATTATGTGAGTGTTACGGAATGAGACTTGGGCAACAGATGAAATGCAAAACAGGAAGTTTATTGACAACAACATGACTGGTGAACGGGAAGCAGGTGAGTGGGAATTGACTGTTCGCAAAGACCCGCCCCCCTTATTAAAATAATAATGAATGGTTCCAAAATAACTGGTTTCATGATTAAAATCTGATTTAATTTCAGATCTCATGCATCACAAAAATAAGTAATCTCATAATCGCAATCATAAATATTCATAATGAAACCACAGTCCGAACTAATATTCACACCTAATTATCTTAATTTTGGGATTTCTCAAAAATGATTGATTTAGTATTATGCAAATATAATTTGATTAATCGTTTATCATAATTTATTAAAATTTCTAAAATGGTTAGTTCCAGTCCTCGATTCTAATTGGTCAATAGCTGTTTTATTCACGGTAAAACATGGCTATGATTATATGTATCCCTACACAACACCTATAGCAACCACTCTTAACAACCTAAACATATGTTCTCATTTTGTTCATTGAAGCTTATAGAGTAGAGTATTGTAACAAATCAAGTAAGCGAGTGTACCTACATTTAAAGTAGATATACAGTCATGGTCAGAATTAATGGCACCCCTGTCTGTAAACTGTCTGTAAAACTGTCTGTAAAAAATAAATCTGGATTGTTGATCCTTTTGATCTTTCATTAAAAAAATTGGCAAAATTCTAACATTTCATTGAAGTAAAATAATTAAAAGTGGGGAGGAAATCACATTATGAAATAAAAAAAAATCTCCCAAACACATTTAATAATAATAATAATGTGTTACATTTATGTAGCGCTTTTTCTGAGACCTCAAAGCGCTTTACATAGAAGGGGGGGGGGGGGGGGGATCTCCTCAACCACCACCAATGTGCAGCATCCACTTGGATGATGCGACGGCAGCCATATTGGGCCAGAACGCCCACCACACACCAGCTTACTGGTGGAGAGGAGACAGTGATGAAGCCAATCAGTATATGAGGATGATTAGGAGGCCATGATGGACAGAGGCCACTGGGCATATTTTGGCCAGGATGCCGGGGTTACACCCCTACTCTTTTTCGAAGGACATCCTGGGATTTTTAATGACCACAGAGAGTCAGGACCTCGGTTTAACGTCTCATCTGAAGGACATAGGACAAGGGGAAACATAATCATAGACAGCTGAACATAATCAGTAACAAATGAGACTACTAGGACATAATCAAGACTAAACTGAACTGAAGCACAAGGAACAAAACACAAAGGATCGAAGAGACAGCTAAAGAAAACATAGCCCTGACAGTAACAAAAGTACATTGTAAAAATATGTCACCTATTTCAACTTATCTTAAGTTCAGTTGCTGCCTTATTTTGTACGTATAATCACATCGGTGGTCTTTTTAACTTAATTAACAAATTTGAGGTTGAATCTCGTGTAAAAAAAAAAATTTGCTTAAAATATTTGTATGATTTAACGTAAAAACATAAGTTACCATGACTTATCAAATAATGTTTATAGTGTACAAAGATCCAGTCAACACTTGCAATTAAAGTAAATAACTTCCTGCAAGGGAAGGTGAAAGGAAGGGGGCGAGTATGAGCAATGAGGAGAGAAACGTACCATCGCATTTGTTAGAAGCCTATATCTCAGCAACCAGTAGAGAAGTGTAAGAAAAAAGTACTGTTCAGGACCTGTCAGCTTGAATTGAGTCCACATCCAAAACTAATAGCCTCCTTTACTCAGGAAAAAGAAGCGGTAGTGAACAGAAAAGTAGCTCCTCTGTGCCGAGATCAGCTGAGCACGGGTGACTGAAGGAGTCAATGGCATGAGTATTTATCCTTAATACACTGTGTGTGTGTGTGTGTGTGTGTGTGTGTGTGTGTGTGTGTGTGTGTGTGTGTGTGTGTGTGTGTGTGTGTGTGTGTGTGTGTGTGTGTGTGTGTGTGTGTGTGTGTGTGTGTGTGTGTGTGTGTGTGTGTGTGTGTCAGACCCAGATGGTTCATCAGTGTGACCTCAGTGGGTCAGTAAGCTCAGGAGAATGAAGGCGGCACAGCAGGACAGAAAATATTGCATTAAAGGATCATAGCAGCAGGAAAAGTCACCTTTCCAACTGGAAAACATGAGGAGACGTTGAATAACATGTTCACTTTTTTTACACAAGCAAGAATGCTGAATGCTGTTCGCTGAAGTTATTATAATTGAAACAAGGGATTCATTTCATTGTTATACCCAGGTTTTTGTACATAATATTTTCAGGTACTAAGGCGCACATTTGTACCAGTGTAGCAGTCTGAGATAAAACATTTGTCGTAAAGCTACTTGAGGTGGCAATTTTGAATTTAAATGCTGGATTTGATGATTATGGTTTCTACTGAGATTGGAGATGAAGATCGGTGATTAAGGACTTGAATTTTGGTCTGTTCCTCAATAAAAGCAAAATATGGATTCTGAAGTTTTGGATTGCAGGACACATAACTTTTTGAGCCATAATGGTTTGAGAAAACATGGCAAACAAAATAAAATATATCATTATAAGTAATAGTTAAATGATTACAGAAATGTTATTTACTTTTATTTTAATGTGTAGTCTTGTTTAACATTATGTAATCCTTTTAAAGGGCACCTATTATGGAATTTTGAAATTTACCTTTCATGTAGTGTGTAACATAGATCTAAGTGAACAAAAACATCCTGCAAAGTTTGAAATATGAAAGTGCACCGTATATAAAGTTATTGTCTTTCAAAAGTGAGAGTCGACTCTGAGTCATTTTTATGAATCGTTTGAAGACCGAAGCTTTTTCTCTGACTAGATGACGTCAACTTGTCAAGTTATTTGAATACGATACGCCCACTTATTGCACTCCAAGGCCAGCAGGGAAAATATCATGGCGACGAGACGCTGTGTTCTGAAGTTCTCAAAAGCAAACTTTTTTCATCTGCCCAAGGAGGAGCATTTGAAGACTAAGTGGCTACAATTCACTATACCACAGAAGTATAGTCCGAGCCTTTGTTCGCGTCATTTTGAAGACGATTGCTTTTTAAATGCAATATCAAACTTGGATTCGCGAGCCGCTGATATTGAAGGAAGGTTCAGTTCCAAGTGTATTTGCATCAGCTTCCTCCTCCGTATCACAACCTGTTAGTGTTATTATTAATTTTTGCTTTTATATTTTATGTAGCATGCTTAATAATTATTTAGTTTGTTGTGTAAGCACCGTTTAGCTTCTAGGTCTTCAATGACAATTGTATTGAGATATGTGAAGTGTTTGTCGTTGTTTTCGGAGTTGTCTTAAAGAATAGAGTAATACCTCGTAGTAACGTAACTACATTTTTTTTTTGTAAAAACTTTATGTTTATGCATCGGGCTAATGCAAACAAAGACTGATTGTGCTTTTACAATATGAACTCTGGGCTATGCTCGCTAACATAACATTAAATTCTTTATCTTATTTTTCGTTTTTTACTACAAACTATAAAGCAGTGGACTATAATCATTATTATAATACAATTTAATTGATAAAAGCATCATTGCACTCCGTGTTAAAAATAAGTAGGGGGAGACCGGGGACAGTTGCAACAAGGGATGGTTGCAACATGTCATTTTTCTCCAATCAGAAAGAAGCTAGAGTGATGACACTCACACTGCACATGCTCAGTTGGATGCCCCTCCTTTGCAGAGAAACATCAAGGAGATTCCTGAGCTTCTCCAGGATTTATTAAAAAAAAACTGTTTTTGAGGTATAAAAGTATTTATTTTCTTGAGCTTTGTTTTTGTTAAAATGAGGTGATTGTTTTTTGTGATTCAGTTCAAACTTATATGGTTTAAATGAGTGATATGTTAACTTTAAGCTAATATGGTTAACATGTTTCAATGCCACCGTTTAGCTAGCACATGAGGTTTTATCATGGCTGACAGGTAAGGGGACAGTTGCAACAACTGTTGCAACTGTCCCCGTACAATGCATAAATATAAAAACAGACCAAATTGCAGTATTTTTAACATTAAAAAAGTTCTTTCATAATTTTTCATTCATCTGCACACAAGTTTTTACTTAAATATAATATAGTTCATCAAGTTTTGACAGTTGTTAAAATGAGAGTTATTGCTGTAAAGTTATCGTTAAAGTAGATGCAAGATGCAGTTATATTGTTGACATTACATTGTTAACCTTTGTTTTGCTAAAATGAAAAATGATAATAAAAAATATAGTTTAAAAAAATGTTTTACATGACAATAGGCTAAATAAAAGTTAATTGCCTCACAAATCGTTCCATTCTTCTTATTTTACTAAAAGCCTACTGTATTTGTTATCAATTTGAATATTTTACATCTTCACATAAGGCCTATTCATCTAGAAAAATCTATAATTGTCATTAATCAAAGCTGATGAATAAATATTTGATAATAATCATTTAGCTAAAACTGACATATATTCCTATTTGTAACATGTTGCAACCATCCCCAAACAGTGTTGCAATTGTCCCCGGTCACGGGGTCAGTTGCAACATTTCACTCCTTACATTCAAATGCAAATTGTGAAAAATGTAGATTCTGGAACAATCTTTAAATGGTTTAGACTATTAACAGACAGATGTAAGTTTATTGTATAAAAAATTGGTTTGTCTAATCCAAACCATCTCCGAGTAACAGAGCCAAATGCAAAAAGTGTTGCAACTGTCCCCGGTCTCCCCCTATTATCTCTGAAAACACTGCTGGGTCATCTGACCAATCAACGCAGATTAGCGTCGCGCAGAGGAGGGGTTTGAAAAACGAGTCGTTGAACGATTCATTTGGGAGTCGGTGAGCAAATCAGGTACAAATAAATGCATATTATACGAAAACAAAAGTGTTTTTTGTCATTGCATGCATGTAAAACTGTTGTTGGGGACTCCCACAACAACATTAGGAACATTTTAAATGTCATAATAGGTGCCCTTTAAACTATTTGCTACCAGAAATCATATAACAGAATGAAATTAGAATTTCAAATTAATAAATGCGATTGAAAACATACATCTGATTGATCATAAACACAATATAATTAATTTATCATTTCCATTCATTAAATATTCACAGATTAATTCATGATTGAATGGTTTAGTTCTTCATGAGTCAAACATTACAGTAACTCAAGATTACCTTACTTAAACATGAATCAATGCATGTTAGACCACCCGTATAAAGTGTTACAGTGTGTGTGTGTGTGTGTGTGTGTGTGTGTGTGTGTGTGTGTGTGTGTGTGTGTGTGTGTGTGTGTGTGTGTGTTAGAATCACATTTTATGTACAATGCATGAGATCATTTAGTCACCCCCATGTTATTCCAAACCTGTATGATCACCTATCTTCAGCCTAACACAGATGGACTGAAATGGAGTATAATTTATTTACAACTGTATATCACATGGATATCACACTTTGACACATACAAATACACTCACACTTTCGCAGGAATGCAAAAATCCATTTCACAAGTACAAAGCTGATGCTTCACTGTGATGCTTCACATCCTCTAAGGTGCTGATAAAGCTGCAGCTGACAATCACTGAGAAAGTTTTCATACTGATGAGCTACCCAACCCAAATCCTAAACCAACCCACAACATGTAAAACGGTAGTTTGGAAGTTTCCAGAGTGACAGAGGATTGCATCTGAAACACTCTTAGATAAGCCCACGGGCACCGATATCATCGATCAGTTTGTTATCACCTCCGCTCCTGAAGATCTAATTAAAATCTCTCTCCCCTCTTAAAGGACTCTACTGTGATTGACGAAGGCAACCGTTCACACAGCTGCAAATATGAGTTAAACCTGCATTAAAACTGCAGGCCTGTGTAGCTAAAACATTCATCCACCGTCTGAATAATCATGCTGTTACTTTTTCCATCAACCTGCGGGTGAACCATCATTAGCCTTACTGTTCATTATAATCACCAATGCCATACACAGCAATTTCTGCCAAAAACTCTGACTGAACGCAAACAGCTTCCGTGATGGCAGAGTCGTTTTTCTCCAGTCGGGTCTGGAAATGTAAACGCGACAGATAAGTCCAGGCATGCTTAATGTTGTTAGTACACAGCCCTGTAACTACTGGATTTCATTTCCTCCAGTTTCGCACCTCTCCTTACTGGCTTTCTGTTTACCAACTAGGGCCAGACTCATTTGCATAGTAATGATAAGAGTGTATGTGTGCAAAGCAGCAACTTTAAAATGTGTTAATGGGCTCATTTTTATTCACGGCATTCCAGGGAGAGTCCAAACACATAAAAAAGTTGGTTTGAAATACCTTAAAATAATGTATTGGTTTACATGAAATAGAAAAAAGAAAATAGAAGGGTTACCCCATATATGAAATACGTTTAATATGACTTGCACCTTAAAATATGACAGTACCTTGATCAGCACAGCTTCTCAGCAAATATTGATTCTAATAAAAATCTATTAGTTAAGGTATAAAAAATGAAATATGCCTTTTAGCATCCCTGTTGCTAAAGATGGCGTGTTTATATTCTTAGCAGTGCAAAACTATCAGCATGTTTATACATTTTCTGAAGGCTCAGAAATCATACTTGGTGGAAGAGGCATCTTCAATAACATTTTTAATTGCTGCATTTCAAATGAAATTGATGTGTTGTTCGCTTACAGTTTTTTTCAATCGCTAACAAGCGCTTACCCATACTCCAGATACTTTTTCTAAACTCTTAACACAGACTCACACCTACAAAACACAATTGGCCAAATGGATAATTTTCTTCTCAAAAACACATTTTGTTAAATATATACTAACTCTTCATTTCAAAATAGAACACATCTTTCTCAAAATGAAATTATTCTGTCAAAGAATAACACTTGTTTTCACTTCACAAGGTACATGCAGTCAAACAAAGTACACCAGGTTTCAAAATACTGAATATTGTTGACATTACAAAAACTGCATAGACTTTTATGTTTCTTGGTTGGGAACCAGGGTTCGAAATGAAGGGGGTCTGGGGGGGTCCCGGACCCTCCATAAGTCATTAGGGACCCCCCATAATAATTTATTTTTGGATTTTGGGGGGTCCCCGACAAGTATATTTTAACATTAAAAATTAGTGTGAAAATTATAGGTCTTTAGTGACGTTTTATATTTATAACAGTAATTTATTTATTTTCTAGCGTGATATGAGGCAGCAATCAGGGCAGCTATTAGCAGCGTCCTACAGCGTCACAGACGAGACGCGAAGAGGCGTCGTCCATATTTTGTTTACAGTCTATAGTCACAGATTGTTGTTGTGGTGCTCCCGCAGCTGAACGCGGCAAAAGAGTGAAATCCTGAATGGAAATCCTGTAAGTGCTTTGATTGTTTATATCTTGCTTATAGTAAAATATTAGGAGTTCGAATTGCATTAACTAGATACCCAGTGTAATGATTAGAAGAGTAGGCTACGTTTGTTTATTGCTTGCTGTATGTGTATGAAGTAGAACGGAATGTGTAGTGTGTATTAATATATTGAACCGAAAGAAACGGTACGGTACGGTATATATAAAAATAAATATTATTTTTAAAATTAAAAATAAACTTGCGTGCAAATTAAGTAATTAATGTAATGCGGAGCGGAACTACTGTTAACGTTGATACGCGGGTTCTTTTTAGGGACCCTGCCTTAGCTCTGAAGCAGGCTGCGATGTAAGATTGCAATGAATGCTGGGATAGTGTGTGTGTGTGTGTGTGTGTGTGTGTGTGTGTGTGTGTGTGTGTGTGTGAGAGAGAGAGAGAGAGAGAGAGAGAGAGAGAGAGAGAGAGAGAGAGAGAGAGAGAGAGAGAGAGAGAGAGAGAGAGAGAGAGATGGTAAGCTATCTAGGAAGCTAATACTATTAAACCAGACAGTTTCTGGTCTCATTGACTTCCATAGTATGAAAAAAAAAAAATACTATGGAAGTCAATGAGACCAGAAACTGTCTGGTTACTGACATTCTTCTAAATATCTTCCTTTCTGTTCAGCAGAAGAAAGAAATTCATACAGGTTTAAAACCACACGAGGGTTAGTATATGATGACAGAATTTTCATTTTAAAGTATCCCTTTAACACTCATATTATAATAATAAATTGTATTTCTTAAGTAATATTTTTCTTCATTTTAATTTTGAGAACTAGTTAAGACAAATAAATAAAATGTGCCTGGACATGTTGATTTTGAATAATGTGGTTACTATTGGATTATTGTCATTTTAATGGCTTTTAGTCATATTAGAATATATTACGTTTTTTTTTTTTTTCACGTGTCCCTAAATATTTTAGATCAGGTTATGGATTGACTACTTTGAAACAAAGTAAACTTTCTAATGTAGGTACAGTCTTTTCAGACATCATTATTTTTCAATCCAGCGGCCAGTTGTTTTACAAATTACATTTAATGTAACATAAGGGATGAGAAATGCCATTTGTATTTGATCAAACCCCTTGAAGGTGCATGGTGCTGCCATAATGAGTACACCTGGTGGATTTAGAGTCAACTTCCTTGCTCAAGGACAGAATGACCTGTTATTCACTTTGTCATGTCAGGGATTAGATTTATTTAAGGTGATGTAACTTTGTTGCTCCAGAGTTAGAGGTTTACCTGTTAGATTATAGCCACTTCTCCAGACACCACTACAATACTGGGCCTAGCCCAAACCATGAAAAACATCCCAAGACCATTATCCCACCTTCAACATTGGTCCATATATTGCCTACAGTATATAGTGAAGCAAGGTATTCTTCAGAATTTTTTATAATTTAATAATTCAATTTTAGGGGACCCCCCAAGAGTCCTAAGTCATTTCGAACCCTGTTGGGAACTGTATGTCCACATGTAGTAATGTTCACATTCAAAAGCATTCCAGTAAAAGCAAATCCTTTACTGTTTACTACAGGAGGTACAGTAGAAACACGGTTTGATAGAACAGAAAAAGTTTTACAGTATTGCTTACAGTGAACACAATATCCATGAAACACACAAGAGCATTCTGAACAAAAAAACAACAACAACTTTTTTAGTACTTTTTTTTTTTTGTACTAAAAAAAGCACAAAATTACTGTATCTAATCTCTGCGATCTTCAGGGTTAGGCCACATGTTTTCATCAACATCACATCTGATATTATCCAAGGCGATGCAATCAAGAACTGTGATGTCCCTGCACCAGCATCCATGGCTTCAAGGGGGGACATCTGGTCATGTGGCTGATGGTCATAAACCGTCCACCTCCATGCAGAAACAAACTCCTCTGGGGTTGAGGAAAGGTGAATAGGGTGGAAGGAAGAGACTTACCAGTCTTGGGTGGACTTCAAACCATGTTGTTATTGCTTGAGAATGATGGAAAGCCACATTGTCCCAGGTAATTACAAAGGTCCTCATGTTTTCATGAGAACCAGGCGCTGCTCTGGAACCAGGCGCTGGTGGAGATCATTGAGAAAGGCAAGGATGCGCTCGGTATTATAGGGCCCACTGGCTCACTGCATCTCTCACTGGGCCTGCTCTTCTCCCTTCTCCTCCTTTTACTGAATTAGTGTCAATGTAATAGAAAAAAAAGAACCCCTGCCACTGAGTCTAAGCCAGTCTGGAATCAGCTGTGATTGGCCCAATTTACCCAACATAAATCAGCTCTGTGTCAATTATTCAATTGTTTGTTTGTTATCAGCTGAGATATTCAATTGTTTGTTTGTTATCATCTGAGATATATTGTTTTTGAACTGATCATTGCAGATGCAGAGGTTTTTATACTGTATCTAAGGTTTGGAATATTGTTTTTGCTATTGTGGGATGTTGTGTGTTAACATTCGTAAATACTACAAAAACAATCCATAGTTTTGTTGGGAGGTATAGCTTGTCTGTTAAGGAAATGTAAGCATTGTGGAAATGTGTTCACTGACTGCATATTGTGTGAAAACGACATGAAATGTGTGAATGGTATGGCCACAAAAGACCGATGCTGTGCTAATTGTGTTTAGAGTTTTGAAAATGTGACAACTGGCTGGACAAACGCTTGTTAGCGACTGAAAAAAACTGTAAATGGAGTTAATCTGTCAGGAAATCGTAGACATCTGGTGGCTTCTTCTTGGGAAGTTACACTTAGCCTACTGTTTTCTCAGTTCCAATTTGAGATGAAAAATATTTGCTAAAATCTATCAAGGATGTGTTGTACACAGGGACTATAGACATCCCAGTGTTAGCTGCAGGAGAACAGTGAACTTTCCAGACATTCATCAGAGGATCAGTCATATCTCTTAAATCGTCATCTTCCAGTATAAGAACTAGGTCCAACCAATATGTAAGTTGGTGATTATTTCAGAATTTGCATTTGTCTCACAACCTCACTCACTGTCTGCTGTCTAAATAAGCTGCACATAAATACAGCATTTTTACATAGATGGGATGATTTTGAGCACAAAAATACACAGCACATCAAATATTGGGTGAAATAATACATTTTAATAAGGTCAAACAGTGTTGGATGTAATTAATTACTAAGTAATCTGAAATTTGTATAACTTTTTCCTTAAAAGGGTAAATTAAGGTATGGTACGGAGCCCCTAAAGGGACCTTTGCAAAAATAAAAATATAAAGACTTTCGCGTACAAGAAAACTATCGCGTGCTCACGCATTACAATTTACGGTTTGCGTTATAGTGTCATTACTACAAATGTGGGAAAAGGGATGAGATGAGAGTGTATGGATACAGTTGGATGCATAAAAGCCACTAGAAGGCAAGCCTGCAAGTTAACCTTCGATCAGCCAAAAAAAGGAAAGGAGACCAGAGTTTGACCAGAGTTTTTTTAATCGATTTCAATGGAGATGGAGAAGAGGCTTCACTGAACCGTTTTTGTGAGGAAATAGCTTATTTACAGTTTTTTACAATCGCTATGACAGTTTTTTCAATACATTTAATAAGTTTCCTAAACTCTTAACACAGTTAGCACAACATGCGTCTTTGTAGGCTATACAATTAACACATTTATTGTTGCTTTGACACAAAATGCATATAGTTAACACAAATTTAAAATGCTTGAACTTCTTTTACACACAAGCTCAACCAATACCAAAACAATGTAATTTTACTGCCAAATTTACAAATGCTTTCACACTGTATGTCAGAACAGATAACACTATTCTAAACATAACATACAGTATAGGCTAAAGTCAAAGTGAACAGCTGGTCATATTGTGAATTGAAACACAAATATATTTCATGTATTTTATTCCATTGCCACTGAGAAACAGCTTATTGAAGTTATGCAAATATATAAATTACAGCTGATTCCCATCTAGGAAGCACACTCAGGTGTTGAGGTTCTTTCAATCGCATGACCATGTTATAAAAGAGGACTCTTTGGGCTGATCTTGTGTGGAAAAGGAACAATATAGAGCAACACAAAGAGAGAGAGAAAGAAAGAAAGAAAGAAAGAAAGAAAGAAAGAAAGAAAGAAAGAAAGAAAGAAAGAAAGAAAGAAAGAAATAAAGAAAGAGAGAAAGAAAGAAAGAAAGAAAGAAAGACAGAAAGACAGAAAGACAGAAAGAAAGAAAGAAAGAAAGAAAGAAAGAAAGAAAGAAAGAAAGAAAGAAAGGTATATCTTGCAGTAATGTCCTTTTGCAAATAAAGTCTTTACTGCAGGAATTCTGACTCTGTCTTTTTTTTTTCATAAACTGTACATAAAGCTACTCTGAGATGGTCATTCATTTTTTGTATTGAATTTCTGCAGCAAAAGACACAAAATGCATGTATTTACTAAACCCAACAAAACTAAAATGTAGAGAGGCTTCACAAGAAACTACAGTGCAAAACACAATCTATGATAAATACAATGTCTATTTTATAAGGGCAGACCTGACACATAACATAATGCAGTTTCTGTCATTTCAGCTGATGTTACTGTTTTTTTTGTCATTGTGTTATGATTGACTAAATGTTCCTGTTGGAAGAGAACATGTGTTAGTGTTTTGAATAATTATTTGATTTTGAAACATGTTTGCAGTGTTTTGTTAGACATAGTGTATTGTGTTAGTGTATTATTGTATTTTAAAAATGAGTTTTGGAGTTTAGTTTACAGTGTGTGATTTTGAGCATGAAATTAACCGTATTGCCAAATGTGTGTTTTAGGTGTGTTGGTGCGTTAAGAGTTTAGGAAATTTGTTAAATGTATTGAAAAAACTGTCATAGCGATTGTAAAAAACTGTAATGAATGGACTGCCTGTCCACTAATCTTAAACATGCAAAGAAGGGAATGTCGCGACAGGTAGGATCCATTTGCGACATTACCATAGTATTAGTAATATTGAGTGGTATTGCATATGATCTAAAGAAAGTAGCCTATAAAATACAGATGTTTTCTTTCTTTGACTTTCAGGTTTTTCTAGTTATGATAAGACTTGAATTGTAACTGTATGTATGACACTGATATTACACCGTATTCCGTATTAACACAAATAAAAACAAAACAAAAAAATAGGGAATACATAGTGTAACAGTCACCAACTGGAGTGCCCTTGAAAGCCAGAGGGCACTCCACAACAGACTATTGTCATTCCCTCACAAACTACATCTCCCATAATTCTCTACCTGGACTCATTAGCACTCATTGTTTTCACCTGTGTCTCATCTTCTTGTGCTCACCCTATATAAGCCTGGTTCTTTCTGGCTGCGCTTACACTTGAATTAACATGTGACCTGTATCCGGATGTTGTCCACATACACATTGAAAAGACAAGTGTAAACGTGCTTCTGATCACAGACAACTAGTGGTGGGCAGATCGAGGCTTCGTGAAACAATGAAACAGTTGAAGCAAATGTGCCATATTGTGTCGAGGCTTCAAAAAAATCCGACCCCCGTCTCAACGGTGACACCTAGTGGTCACTTGCAGGTGTTGATCTGAAACAACCTTGACAACAAGCCATTAAAAAAAAAAAAAGTATTATTGTATTTGTCTAATATATGAAACTTGTAAGCTTATTTATCTATATATCTTAATCTATCTATGTATATATGTATCTAATAATCTATATATCTATGTATTTAATATATATATATATATATATATATATATATATATATAATCTATCTATATATTTCTATCTATGCATCTATTAATGTGACAATATATGTATACTCTGTATGTCTCTAGCCTATCAGTCAATGTGTAAATTTAAATGTAAGCCTAAATCCACGAGGTCAAGATGAGTTGACTTCACTTTTATACAGGTGCAATTGTGTGGTCTGTTCCCGACCCTCTCAATCAAACGCTGATTCGGCGGAGCATCCCACCTGTCGAAACACTTGTGAAACACTCCGAAGCTTCATTTAGTAGTAGTCACGTGACATGGGTGTTTAATTTGAATCACGCTTCGGATCAGTGTTTCGAAACATCTGCGCTTCGGGATCTCAGAAAGCTTCGGAACGTCAGTTTCAAGTCAGCCATCCCTACAGAAAACGCATGAAGTGAGAAACTGGGAGAAAGGAGAAAATAATTTTTCAAATACCTTGATTCCCATTGTACCCAGTTTAAAACGTCTTTGACTAACGGCGCAGTTTGCCTCGTATACATTATCAGGCACCGGCTTTAACCACCACAAGAACTCGTCATTCTCGAGACATTGTGGATAAACTGTGTCTGACCACCATTGATATTCCTGGGCCCAGAAAGTGTGCTTGTGTATGCAAATTTAGGGGGATAACAAATGTCCTTATTTGGATCTGGTCTGTACATCCTCCAAGT
This sequence comes from Phoxinus phoxinus, assembly GCF_949152265.1. Classification (NCBI taxonomy): domain Eukaryota; kingdom Metazoa; phylum Chordata; class Actinopteri; order Cypriniformes; family Leuciscidae; genus Phoxinus; species Phoxinus phoxinus. Next base: position 12,337,807 of record NC_136881.1, on the reverse strand, counting down.
GTTACGTCACATCTGAGCTAATTTGAGATTTTCATATTAAGGAGGTGACATAAGATTTTGAGATTCTGTGTATGGCCATTTTACCCACCGAGCTACTGTTATTCAACTATGCCAAGGTAAACTTGGTTTTGCATTCTCACCCCTTTAAAGGCATATTTTATGACATATTTTGAATTGGCATTGATGTCCAGGCAATATGTCAAGTACAGATGTTAGAGGCCAGATGAAAAGTGACAGCGACTGCAGATTGAAAATACTTTTAATTATACTATTGTGCTAATCCGAACCAAAAAATGTACTCAACCAGAACTTATCTTCCTGTGCTGGGATCCATTCCCAGTCGTCTAGTGGATCAAAACTGATATTCTCAAGACTTTTCATACACTTCAAATCCCTTTAATGTCCATCTCTCATAACCAGTCCTTTGAGGACAGGCCCGACAAAATTAACTGTCATTAAACTCATCAAACGCTTCATAATTGGATTGCTTTTTGAAGTAGACATACTACAAATTAAAAAGGAGAGATGTGAAGGTGTTCTCTTCAAGAAGGCTTTTTCTGCAGCGCCTTCCACAGTTTTGAAAGTCTTTTTGAGCCTGAAGAGAGACAATAATGAATGCCTTAGAAGGAATCTTCCTCTGCTTTTATAAGTTAACTTGAAAAGGGTGAAGAACAATTTCAATAAGCAATTGCACCACCTTTGCTGAAAAGACTATTTTAGACCTGCATAAATTTGCTCATTTGGTGCTGGCTGGTGGACCAGCATAGCCATATTGTTCACCAAAATTAGCTGGTCAAACAGCTTGGTCTTTCTATTGCATGGCTGCTGGTTAAGCTTGCTAGGGACATCAGAAAGGTGTCAACTGTCAATATCACATTTTTTTCCAAATAAATAATAATAATAGACCCTGCCAACCTGCTTAACTATTTTCTTTTTAACAATTTCAATCATTTAATATGCACAGTTTAACAACATTGTTCATTCTTACTGAATTTTTCAGCATGCTTCATATTACACAAACAGAATGCAGCAGGTTAGAAAAGAAAACCCTGGCCGTGGATCAGAACCATGAACTATGTGTTTAACGGCTATGAGCATCCCGGTCATAGCTCCTTAAGATGCCATTTTTCTTGCATTTTTGCCGCTTCCTATTTTTGACACAGGGTTGTGAGAACCAGCTAGTATCAAACAGTGTGACCTTATTAGTCAGATTTTCTCTGCTCTCCAACCTCGCTAGCATAACGACCCTATCTCCCGCATTCTTTTGCGTCACGTATCAGTGCCCAAGCACAACGAATCAAATGTGAACTTTCATTTGAGTACAACTGCATGCGTATCTCTTTCGGCGGGACATCCGTACGCTTGTTCATCGGAGTCTGTCTCGTGACATTTGGCTGAAATATCACAAAATGTCAGCGCCATGTTGGGGAGAAGGAGGGAACAGGTGGAGCTCTCCATAAACCTGACACAAGGACTGCTCAAGGCATCTGGCTCACTACTGTGAACATGTTGCATGAACTGTCATTGTAACATGATGTTGCTCAGATTTGTTTTTAAATACAACTTTCTTCTTAGATTACACCTCCTTATTTTCTTTAGCTTATTCTCTCACACAAACACGTGCACATTGGTACACGGCTGTTTGAGTTTAATAGGCTTCTAACCTCTGTGTAGATTTGTGCTTAGGTCCATTGACATTTTGGAGTGACACTTTCTGACTGACTCTCATAGGTAGTGATGAGTGATACCACCTATTTTATTGTCAATTAAACACCAATTTAATAAAATAAAATTAAAAGCCAGACACATTTTTATTAAACATAAATATTTTTTGGGGTTATTATAGGCATTTAATTATTGGCATTTAAGTAGACTTAAAGGGATAGTCCATCCAAAAAAAACGACAATACTGTAATCATAACTCACCCTCATACTGCTGTATGCATTTCTGTAGGCATACGTAACTGTAGGCATTTCTTTCTTTTGCAGAACAAAAAAGATAACCAAACAGTTTCGGCTCTCAGTGGCTACGATTGTATGGGGGAAAACACAATGTAAGTCAATGGGAACTGCAACTGTTTGGTTCCCAACATTCTTCAAAACTGAACTGTGTCTGACCACCATTGATATTCCTGGGCCCAGAAAGTGAATAACAGTAGCCACCGAGCTACTGTTATTCAACTATGCCAAGGTAAACTTGGTTTTGCATTCTATCACCCCTGTAAAGGCATATTTTATGACATATTTTGAATTGGCATTGATGTCCAGGAGTCAGTACAGATGTTAGAGGCCAGATGAAAAGTGACAGCGACTGCAGATTGAAAATACTTTTAATTATACTATTGTGCTAATCCGAACCAAAAAATGTACTCAACCAGAACGTATCTGCCTGTGCTGGGATCCATTCCCAGTCGTCTAGTGAAACTGCAACTGTTTGGTTACCAACATTCTTCAAAACATTATTTTTTTATGTTCCACAGAAGATAGAAAGTCATGCAGGTTTGAAACATGTAATGTCTATCAGAGGTTTTGTAGTCTTTGTAGGTTTTGTACTTCTGCCACTGGCTTGGGGGCCACATACAACGGGCATGCAGTCTCTCTCGGGACTGTGGAGGGCCCTAACTGCATTGACACATCAATTGCCTCAAGTTCCTTGCAGTACGCCTTGCGCTGGGCCACCTCAAGGGGCTGCTACATGGCAAGCATGTACTGGTCCGTACGGAGAGCATTGCGACTGTTGTGTACATCAACCGACAAGGTGGTCTACGCCGCACAGGTAGATATGTTGCCTCCCCGGACTTGTTGTTTTACTCCCTGACCGAAGGCACCCTCACTGTGTAAAGTCAGGGAGGACGAGGAGCAGGTCTTGCTAGTTGTGCCATACTGACCCAACCGGACCTGGTTCCCAGAACTCATGCTCCTCACGACAGCCCCTCCTTGCCCAATCCTCTGAGGAAGGATCTGCTTTCTCAGAGATGGGGCACTCTATGGCACCCACGTAGATACCTCTGGAAACTCCATGTCTGGTCCCTGGACAGGACGCAGAGGTTTTAGGTGACCTACCCATCACACCATCACTTCCAGAGCCCCTTCTATGAGGTGCCTCTATGCACTGAAGTGGAACCTGTTCGTTGAATGGTGTTCTTCCCACCCGGAAGACCCCCGAAGATGTCAGATCAGAGTTGTGCTTTCTCTCCTGCAAGATGGGTTGAAGCGAAGGCTGTCTCCCTCAACCCTCAAAGTGTATGTTGCTGCTATTGCCGCACATCACGATGCAGTTGAAGGTAAGTCATGGGGAAAGCATGACCTGATCGTCAGGTTCCTAAGGGGAGCCTGGGGTTCCTGTACCCTCTTGGAACCTGTTTCTGGTGCTTAGTGCACTGCAGAGACCTCCCTTTGAACCTGCTCTGGCTTCCATCAAGAGGGTCGGGGACCTGCAAGCATTTTCGAGCCTACGAATCGTGCCTAGAATTCAGGCTGGCCAATTCTCAACTTGTCCTGAGACCCCGGCCTGGATGCGTGCCCAAGGTTCCTATCACTCCCTTCAGGGATCAGGTAGTAAAAAGGGAAGTGTTGCCTTCGGAGGAGGCAGACCCAGCCCTGGCTTTTCCCTGTCCCGTCCGCTCCTTGCGGCAGTCAGACGTTGCAGAGCATCTTACGCCAGGCCTACACTTGTATGTATTGTGGAAGCTGTGCTAGGCAGGGTGTCCATATGTAGTGGTCCTTGCGGCGACCCCATATGTGTATTCTTCCAAGATCAGCTCCTCTGCGGGCGAGCCTGTGTCTTTCCCTCGACAGAGTCCGCTCTGTCGTCTCTGCTGGTGTTCTTTCCCCCCTAGAACTAGACTGGAACCACCCCAGAGACTGCCACATGTTGCACTACGCTGCTCGGCTAGTCCATATGTTACACTTGGAGTGGCTTCAGCAGTGTTCCCTTCTCCAAGGGCACACTTTCCCAGCATTATCCAATAAGTCACACTGAGTGGATCTTTCAGATTTAGTTACTGTAACTGAAACTAGAGATCTAATTTAAATTATATTGTCTTTTTTTTTAATGTCAATGCATCCTTACTGGAACTTCGGTATTTAAAATATTTTAAACATTTTAAACTTTTCACTGTCAAATCAATTCTTCTTTTCTTAAGTTTTTGATTACTTGAAACCTACAGTACACATATTTTTCAACTTTCCTTTAAAGCTTCTTTCTATAATTCCATACTTTCCTCTTAAGCAGTTTTAAAGCCTCTCTATCTCTGACTGTAAGAGAGACAGATTGCATTTTGAGAGCTCAAGAAGCAAGAAAGAGAAACAGATTTAAAATCTCTTTCTGATTGGGTCTGTGTGCTCCGTTACCAACTTGATGGATTTCCAGAAAGTTTAATAAAAATGACAAATTTACAGCTTCTGTTCATCTGGCACAAACTCAAATATAAATACAGACACCAGGGTGGTTAAAAAAAAGCTCACAAGGGAGTGAACGGTTCACTTATTGTCATGATACCTTTATTGTGTTCCCCTTGTCTTGTGTAGACTTTTGTTATTTGTTATTCATGTTCTGTGCCATGTTTTGTAGTCCTTTGTAGTTTTATTTGTTGATTAGTTCCTAATTGTTCCCAGGTGTGTCTTGTTTGCCAAACTCCAGCTCTGACATAATCTTGGGGAAAATTAAACAACACGTTTGTGCTACTGTTCTGAGTAAACATACACTTACGGCACGTGTCTGAACAGTGCTGAAATGGTCTTTCGGGATGTTTGCATTTTCTGCTGTACTGCGATCTCATGCGTAATACAGCTCAGTGATTGGGTTTAAAGAGTTCGTTCTCATGAGTAATGCAGATAAGTGTGATGTGTTTTGGAGTTTCATGAACTTTTTTTTCTCAAGGGGCTGTCCTTTCAATAAATTCAAAATTCAAATCCTTTAAAATTAGTGCTTACATTTAAATCGTCTCTGGTTACTTGACTCTAACCCTGTTCTCTTTCAAAAGCTTCTGTCAATGCTGCACTGAGTTAGGGCTGCACATCCAATCTACGACTGATGGCACGGGCCGTCTGCTTAGTCGCACAGAGAGTCAGATCTGTGGCTCAATGAAGCTCAGAGAAAGCCTCTTCATTGATAGAGCCACCCGCACTCAGGTCCTTCAGCAGGTCAGGCTGCCTAACTTTCCCTAAGTGGAGGTAGTCCTGTACCGCTTGGTGGGGAGAGTTTGTTTCTTCAGTGATGATGCAAAACCAGGGGTGAGATAGCCCGCTAGCATCTCTTCAACCTGAAGCATCATCGTATAACCAAACGTACGATGCATTAGACTTCCCCCATAAACGAGATAACTCGTCATGGAGGTCCTCAGAAAAGGGGAGAGACCAATGTTGAGGTCCCTTCTCCAGGCCACCGGACAGAAAATGTCCATTAATTAAGAGCATTTGGGGGTCTCTTGCTCCCGTGGCCAGTCTAATTTAAGCCTGGCCACTGCATGAGTGACAACCTCGAGGAGCTCCTCTTGCAATTTGTCATTGCAGGAGCAATGCTCGGAGCCAGCGAACTCGACATCCATCCATTCTTGCCCTTGGATCTAACTCCTAAAAAAAGAATGACTGCAGAGAGAGCTTGAACACACACACACACACAGCACGGCTTTCTCAGAAGACAAAGAAACCTGAAGATGCACCTGTGGCACATTTAATTATAGCCTCTGACGAGCATGCATTCCAATGACATCACAGTCAGAAGCTCCCAAGTTCAAGGCTAAGTTCCTTGGCGTGTTCGGTTACATACTTCACGGGCGGTCAACCACAAAGGTGTTTCCAAAGCGCTAACTCGGCGCAGCACTAAGAGAAGCTTTTGAAAGGGAACAGTGATTTCACAGCACAGATGTTTAAAAGACATCCATATGCAGTCTTTCATTAGCGGATCTGTAATTTCATTGTTTATACTGCATTTTTACCCACCATAGTGGGGGTAATTTCACTGAGGCAACAAGACATTGGCGTGAACAGAACTCAGCTGCTTGGTAGGGCAACACTGATAACTGAGATTTCAATAATTCACAATGCATAATTGATAGTAGACAATTTGCTATCTCTCTCCTCTCACAAAAGTTAATAATTCATACAATTCTGTGGAATAAATTATACAAAAATGTTTTGAAACCCACAAGGATCCTGCCTGGTTGGAACTACTGAACTCTAAATTGCGTTTTATTATCATTTCATGAACCCCATAAGCTTAAAGTTGGTAAGAATTTCTTTGCAGGTTCCTGCAATAAATCAGCTGGGCAGATAAGCATAGGCCTTTCTAAACTCATGCTGTGATACAGCCAGTGCAGGAGCAAAAAGATCAGTCTTATGAGGAAATAAAATAAAACGGCAAATACAATATCTGAGAAGTTATCTTCAATCTTTATGATTAATTATTCAGTCTTTATGAAAAAGTGAATTATGGATTTTTGTGATGATTTATGATATTAGTTAGTTTATCATACTTTAAAGTGTATATTTTAGTATATCATACTTTAAAGTGTATATTTTAGTATATCATACTTTAGTATAATTTAAAATGTCAATAACATAGAGAAATTTATATGAAAATGTCAACATTTGAAAAGATTTTTCCACACTAAGCAGTGGCAAACTAAACTTTTTAATTGCATCCAAGAATCCTCTACATGCAACCACCATTAAATATGTAGGCTATATGTATATAATCAAATTTAAATATAGGGTTAGTGTTTGAACTTGACCAGAGCATATTTCAGAAATTATATTATAGATACACTTCCATGAACTACTAATACACAGGCATATTACACTTTTTAGCTCCAAAGGTCTGAAAAAACAGGAATGATCCAAATGAAAATTGGAAATTTCCAATCAACATCAACATCCATCCCTGTCATCCACTAATACCTTTCACTTTGTCTTCTCCAATGAGCAGAAGGAAGAAAAGGTGTTCTAAACACTGACTGCAAAGCACATACTCAAGTCTAACCTTCTGTTCGCTTCAGCCTTTCAGTTTTGGCGGCTTCCTCTGACTTATATACTTCCCCAGAGTGCACTTGTTGCTCTGGCCTCCCTGAACCATCCTGGTGTGCACTCAGGGTCAAGGAAGAAGACGAGTTCAATTTAGATCTCAGAACCTCACTACCTTTTTTCTTTCCCCTATGAAAACAGCCCCAATGCATACCCCAAAGTCTTTCTACCTCATAATCACCTCTATAATCCCAGAAGATCAGACCGAGTTCACTTAATTCTGAAACTCTGAGCTACTCTTTGACAGATTTTTTTGTCAAATTGAGGCTTGCAATATATATATATATATATTTATTTATCCTGTACTAAGAATCAAAAACATGCTTGATCAGAATGGAGGGCATCCAACATAAAAGTATTTTTTTTTTATTGCAGGAGGTGAGCAGCAGCCTGAATGGATCTAAAGGAAGATATACGGGTCTTTGCTTTTTTTGGCGGCAGAAAAGTTTATGTATCTAGGTGAGGACAAACTAACAAATGACATTAGTATGAAAAATTATTGGTCTTTTTTGTTTTACAGACACCAAAGCATAGATGGGTCCATAGCTCCTAGATCTGAATTTATCTTTTCTTTAGCTACTGTAGTAGTGCATTTTGTTTTTGTGTATATTGTTGATGAACGTTATGAAGAAAACTTTAAATAGTTTTGTCTTGTTTTCCAGTAATAAAAACATAAACCAAAATAAATGTGGTTAAAAAACAAAACTGAAAAAGATACATGTTTAAAGGTACACTATGTAGTTTAAGTATTTTATTAGCTAAAATTAATATCTTTATTCATAAAAATGTCCTTATTGGTGTAAAATGACCACTGCCAATGATCTGACTTATGCTCGTAAGCAAAGAATGTCTTATCTTTATTTACATTGGACGGGTAAGTCCAAGGAGGCTTCCATGTCGTTCCGCCATTTTGAAAAACTATAATAGCAGAAAGGGACAAAAAGCACTAGCCTTTTCGTGTTTTCGTTCAGAGCCAGCGTCACGTGACTGACACCAGCTGAAACTAACAAGGAGATCAGTGAGAGGCGCTTGCCACTATACTGGCAAATTTGAAAGACACTGCAAGGTACTTCATAATACATGATCATACTTATGTCGAGCCACAGGAGAAGGAATCCTCATCACCAAAAAAGCGACCGGCGTATTAAAAAAATGAGGGTAAATATTGTGATTCCCAGCTAATATTAGGTGGAAAGAGCTACTAAAGGTGAAAGACTTTGAAAGGGACACTGAAGTTAACTACTTTCTTCTCGACACTGTTACGGTCTAAATTATGTGTTTTTTGTCATTGCTTAGTTGTTTTTACAGTCTGTGATTCATACTGTAACATTCGTTTGTTCGTTGTGTGTCAAGTTTCATGCATGTCACATGTTCTCATTATTGATTTGTTAAGTCCCTTTAGATTCCGGAAAATACACGGATAAAGTGACCCGGGATTTGACCCAGGTTCGTTTGATTTTGGTTCATTCACACTGCAAGTGATTTTCAGGAATCAGAGAGTGCGTTCACACACAACCCGTAAAAATTCCTGTAAAGACACGTGACATCGATGTGACATGTAAAGTCTCTTCAGCATCTTACGTTTGCTTATGAGCAAACCACAACCACGCTTGTGCATTTTTTTCTCTGATTCGATCATAAACTAGCACATTACATCACTAGCGGGAGAAGGATCCCGGCTTCAGCGTCATCATTACGACACGGCATTGATTACGGCTTTTGATTACGCATTCCGGGACTGAACACGGCAATGTTACTAGGTCCCCAACCCGGCATCGATCCCGGCATCAATCCAGGGTCATGTTTGCATTCACACAGAAGGCGTTCTGGCAATTTCCCAGGATCAAAGCGCTGTGTGAAAGGGGCTTTAGTTTCACCTGAACCTTAATACCCCTGTCATCTTGAGTTCTTTGCTCAGTCTTGAGTTGATATTGGTGCAGTCCTGTTGACTAAACCTGTCCGTGAGTTATTCTCAGAGTATTTATTCCTGATACTGATGCTTGTTTCCGACCTGTACCTGCCTGTTTCTTGGATTACGAGTTTGCCTCCTGCTTCTGGATCATTCACTAATTCTGACTGATATTGTGGATTTTGCCTGGATTGTTACTTTTGTTTTTGCCTGTTCCTTGCTGGATACTTTTGCCCCGCTTTTTAAATAAAGCCCTTGAACTGAGTTATTGTCTGTCTCTGCATTCTGAGTCAAAACAGACCACCTTGTGGAACCGAGGTGGTGCTCCCGTCTGCTATGCAGGAGACCTGGGTTCGATTCCCAGTCGGACATAATAGGTGTATTGATTGCATGACTGTCCATGGTAACTAAAGACTAGCGGGAAACTAGAACAGGACAAACTTTCCACTCACATCGGCGCTTTAATGCTGTCCATTTTAAATCTAAGGCAGACCATCTCTGCATCATCTAAGATGTCAATATTTTTCTTCTCTCTATTTTTCTGCCTTTCTTTTTTGTCTAAGTGGACACAAGCAACCCCATAATGAAAAGCTGGATCTGTGTTGGATCGTGTTATATACATCTGGGTGAAATGACAACACAGCCTTAAATAACACTCGTCTCTTTAACAGTTACAAGATAACTTGAGAAGAAACAATGTGGGGGGAAACATGACTTGGTTTATTGGTTCAAGCTGGTAAATGGATCAATTTAGGAGTTTGACTCCAAGTATTTATTATTTTTTTCAGTTGGCATTGTATCCTTTGAGCATAGCAATTGTGTCCTTGAGCGAGGCACTTAACCTATAGTTTTTCGACAGCGATTGTGGGAGAAATAAGCGCACTGTAAGTCATAGGACTTACAGTGCGCTTATTTCTCCCACAATCGCTGTCGCATCGCATAGTGCGTGAAAGTGTTGCTAAATGACAGCTCACTAAGACATGAAAAAGAAGACAAGTAAAACAGAAATAAATACACAAAATATCTATTCAATGATGATGTGAATTACATGGAGTTTTTTTTTTTGTACTTTCATTGAAGGAAAAAAGAAAATAAAGAAGAGTGTGCTTGTGAACCGATGAGCATCTTTAATCATCAACCACCCACTGGGTGAAACTTGAGATACAAATTAAATGTCACTGTCATTGAAACTTTCTTTTTTTACCATTTCTCATTCACAACCATAAACAGACACAACTCTCACTACACAAAGTCACATGTTTAAATCTACAATATGTCTTTTTTTTCACCACTAGGGGTCACTAAACTCTTACAATAACAAAGGCGTAGGTTGATGACGCAGTTAAAAGCGGAATGATGGGACTTGCTGTCATGCTGATAGATCTAATAATATTTATGGATGAGTATGGTATGAAGCAGGTCGCGATTGCTAATAAGAGACAGATATATCCAGGAGACAGTCCCGCGGATATAAAGGAAAAAGGACATTTAATTCTACTAAACTACTTGCAAGTGCTGAGTTACTACTCGCTTGTGTTTTTACAATTGTGTGAATTACACAATTATACTTGTGATGTAACGCAGCGCTGTTTCATTTGGTCTAACGTTACACTATCATACTAAACAGCATTTGAGTGTGTTGAAAGTTATAATGTTATTATATGTGTTAATTTGTTTGCTATGAGACTAGCAGTAAGCTACACTGTAAAAAAAAATAAGCTTGAACAACTAAAAAAATCTTAGTACTAATTTCCCCTAGCTTTTTCTTGTTGACTCAACTTTTGTAAATAACAGTAATACGAAATGAAAATAAGTTGTCAGTGACACACAAAACAATGTTTAGTTGAGTCAATTTGACATTGTTTGTTTTCTGGATTGGTGCAACTATTCTGTATTCATTTGGTCATCACTATTGTGGTGATGAGCGTTTCCTTTGGTTGGGCAGTTTGACTCTTGGTTTTTCTATTCACAAATAATCCACTTATCAGGAATAAGAATAGTGAACTATTCCCCTTTATTGACCAAACATTTTCAATAAAAAAATCTACATCTTATTCTTAATAAGGACTTCTGTTTCCAATAGACACATTTTTTTTAATTGGCTCAACTACAAAAGATTTGTTACAGAATAGTTGCATCTTTCCAGAAAACAAATTATGTCAAGTTGACTCAACTAAACATTGTTTTGTGTGTCACCGACAACTTAATTTCAGTTCGTATAACTGTTATTTACAAAAGTAGAGTCAACAAGAAAAAGCTAGGGGAAATTAGTACTAAGTTTTTTTTTTGTTGTTGTATGAGATTTTTACAATGTGGATTTTTGCTGAACCAACACAACAAAATCAGTAATTTCAACTTTTTTCAAGTTGTGTTTTTTACAGTGTATATCAAAATTAGAATAACATACTGATCATATTCTAACATTTCATCATGTTGAGCTATATAACATTGATTTGTTTTATGTACATTTGCTCAACTGTCTAATAAAGTACATGCAAGAGCGGCGTCCCTGTCAAGTCGTGACTCGTGAAGCTCTGTCAGGTCCAAGTTAGTCATGGATGTGGAGCTCTCGGCATCTCGAAAACACCACGCTGATATTGATCCTCATTTTAGTTCTCCTTTTGTCCCAAAGTCTGATTGCCATGGTCCATAATGTTTGAACGAAACAACAACAGCGTGCAGCTAGACGTTACACACTACGCAGTTGTCCATGTCTGTCGCCATGGTTACTACGGCAGTACGAGCGGAAACCAGAGATAACTAAGATATTACGTCATTGACAGGCGACAAGTGAACAGGGCACTTTTTAAAATTGTGAATTTCTCTGAATTTACAAATTCTTGGAAACATTTAGGATAATGGAAGTACACAATTGAAAGAAATATAAAAGACTGCAAGTAATCTTTGGATATTTTGATACAAAATCCGTACATATTGTACCTTAAAGTCAATAATATCCTGAGAAATGTCCTTGTAATCCTTGTAAAAATGTTTAGGATCAAATGATTAAAGGACTCTTAACACTCCACAATTCATGTAAATCATGTTTGACAGTTGCATTTAAAGGAGAAAATGGTAAATTGATGTTTGTCTTTGTTAAAAGTGATTGCTGTCAGTGGCATTTGTAATTAGCTAGCACAGATCTCATCTTATTCAGCCATATCTAATTTCTGTCAACAGGCCTCTGTACGTCTATATCTCCGCTTTGAACTGTCGGTAAAAAAGAAGTGGGTACTCTGGAGAGTCTGTATGCTATAGCGTGTATGTGTGTGTGAAGTCTGGTCGATGGTGAAGAGGAGAAATGAATATCTTTCAGCACTGTCGACATGAGACACCACATTTAGAGCCCTTTGAGGGAACCCAGGTGCAGAGACCATGTTCCACTTGCACACAAGCACACATACATTAATCTAGTGTAAAGGAACAGAGTGGAGTTTACATGGAATAATTCAGCTCAAAAATGAAAAATCTGGCATTTACTCACCCTCGATCCAAACCCACACAACTTTCTGTAGAACACAAAGGTTATTTTTGAAGAATATCCTGGTCACTCTTAAATATAAATGAAAGTAAATGCCATTGGCTCTTCCATTTTAAACTTGACACAACTCTTCTATTGGAAGCAGATGACTTTAGAAAACGTGCCATTTTGCACACAAGTCATGGACCAATTTTATAGTTTGGTTTTTTTACATTTGACAATGTAATAGTAATGCCACATGGAAAAACAAATAATAATAAGGAAATAAAGAAAATTGGGTTTGTAACATCAAGTAAGTTTTGTTGTTGTTGTTGGTTGAGCTGTTCAGTAATACATAGACATGTTATGTTTACATTTGAAGAGTCTGTGTTGAAAGTGAAGTATTATTTATGGTCAAAACAAACCATATAACATTTTATTTATTTTTTGGTTTTTGAATGCTCGTTGAGTGGATGGAATTAGTGCATCCAATTGATTATTATTTGATCTTACCAATAACCATGCATATACAGTAATATAAGCTATTTCAGATAAATAGGCCTATAAGCTGATTTTATCAACTGTATTACATTTTAAAAACAGTTCAGTTCTGATCTCAAAATTAGAAAGTTGTGTTCTTAATTCAAGCCATAATGAAAACATTGATGGCTGAGTTCATTGCAGAGAGAGCCTATTTATATTTGATAATAGACACAAGCAGATGTGCATGAGCTATTACCATTGTTATTGAGCAGAATGAGACTTCCGCACATTAAAATGTAATTAATGTAACAACACTTTCAATAATAATCTTCTGACATCTTTTTGATCAGATTCATAGATCTTTTGTCCACATAATGAAAGGCAACGGGGTCCAATGGTATTTTTATACTTGAGTGGTCATTTCTCAGCAGGCCAAAGGTCATAAGAGAAAAAAAGTCTCAAAATAAGTTGATTAATAATAAATATTCAAGAATGTTTGAGACTAATATCAAAATGTAAATATTCATGAGCATATACACTGATTAAATATTTAACAATTCCTCTAGCTGCACTCTGTTTGTGAATAGGTAAGGTAGGCCTCATTTGCTGTGCACTAAATGTGAAAAGCCAATGAAACCATTACGACTTCTAAGAGAACTCATCTAAACTTATGATTTCTCATTATAATACAGTCATAAAATATACTGTAAAAAAACAGCAGCTGTGGTTGCCAGAAATGTACAATATAAAATTTTAGGTTGTACAGACTTAATTTTAAATTGACAGTAATAAACTGCATTTCATTATCTGATATAATGATAATTTACCAACCTATTGAAGTATTAATATCTGTTTTGTAACATGCACTGACAACCGTCAATCACAGTAGTGATCCAAGTCACATGACCAATCGATGCACATCACAAGTAGCTTTTCCCCAAGAAGGTTATTACTGATATGTAGAAGCTGCACAATCTTATTCACACAAACATTAAACACTATCATGGTAACACACACAACATTTTTAAAATGCAATAAACATTAATTTAACAACATTAAATGTTACATAAAAACCTAATGTACACAACTGATTAGAAAAAAAACTAAGAAAACTATGAAGAAACAGTTATTTCAATAAAAATACAAATGTGAAGTGTCACGCAGGGAATTGTATGAGTTGTTCTTTTTCACTTTCAAAAACTGTAAATTTAACAGTATTTTACAGTAAAATTACATTAAATGTACCATTAGATCGATCACAGTTATTTACCATATATAGTAGTAAGGAAACTTTGTTAACCAATTAACAGTTTTTCACTGTAGCATTTTTACAGCTTTTACAAAATCACGATAATGTTTTACAGTGTACATAATACACAGGAACAATGATATATGTAACAAACACTGCTAAAAAGCTATGTGCACAAAACATCTTGACATAAATCATACAGCAAGAATCTGGTCTTCTAGACATCCACAAGCATTTATCCAACGAGAACTATCAAAACACAGTCAGATTTCATTTTAATGTTTTAGAATTAGATATCAAATAATGCTTCTCAGGTCATATGACTTCAAAAGCTTATGGGATAAATCGATTTAGATCGATTTTTCATACATAGATCGCATACATTACATTTAATAATATTTGATGAGAATTTGGATGGACAGTTTTTCATCTCAAAACATCACACAATCCTTACACTTTAAAACTCTTTTTGTTGTTGCAGTTAAATAATAGATGATATGTATACCTGAAGGCAGAGGTGGAAAGTGTTCTATGTTCCCTGGTGCCTGAGTATTGATCCTGCAATAGTTCAGTATTCAACGCTCCAGTAAACAGTCCCAACGGAGATTTAGTCATCTCATGAATTTTTATGATTGAATTCCCTGTGTGATAACATTGATCTGTTATATTAGATGGACTGCAGTCTGAGTAATCTAATGTAGAGCCGAGACCTGACAGGTGGAAATGCAAGATAATTCTAATCTTTTCTTCTGTTAACAATGGCTGCAAGCTATTTTAGCTGTGATGTGTAACAAAGGTAATATTTGTGAGAATGAACGGGGGAGGAATACACAAAGTACTGTGTGCATCTGTTTTTTTTTTTTTTTTTAGTGTAAAGACTTTCTGCTATTATGTACAGCAAAATCTAAGCAGGTTGGTGAGAGACACCATGAGCCCTATTTTAACAGTCTAAGCGCAAGGTCTAAAGTGCACAGCGCAATTGCACTTTTGCTAGTTTAATGACAGGAAAAATTGCGAAAAGTGTGTGATAGGGTCCCATGGCTCGGAGAAGCTTTTAAAACTCTATTTCCCGGATTCACAGACAAGGATATCACAGATATACAGATAACAGCTTGACTGTACACCCCTAGAAATTACAAACTTCACTGAAGACCAAGTCACAAGAAGCCATGCAGTTGTGATTTTACAGTGATAGAGTTCTGTATTGCTGAGGTATGGTATTGTTCCTTACAACTGCATAGAAAAATGATATCATGAAAAACTGTGATGTATTTTTCCCGCTTTTTGCAGCATCTTGTAACCGTCAGATTCTCACATGTGCAAACACATCAATTCTGTTTACGGCTTGATGATATTCTAATTGAACAGAACATTCATACAGTAATCAAGCTACATTTGCTGCCATTAATCAAAACCATCCTGTGACATTTAGCTAATTGGACGGAAATTTGTGTTCGCTATACACACAGAGAGTAAGCAAAAAGACAGAGAACAAATTACTGGTGAAGTTCATGGTTTAACATTTGAGAGCCTTAGCATTTGACTGGATGATGGATGAAGTTCGATTCCAGAGCTCACTGAAGTGTCTGTTTAAATAAGTGTGGGGATGTAAGTGGTTTTTAATAATGCCAAGTGATGTGGGATTAAGTGTAGCCTACATCTGAGCAGCGACTCAAATTGAACATGTATGTGTAGGCTACTTGTATTGTATGACTAATCAGTGACTTGTTTTTTTTAACACTGTTTTCTTGCACTCATTATAAAATCAAAATCTGCAAATCGTAATTTTGCAGTATTATAATAATTTATCCGCAAAACCCCCACTATCTAATCAAAAAGATAAAAGTCCCGCCCCACATTTTTCCTCTTTGAGAAGCTTCCACTCAGATATACGCCATGAGAGGGAAGAAAAGACTGTCGTAACTTTCCGCTTCAAGACTTGTGCAACACTTTAGGGAAAGCTGAATATCACCTTTCATTGTTTTTTAATTTAGCAACAGTTTCTTAACCAGATCTATAGTGAACCTTTTCTGCAGGGAAAATCCCTCTTGAGTTAGCTGGGGTTCAGTGCTTTGTTCAAAGGTACAATGGTGGCAGCTCATGAATCCCCCCTTTGGGATTTGATCCTACACTTTGTGGATTGCTAGCACAGATCATTAACCACTTAGCCATTTCACCCCTAAGTTGTACTACCACGTTGTACTAATTTGTTCCCGCATTTTAATTCATTTGTGACTAAATTAAAATGAGTCAACGGATTAGTACAACTTGGCCACAATTTACCTAAAATGAGAGAACAAATGAATAAAACATGAACAAAAATGAATAATTCATGGGAACGAGTTTTTACACAATATTAGTATTTATTTTTTGTCAGCATATATATGCATATATACATATATACATATATATATATACTGTATATATATTCAAAATATTCTGGGGGCCATGAAGGTTTTGTGAAAATAATCACAAATAGCTGGCTTGTTAACGTTACAGTTTTTCTCGATTGCTTAAACACATTTCTTGAAACTATGCCTCATATTCTCAAAACAGTAAACACAAATCCATAACGTCTCACCAAATTCCCCAAACATCCTATTTTCAGGTCAAAATGAAGCTCTACACTCAAAACCATTCATTCTTGCTGAAAAACCAAACTTTGTCCTCAGACTGGACACACAAGCCATCAAAATCACACACACTACAACATAGTCTTACACACTGGCGTAATAAATTCAAAACAACATTTTCAAAACTGGTAAGTTATGTTGCTTGTGGTTCCCCCCCTCACAAACCTTTTCACACGATGAACATAAAAACACAACCAATGGATACATTGGCATATTTTTATTCATTCATGTACTTTTTTTTATATATATATATTTACTTGCAGTACGTAAGATATGTGTGTGACCATCATATGACAGTAATAGAGCACACACAAACCTTATTCAAATATGGAATTGTATTGGAATGGTAAAGAGTGTTGGTCGTGTCAGAAGGGCCTCCACTAAAGGATACAATATGATAAGTCTAAGAATGTTCCACGTATGGTTGAAAAACCATCATTGGCCTAGAAAGATAACAGTCTGGGAGTCAAGACTATAAAGGAGGAAGGATGCTCTCCCTTCACTGTCACACTCTGCAGACACTCTGTGTGACTGTACGACTGCTAGCCTTTTCTTGCTAGAAAATAAACCTCATCAAAGACAATGGGAAATGTTTGCCTCTTATTCAGTGATAGAAATGTGTTTGCCAGCACACCTCCCTGAAGCTTCTGATGATGGAGGTGACGATGAAGTGTCTCAAATTCTGCCTTACTCATAGCCCAGCCTCCCTCATAGTCATACCATGGACAAGGACATGGTCAACTAGAGTGGCTTGAATTTCATCCGAGACCACTTGTCTTCTTGCCCTTCCCCTTACCTTTCCTCCTCTTCCTATCCCTCCTCGACTTCTTTCTTCATGTCTTTCTGGATCTATTGTTCCAAAACTCAATAAACTGATTCGGGCCCTTTTATCTATCTCTTGAAGGATCTGATTGATGTGTGTTAAATTTTGACTCTTAGTGTTTTCACCTGGGCAATTGTGTGCTAACTGAGCTAAAGCTGTGCTGACTTGAGTGAACAATACTGAATACTTGTGCTTTCTAAATGACCACATGGTGTAGGCAATGAGAAATGAAGGGATTTGTGTTTATAGTTTAGAGAAATGGGTGTGCTTTTTGATCAATGGCATTATGGTTTTGAAATTTTTGTTCAAAAGCCTGGTTATAGTGTTTAAGCAATCGAGAAAAACTGTAATAAAAAAATAAAACATTCAACGCTGACAGGGAAAGAGTTAAAAGCTGTAGTAAAATAATATAATTTTAGAGTTAAAGTAATTATAAATGTAATAAAGATACAATAGAGTTACATACTAACAATTTACTTCTCATTTAGTTTTAATGCGCTTCGGCCTCACCCACATCTTTTGTCAATTCAATAGATACATATACAGATAATTGCTGCATACCTCATCCGTTAGGGGAGATACTCAGGATGAAACCAGAAAGGGAGTTCAATCCATCTGTTTTTCCCCTATAGCCCTGCTGTTCTCATACACAAACACCCGATCTGACATGCACTGACACCAACGGGTAACATACTAACTGAAATGATGTCTGAAATAAGATGCAACATGTTCTCAGACATTGCAAGCATGACCTCACAGAGGGTCAACACCCCAAACAGTAGTCAAGGTGTTCAGTAATTCATCACTGTCTCTGTGTGATAGACTCCAAACTCTTGTCTCCTCAGCTGGTCTGAGCAAAACAAGCCTTGGTGTACCATGGGGTCTCAATGTGGTCAGCCTGAAGATAGTCTTGAATAATTGGTCTATCAGTTGAGCGGGGACATTTCTGAATGCAATGGATAACTGTTCCTAGAATGGTGCAGACTGTTTGTCTTAGTTTGCAGTGACCTCCAGTTGTCCCTTAAAAAAGCACATCAGTATAAAAACTAAAAAGTAAAAGGGTAGCTGATATCTGTTCTGGGATAGTTCTGGGACCTGCACTGCTTTGAATTAGAATTAGAAGACAGATTGAGTTAAGTGTGTGTGTGTGTGTGTGTGTGTGTGTGTGTGTGTGTGTGTGTGTGTGTGTGTGTGTGTGTGTGTGTGTGTGTGTGTGTGTGTGTGTGTGTGTGTGTGTGTGTGTGCGTGCGCAGTGGGACACTACAGGGAAGGTAGAAGGGGTGATTAAGAGATTTTCTCCTCTCTCTCTCGCACTGCACTTATGACACTCTTTGCATCAAGACTGAAAGAATTTCCTAATTATCTTTCTCAGTGTAAATCCTCCAGTATCGCTGTCTCTGGTGGGATCTAAACCAGAATACTCTCTTTCATATTGGTGAAAATGTCAAATGTATTATTTTTATGCAATAGGTGGTGTCAAAGGTAAATAAATGTAAAGTTGGCCTGATGAGAATTAGTCTAAATGAAGAAAATATATACCAAACTAGGTAGTGTTCTGTATGAGTGCTAACAGCACAAGGAGCACCAATCCAAGCTATTTGTGAGAAATTTCAATTCAATCTGGTTGGGGATTTCAGCTTCCTGAGAGTGGTGAAAGACTTTGATCCACTGACTCAAAGTTTCAGTTTTCTAAGTCTGCAGAGTAGTATGTGCCCAGAAGAGCTTGTTTAACACAGCCAGATGAACAACCCTCCTGTAAAGGGACAGTTCACTCCAGAATGAAAAATCTGTCATTACTTAATCACATTTTATTTCGTCTTAGACCTGTATGACACAAAAGGCAAAAAAAAAAAAAAAAAACTTAAAAATATAATGAAAATGATTGAGGGAAAAAAAAAAAAAATCACAAACATGAGTATAAAGTTTGAATGGATCAGTCTGATTTCTCAACAAATCTTTTAAAGGGCACTTTTCATTCAATTGGTTGTTGCCGAAAAATAGAGTAGATTGTATGCATGTATGTATGTATATATATATATACATACATACATACAATCTACTCCATAAAACATAAATTCAACTCAATTTAACAAATAATAAAAATTCCAAAATAATAATATATATATATATATATATATATATATATATATATATATATATATATATATATATATATATATATATATATATTAGTTTATTTTTTAACAAAAATTCCACAGAACGAGATGCCATATCATGACCATTGGGTGGAGTCTCCATTCCCCAGGCCTCAGCCCCTGCCTCAACAGGATATCTGCTCCCTGAATCTGGTGTACAGCCTGAGCAATCATCACCAGGCAATTAAGTGCCAGGAGAGATGGTGACCCAACCACAGACGCTGAGCGACCATCCATGATCGCTTCCCAGCCCCTCAGGGAAACCCTTTGGTCTTTAGCCACCACTGCAAAGGTTTCATGTACAGCAGGCCAAAAGGTTTCCCATTGGAACAGTCCTAACAGAGACCTAACAGTCTCAACTGTTTGGCAGTGAGTGGCTGGCCTTAGCTGTGAGGATCAAACCGATACGAGCAGGAGGAAGACGTGCCTGCATTGCCGTCAAATCCCACACCGCGCCTGAAAAAGTGGTCCTCTGTAATGGAGAAAGCACACTTTTATTTAAGTTCAACCTTAACCCCCCCTTACTTTCATGTGGGCGAGGACGGTGTCTCAATGCCGAACCGTCATATTGAGTCAAAAATACGGTGTGACAAGACAAGGCTGAAAGGAAGAACCCATACTGGTATGTTTTGACCGCGAAAGAAACTTCAGGAACTTGAGGAGTTAAGGGAGGAGGGAATGTGGAAGTATGCATCCTAAACATCTATCATGACAAACCAGTCCTCGGGTCTGATTGTGTCAGGATTTGCCTCGCCGTGCAGATTTAGAATTGGATGCAACCCCCCATCCTTCTTAGGAACGAGGTGTTAGGAAGGTGTTAACCACTTCTCCCCGGAGGCTAAGAGAACCAGCCTCTCGAGACTGGTCTCTGGTATTACTCCAGCGACCAAACTGATTGCTCTGAGACCCTCCTCAGAGGGGGCGAGCATCCCAATACCACTACGGTTGTGGACGGACACTGAGATATGGGCTCGCCGGAGACCGCATTGCCCCAAAGCACACAAGGTGGCGGGGATGGCAGAAAGCCGTAAACATGGTCTGGATGAAAGGCTGAATAGTATATTAATACAGACATCTAACTTCTCAAAATCAGATGAGTATTTACCATTTAATTCCTCAAAATTAAATGCAGCCAAAAATCAACCAGACAAGAAATCTCAGTCTGGATGAAAGGCTGAATATAGTATTTTCATAGAGGCATCTAACTTCTCAAAGCCAGACAAACGTTTAATTAAAATTCTCAAAATTAAAGCAGCTAAGAAACCTCCAGACAAGTACACACGGTCTGAATGACAGGCTGAATATTCGTATTAGAATCTCAAGCACAAAAATAATCATTCATCATAGCTTGCAAACAAACATAATTAGTTTACACGCAATCAAAGGAATAAGAGAGAAAGGGAAATTCCCATCTACTCAATTCCCTCCCCATAGTAAATATATATTGTGAACCCGTAATATACTCGTAGCCTTGGCAAATGCGAGATCCGAGTCACTGGATTCTTATCTCAGACCTGTAATCTACACTCTGCCTAATCAAAACCTGTATCTACACGCTGGCTTGGCAAACGCAAGATCCGAGCCACATAATCTTTATTGCAGACCCAATTTACGCTGCCTCCACTTTCTATTCCATTTTGTTCGCACTCTGTAAAGCTAAACCCACGTATTGTGTCACCAGCTTTATGTATTGTAAGAACATTTATTTATCAACTAGTCTGGCACTTGGGCAGTGTATATATAACACCGTGTCCTAACCAGACCCGATGCAATAAGACTCCAGCACCAAATAATTTGTCTTTCCACACTAGACGCGAGTGTGAGATACCACAGCCAATCAGAACAGCGTGTGGGTGGAGTCTCGCAGCAAGTGCACAGTAATAGCGACTATTCTTGATGCCAATCAAAATTATGCGATTTTGACTCCTAAAATCTTGTTGTGTTGTGGACAAGAAACATGTCAGACTATACGTTGCTTTCTGACCAGTCATCGCGTGCCGTCTCACACGCACACATACACTCGCACATATAGCTACACATGCACTCACTCTCACACGTATATACATACATACACACACACACACACACACTAGGGTGAGGGACAGTCCCGAAATTTGAAGCTTTGTCCCGCAAATCATAAGCAGTGTCCCGCATTTTAATTTTGTCTGCATCATTTTATTTCATCGTCCTTTAAATTACAATTCTACAATAAAAAAATTTAATAAGAAAACACTGAACATGCGCAGCCGTTAGCCTAATATATTGGTTCTAGCCAGAGCAGGAAAACAAACACTGAGGAAAAAAATATACAAATCTGCTACAGAAAATTTGATCTATCCGGAGCTTCTGAGAAGAAAAAGTGTCTTTGTTCGTATGATAAGAATGGGAGAAAAAATATACATGGTTAAAACCAGTTACAGGTGACCCAAAAAAAGGAGATTGCAGTTGTCGCCCACAATGATACACTATACGAGATGAAACGATCAAATATTGCGTCCCGACGCCCGTTGTCGTTTAGAAATCCCCACGACACCCTGGTGGACGGTGAATAAGCCCTATTTAAAAAAATGCTGGAGTGCTCCTTTAACCTTTATAAATCATATAGTGGAATGACGCATTGGAAATTAAAAACACACCACATATACAAACACAGTATATGGTGGAAGCTCATAAAAATACATTTATTCAAGTAATCCTCTTGTTCCTCATGGGCAGTGAAGGGCATTATAAAAAGGGAAGTTGGCATCATGGAGATGGGAGCCTGCAGCACACAGATCAGACACACTTGAGATTAACTCAAAACATGGTTAAAAAAAAAAAAACATCAGAAAATATTATTTGAAATACAACAAGTCCAGGCCCTCAGGTCTGCCGTCATTTTAAGCCTTTGGATTGCTTCTTGTGGCTTAAGACTTCATGAAATGTTACTATCATAAACTAAACAAAAGAGAGAAACGTGTGTCATTTTTTTACTCACATCATTGACCGCAGACGGGAATGTCTTTTACATATTTTACATTTACATTTATGTTCTTAGCACAATGTAGCAAACGTGTAATTTCTCACTGCTTGAGCTGTAATTGTGAGAGAAGCTGTGTGTGAGTGCTGCATGTTACCAGCAGTCATTTTACAGTTGTTTTTCTCCACTTCTTGTGCACATGGTACTAGAAAAAGCTGAAACCCCATTCACCTTTGATGAAAGATAAAAAATGTAATAAAGTATTACTATATAGTCAAAATACACAGCTACATTTTAATGGCATGCAGCCAATAGAGAAGCAGGCTGTAGTTGTGTGGATCAACTGCTGAATCTTATCTACTAGCTTTAGGTAACCGCTGAATCTTATCTAGCTTTAGGTAACTGCTGACTCTACGGTGAATGGACTTTATACATCCACTTTATGACCTTGGGACAAGTTGGCTAAATGGCTAAAGAAGTGAAATTAGTTTTGATAAAGTCTAATAAAGATAAAGTCTATCAGCAATTTAGCTACATTCTGGGCTTTTTTCTTTCACAGACTAGTTATATAGAGTACTTAAAGCGACCAATGAGGTTCAGTCTTGTACCAGTGTGCACTTGGCTTAATAGTGTTTTCTGTCACATTCCTTTTTCATCAGAAATGTGTTTGTGCATGGAGCGGTTCTCGAGTATGTCTATGTTTTATAAAGCCAAAGAATTTATGACTTCAAGGCTGAATATAATTCTTCTATAGAATGAACCTTAATGGACTGATTGGCGATTAAAAGATGAATTGGTTGTGTATAAATCAGTTTGATGTTCATATTTCCACATGCAGGCTGTGCACATTGAACGTGTGTGTGGCTGTGTATATCCCAGTGTTTCTCAAATGGGGGATTGGAACCCAAAAATAAGTTGCAGGTCTGTGCTGATGAAAACAATGATAAATGAAAATATTACAATATAACTAACCACATAATAATGCAATTAATTTATAAATAATAATGATTATTTATTACATTATATGTGCTGACCACAAATGTACACTGAATTTAAAAAGAAATTATACATTTTATTTAAAAAATAAATTAAAAGAAATGAATACATTCCAATGTATTCATTCCATTTTGTGTTTACTTTTCATTCTTTCTTTTTTTTTACAATGAACAATTTTGGTATTGTTTTGGGTCACCACACTATGTCCACTGTAAAGATCTGTGGGTCCTGGAGCAAAATCAGTTGTGGACCACTGGTATGATTAGGGATTATCGAAAGTGTCCGTGAGTGACAAGTAGTGGGCTGATCCTCTGCTGTGTTTGAGAAGATGCCTCTTTTGATTTCATCTTTGGGGGGGAGAAAAAGCAAACAAGCCCCTCGCTGTCTAAGTTTGGAGCTCTGCTTCACAGATGTTCATTACTGCATTTATCCACTCTCATATAAATGTGTGTATTAATTAAAATACTTCTGTGTGTGGAGTGTTTGATTCTAAATTATTTAAAAGCGTGAGCATATGGTTCAGCAATTAAGATATGTGGTTTCTCTCTCTCTTTCTCGCTGCTGCCCAACTATCAGGTGTAAATGGGTGTGATTTGAAAGCCAGGTGTCCACTGGTACGGTCTAAAACATTACATTTCAAAGCATATGCATGTTCTCATGCTATTTTACAGTTTGGTGATGAGAATGAGGCTCTTGATTTTTCTGATTTAATTTGCAGAACACCTGGACATATTTACTTTATGTACGTACATGTAATGCATGTGTGAATAGTATCAAAATAAGAAACATTTTAGACACATACACATGAGAATGAGAAAGCCGGAAAGAACGCTTATGTGTATTTGTGTTCAAGTGCATAATGGGTTTTGTACTGCATGGTTGAATTTTTTCCTATTTGCAGGGCCGTTTTTAACATTAACAGGCGCAGTCAATTAGAATGAAATTGAGGATTTTCCATAAATTCCATAGATATCAGAACGTCGCAGTTTTGAATATTGGTTTGCAAATGTATAGAATTACATACACACATTTTATTGGATAAGAAGTGATCAAATATGTCCATTGGGTGAACTATGTACAGAATAAGCATGGTCATCTGGGTTTTAAATTTCATCAAAATCAATCAAATAGACTTAAAATAATAAGTCTATTTGTTTAATAATGTTTAATAATTAAAATAATGAATTTGATGAATATTTGGCCGCTAGTTGAGCAAGGTTGTTGTTTGCATTGAAAATGAGTTTCAATTACAAGCCTGCATCAAATGTAAAGCCAAGCTTTATATGCTTTGACAACAGGCTGATGAGTTTCTGTAAACTCGCTTTAATTTCATGTCACATATGCAAATAGATGCCGGTGAATCAATAGACATTGGATTGAGATAGCTGGACAAAGGATAAGAGCCCTTTTAGCTATACAGATAAGGAGAATAATTCTGTCTTTTGTGTTTATTCAAACCAGACATCATGGCACCATTGTATCGCCCCAGCGGCAACTTCACTAGTGTTTATTAATTTATTAAGAGATTATGGGCTGTTTGACTTTTCTTTTTATCTAGATGTCAGTTACATCTTTATACTATAGAGATGAAATTGAGCCATAGTGTGATAAGATAAAGCAGTGCAGGCAGTAAACATTTTAATTAAAGCACAGTTTACTGATCGTAAGTAGCAGCAAATGCAGAAGTGTTTGTTTGCAGTTCTTTTAATAGTTTTAGGTACTTGGGTTTTTTGTTACAACCAGTGTGAGTGGATTCGCCTTAATGTTTCCTGGATAAAATAGTACTGAAGATCTTATGTTATATCCATAGAATGCAATAGATTGAATACAAATGAGCTTAGTTTGTTTAGCCTGGAGGTAGTTCTCCTTGTGATGTCTTTCACCTTTCCAAACACCAAGGTAGACTGTTTACTCTCATCATTTATTTTGTTTAGCCGACCAAATTGACTGTATTCAGTCGAATGTCCATTTTAATTAGGAGAATTGGAGTCCTCTCTTTTCCTCAACATGTTACAGGCTTTCTATTTCTCCCTCTCGCCCCTTTTCCCAAAAAAAAAAGAGAAAAAAAAAGTCTAAACTAATTTAATTCAGCATCTTTATGTAAACACAAGCAATGGTCAACAGTTATAAAATGTATAACAATAAATGTATAGCATAAATAATTGATCTCTTAATTGGTTTTATTTTCTCACAGTGTCCATGTGTGACAGAGCTTGTGCACTCTCAGATAAAAGGCTTACTTTGTTCACCCTTGTTTTATTATTTTCCTTTATTTTCCTGAATATGTATTATTTGGAAAAAATAATGCTTTTCATTGTAGTATTTTTTTTTTTTTTTAAGCATATTTTAGTAAATGAAAATGAGGGATACTGTAGGATACATGTGACACATTGATTTGCCTCATTACATGTCCTTTCATTAACACACTCTCATGTGATCTGTGTTACATTATGCATGCTTTCTTTCAGAGGTTGACAGTTTTAATTTGGGCAGACCAAGTTTTCTTTACAATCTCAAAGGCATGAATGTATTATTCTAGTCAGAGTGTTTTTAAATGGTATGTAATTACTGACCCCATGGAACTGAATGAATTAGGCAGTGTTATGTTTAGCTGGCATAATGAGGAGTCGTCGATATAAACAGTGACTTTCTGAGCCAGTGTTCACATTGAGTTCATTGAATCATAAAAAGATTTAATTAGAAATAGAATTATTCTGCTTTGGACAGTCATATACTGGTGTTTTGCCTTGCTTTAGGCTGGATAGTTGATGTCAAGGAGGTCAATAATTCCTGGAGAATGCTATTTGTTATCATTCCAATTCATCTCAAAGGCAGTTGCATTTTAAATATAACCCTTGGATGATGTATGGCAAAGAGATGATTTCCTGTTGGACAAAATGTGTCTTAAAATCAAAAGTAGTAATAAAAAAATTAGTAATATATACTGTATTGTCTTCTTGAAAGAATAAAGGTACTGTAATGTATTCCCATGTTCATTCCAGTATAGGACTTTTCCCACCCAAAAATGTAGCTACATTTTTAATAAATAAATTATTCTAATCAGTGTTGAGAGAGTTAAGAATATCTAGGCCATTTAATATTAGTAATGATTGTTTAAAACTTGTGCAGCTTAAGATAAAAAGTTCCCACAGTCAAGCAGATAATCCAGATAAAAAAGAAATTATATTTCTCTGTCTATCTTACCTGAAAAGCAATATAGTAATAAAGTTGTTTGCTATAAGATTAGCAACTCTTTCCTTTTTGCTCACTGGCCTTTAATTTGTCCACCGTGTGGTGTATAAAGTGAATTAAGCTTAACAGCAAACCTGAGTCCAATTTCAAACTTTCAGAAGTTGTGTTCCTCAATACATTTATTATTGTTAATGTGCTTAGATGGCTGCCTATTTAAAATATGGCCACACTGACTGATGTTTGGAAAGTAATTGGAAATAGAAACCTGTCCGTCAGCGTTCACAGGGAGAGAGCTCGTAGCAGACAGCTGTGAGAGGGAGATAAGAGACCATATAGCAGTTTAAAAAGAAACGCAGTAATATACTCACTTCAACGTCATTTTAAAATGTGATAAAAAATAGTAAAGCAATATATCTCTCAAAACACTGCTGATAACAAGCGTGTATTATTTAGCTTCTGTTTTTGATTGCAGAAGAATTTAGGTGGCTAAACAAACCATGAAGTACACCACAACCAAATTCTAATACCCAGGATAACCTTTAACATGTCTTGAACAGTTATTTGAATCATTTCTGGTTATGCAATATTTAAAGGATGGTCCGCGGAGACAAGATATGTAACGCTTTCATGGCTCAGAAACACACTCACATGTGTGACCTGTGATTACTGTATTACTGTTTCTTTCATTGTTCTTAAATTGTCAAATGAAGTACTATACTTTTACTTAATTTTACTAGATGCTTTTAGGTTTATTATAATATTCTGGAGGAAAAAACATCCCAGTAGTGCTCAATGCATGTGACTGGGTGCTAGTGTGTTTCTTTTATTTTAGTAGCATGAACTAATTAAATGGGGAAAAAACAAAGGACATTTGGAAGGAGAAAAGCTAATTGCAAAGGCCAATTAAAATATGTTAATATACTATTTTTTAAAAATCGTTTTTAATAATAACTGAAGGTTGTTCAAAAAACATACCAAGTGTCAAGTGCTGCTGCTGTCCAACAATTTAAAACATTGAGTGAACATTCAAATGATTTTGTCCTGCATTGGTTCGTACACATAAGATACAATGTCTCTACTCAACAGAACAAGAGTATCTAAGAAGACAAAAAACATTCCATAAACAACCTGAACACAGTCCTGCAACAGTGACTGCATGAATATCCTGTCCATCGTGTAGGATGGGAAAAGGTGCAAAAGGAGAGTGCAAGCAGTAATGTAATGTTCCAGCACTCACTGGGATATCTCTTAAATTGAACTAAATTATGTACCTTCTGTAAATTACTTGAGAGCATCAGGACATGGTTTCAACAAGGACACGTTTATAAGGACATCATCTTCCTTTAAAACTCAGAGCTCAAAATACACTCCAAAGAAACCACAGTGACTCAATAGCCCTGCAACATCTGAGTGAGACTGCACCATCCACCACTGTACTAATGAAGAACAGCATGTATAATCTGACCAATCACAGCCCTGCCCAACCCAACCACAGTCTGCGTCGGCTCGGCGCGTAGTTACAATTTCTTGGAGGTGCACGTCGAGCTACGGCGGAGGGGTCGGAGAGGGGTTCGCGAAGTCGCAGAGGGGTCTGCGGGGATACACCGTCGTTTCGACGCAGAAGCATAATACAGGCTTAACAGTAGCAGAATGAGTGTTGTACATTTATTTAATTTATTTTATAAAGCACATAATTTGTAAATAAACTAAAAACTAAAAAAAAGTGACAAAACAAGTGGCTAAAATTTCAGTTCTCTGTATTTTACTATTTTGATCATCCTACACTGTAGGAATTGTAAATGCTTTAGTAATATTGCACTTTTTAGTCATCAATGATCTATTAAAGGGGTCTCATGCACTTTTCATAAGATGTAAAATAAGTATCTGATGTCCTCAGTGTCAATGTGAAGCTTTAGCTCAAAATACCACACAAATATTTTTTTATAGCATTTTAAAATTGTCACTTTTTGAGGGTGAGCAAAAACTTGCTGTTCTTATGTGTCCCTTTAAATGCAAATGAGCTGCTGCTCCCGGCACAGAGGGCGGAGCTTCAAGAGCTTGTGTGTTAGCAGCTCCGATTACCTCATACAGACATGGACTGAAAATTTCAAAAACTTTTAGCCTTTTATGTTCAAACCGGAGTCGGACAAAGATGGAGAGACTCAAGAAGAAGTTACAACATAGAATGCAACAGGACATTTCTGAATGGTTTGTTGATGAATGTATGTAGCTGATGAGGAGTTAACTATTTTCTGATTGATCTATATATCGCGTTTATGTAAATTTTACAGTTAGTGATGTCACTAAACTGTGAAGAAGCTCATTGTAGTCCCTCCGTTTGTTGTAGTCCTTAAAAAGTGATTTCTGTCAAATAAAACACATCCCTTTGAATTTCCTGTTGCATTCTACTTGTTGTCACTTCTTCTTGAGCTTATTTGCATTTAAAGAGACACACACAAAACAATGTGTTTTTGCTCACCCTCAAAAAGGGAACATTTTAACATCCTATGAAAAAAATGTGTGGGGTATTTTGAGTTAAAACTTCACTCTGGGGACATCAGAGACTTATTTTACATCTTGTAAAAAGCGGCATTACACCACCCCTTTAACAGAACAATACTGACCAATATGTAAATCTATTAAAGCTCATTAAGAGCTGGCATGCATGTGCCCGAGGCACTACGGCACTAATAGTATGTGCCAGACAACACTATAATATAGCTAGCAATATATAGTAGATAGATCTAAATCTGGAGGATCACTCATATCCTTGTAGTGTCATATAACCCAGGCCTAAAACTTGCTCAATGGTAAAGCACTACTGCATTATAAACATAACAGTATGAATTTCTGTATAGCTGCTTTGAAATTGTGCTTAAACACGTGTGTTCAAATACACTTGACTTGACCGATTTGTTCAAAAATACTGAATAATTTAGGAGTGAAACACCACTATAATGTGTGCTGCACGGTCCTGCTGTGGCATCAAGATCCAGAGAATCAACAGTTTAATTGCATTGCTCAGTTGTGACCATGAAACCCTCCTGGGATTTGAACACATAACATGTATGCATTGGGTTACAAGTCCATTCTTTAACTGCTATACCACCCCATGTTTGAACACTGTTATGACTTTGAGGGTTTTAAACGGCTCAATCAAAATGATTTTTCACAGCAGTGGCAGTCGTTGAAGCTGTTCAGTTAACATTTTTGTTTCAGTGCTTTTCATTGCTGTCATCAACTGACCTCAGTGGACTTGCCAGTGCACAAGACATGTGGTGTCAGTTGTGTTGTGGCTAGACTAAAAAAAAAGGGATTTCATGAGGATTGTGTTCGACAGAAGAAGCAACAACTACACTGTACATCAGAGACCACTGTGCTGTTATACACGCACATACACATATTTACACTCATAAAAAAGGATATTTACTGTTTTTGATCTGAATAGAAAGATAAGTTATTTTCACCCAGTCTATTTTTAGACCATGGAGGTTTATTGTATGCTTGATAATAGGCATAATTTGTAACTGTTAGAAATTATTGCAGGTGACGATGTGACACATGGGGGCTGTTTACACCTGGCCACTTCATGCCTTTTCTGTGATCGGATAGCTATCCGATCGTGAAACGACCAGGTGTAAATGCCCCCTGAAACGCATTCGAGACAGATTTAAATCCGATCGCTCAAACCACTTCAGGAGGAGGTATGGGCCACATTCCAGACGAAACTGGACAAGTGTAAATGCATCTGGCTGTTGAAACCACATATGTAAATGTTACTCCTCCCAAAAACGCTAAAAAATAAACGGGTGAGAGCATGTTATAGGCTATATGTCATGTTATAGCCAGATATGACGACGCTACTGCAACACACATCACCACAGATGAGCAGCTGAGCATCTATTCATCAAGCCAACGTGCAAACTATCGCAAATCAAAGTGAAAGTAAGTCGCAGACACACAATCATCTTCATTAAAAGTAAAAAAAAGTGGCCAGGTGTAAAAAGCCCCATGGTCCACCAAATGTATTGTCTTAATTGTGTCTTTTGGAACAGTGTTTCTCAAACCTGTCCTGGGGACCCCCCACCATTTTGTTTGTCTCCATCTAACACACCTGGTTCAACTCATCAGCTCTTTATTTTTTTTTTTTTTTTTTTTTTTTTTTTTACCCATCTTTCTGAAATACAATGGTTCACTATCTGTTACTCACTTGACTTTGTGTCAGTGTAGTGACACTAGGGGTCACCCTTGGGAGTCCCAAACACCTCTAATATTTCAGAAAAGGCCAATGAGATTTGGCGAGTGGAATTTGCATGCTACTACCCTAGACATACAGGTATAATAAGAGATGGCTTGCTCTGGTCAGCAGCTCTGGTTGAGTTGGGCAGGTCATTCAACCAGCATGGAACAGACCAGCAAAAGGTCAGAGAAAGAGATTCTGTGCCTCTTTGAGATGGCACCACAAGACGGCGTTCACTTACAAGACGGCAAGTTTCGGGATGGCACGTAAGTCTGAAGTAATGAGTTTAGGTAAAAGGGAGCAGAGCCAGTGGTTGTTCTGTAGGCAAAAGTCAGTAACTTGAATTTGATGCGAGCGGCAACTGGCAAACAGTATTTCTGGTCACCAACTTTCTCCCTCGGACGGCCACGATCTCTGTCTCGGTTGTTTTGGAGGCAGTGTTTTTGGATAGCACCTGCTCTCACTGCAAATGTATGGCCAATGGGACGTTGCGGTCACGACTCTCATACTTTTATAAAAGGCAGAGAGTCTTCTATGTTGTTCCCCGTCCTTATCCTGGTGCGTACAAGGCTGAGGCAGCAAACTCTGGGGGTTATCTAAGGATTTCAGTGGAAGGGTTTCTGCTGGGTATATCCCCAAAGGTCTCCTATTCCTCAGGATGATCAATCCTCCCAGTAGAGTTCACAGATGGGTTAGGCAGTTCACCTAAAATTTAATTTAGGTGAAAAAGGTCAATTTAATTTCTCATTCTAGGCTAGCAAAGTGGATGAATTGTCTATCTCGGCATTGGAAGGTGGGCTTATGCCTTCAGAAGCGGATGACCTGGTTGCCAGCTGCCATGCTTGCCCGGGCCGCCACGAATATCGGGTTGGAATGGAAACCTCAACCCTGCCCTGAGTGTATGTGGTTGAATGATTGGTTTCTGGGCCCAGTTCCTTTCTGCCCGGAAGTGCATGAGGAGCTTGGAAAGTCGTGCCAGGCCACCATGCCATGGACATCCTGCAGGTCCATCAGGACAAGATACTTAGAGAGCTGCAAAAGGGTATTCCTGGTCCAAGGCTGATGCAGGAACTGTGTCACTGTGCAAGTTCTGGGTCAGGCGATGACTGTCCAACCTCCTCAACCATTGCAGATGATTCTGTTGCAGGCTCTCGGAGCAAGGTAGGTGTAGGCTGTATTACTGGCCCTAAAGGTTTCTGCCATTGATCCAGCGCAAGCATGTGTTAGTCCGGACAGACAACATGGCCGTGGTGGCATACATAAATTGCCAAGGCAGTACTGCTCATGTGGCATTTCACAACTCGCCCACCATCTCTTCCTTTGTAGTCAGCAGCGACTGAAGTGTGCCAGTCACATTCAGGGTTACCTCAATCGTGCAGCAGCCACACAGGTAGATCTATTCGCTTCCCAGGAGTCCTCCCACTGCACTCTGTGGTATTCCCTGTCCTAAGCTTCACATGGCATGGATGCCTTGGCACACAGCTGGCCCCAGTGTTTGTGGAAGTATGTGTTCCCCCCAATGAGCCTGATTGCACATACACTGTGCTAGGTCAGGGAGGACAGAGAGCAAGTCTTGCTGGTCGTGCCTTACTTGAGCAGCCAGACTTAGTTTTCAGGCCTCACGCATCTCGCAACAGCCCCTCCCTGACAAATTCCTCCGAGGAAGGACTTTCTCAGAGGTAGGGGACGATTTAGCATCCATGCCCAGATCTCTGGAACCTCCATGTCTGGCCCCTGGATGGGATGTGGAAACCCTGAGTGGATCCAGACTTATCCCTGCTGTGTCCAATGCACACACCCTGTCCATTTATTTTGACCACACAGGGAGCTTGAATCTTTCTCTTCCCGCAGCCCTCTTCGATGAGTTTCCCTGAACTGATAGGACAATGTGACACAAATCAGATATGTTGAGTTATTGCTTTTGTTTATAAAGTAAAATAAGCATGGATTCAAGGTCTGAGATTTTGTGAAGGTCAAATTTCTTTCAGAGCTGATTTTCACTCATTTAGGTGCGTACCTGCTATGCTGCTATAAAAAAAGAAGCATTTCAGCCATAATTCTCAGTTTAGATTGTTTTGTCCCACTTGAAAATCAATAAAACCAAACATTTATTCTGCAGACTCATTCTATGTTTATATGTGTGTATCTCACCTTGACCTTTGGCAAATGTTTTGAGGGACAGGCCGTAGCAGAATAATCAGTACTTTGTCTCAGTGTGTTGATGAGGGACTATTGATCTAACTGAATTGATAAGGTCAGGCCCTGGGCAGGCATACACTTCTTATTAACCAAGGGATGGTGAACAAGTATCTTTCATTCCTCAGAAGATGTTGGTTACAACAGTAAGTGTTAGTGACAAACTTGTAACAGACAGATACTAAGATCATTTGTTAATCGCATGTGAAAAATTGTGCATGAGAAGCCACACATAATCAACAAAGTATACAAAATATATTACTAAATGTAGCCTACAGTATAATACTGTATATTATTGAATGTCACTGAATCATTAATTCAATCGATTAATTTAAAAATGATTCATTCAGGAACGAAAAAAGTCACGACTCTCTGATTTTGTAATAGCAAACTATTCTCAATACGTTTACCTTACTTTTTCATGGCAGAAATAATAAGAGTAGTGTGATACAGTTTTGGAGACTAGGACACATTTCTCAATACTTACGTCACTTTTTTAAACCTCTTCACACAGTGAGCACAACATTAGTCTATGTGAGCTAAACTGTGGATCTTTTATCATTGCTTTGGCACAAAATAGATTCAAAGACAGCATCTACAAAATGTTGTTTTGTAGTAATAAAAACTACATTTTTAATACAAAATTGAATAGGACTGCAATTTGCTACATTTGTAATACCATATTGATATTCCAAATCTGCAAAAAGAAATACTATCAAAACAATTTGATGTAGCTGAACACCTACACGGGTGTTAGTCTTTCAATTTCATTGCCGTCTCACATTGTTTTATGAGTGACAAATTCTTTTTGTTTAAAAACCTTTTGCTAGTGTTATGGAAGAATTGGTTGATTAACAAAGTGTTTTTGTAGTTTTACACTGTAAAAAATTATTGTGATTTTAACGGTAAAATGCTACAGTGAAAAACAGTTAATTGGTTAACAGAAAGTTTCTGTACTATATACGGTGAATAACTGTGATAGATAATGTAATTTTACAGTAAAATACCGTTAAGTTTACAGTTTGGGGAAGTGAAAAAGAACAAGTCATTGTATAATTTACAGTGAAAACCGTAAATTGACATTTCCACAATTCCCTGCGTGACACTTCAAATTTTATGTATTTTTATTGAAATAAAATTAAATTTCTTCATAGTTTTATTTGGGGGGGGGTTCTAATCAGTTATGTACATTATGGTTTTATGTTACATTTAATTACATTTAATTTTAAATTTTGTGTTTAGTGTTTTTCGTGAATGACACTGTGCAGCTTCTATATATTACATGTAGTATTAATTTTTTTATGGAAAAACTGCTTGAGATGAGCTCTGGTTCATCATGTGACTCTTGTCAGTGTCAGTGTAATACAATAGTACCAAACAGATATTGATACTTCAATAGGTCAGTTAATTAACATTATATCAGATAATGAAATGCGGTTTAGGCCTACTGTAAATTTTAAGTCTGTAAATCCTCAAATGTTGCTACCGTATTTTTGACGGTAAATTTCTGGTACAGTGTAGTTAATTTTAGATGATAAATTACTAACTGCTCTGCCAAGTTGAAAGTTGGTTAGAACTGTGTGAAGAGTGTTGAAAAAGTGACCAAAGTATTGAGAAAAAAAAACTGAAATATGACCTTTCTCTGTCATTGAATTATTCATTAAAATGCAGTATTAACATCTTTTATATTGGGCTGCTGTAATGCAATATCACACTGTTATTCTACCATCAGCACGCTTGCTTGTGTGATATTGCATAATTAGATTTGTGATTTAGAAATTGTGAAACAGATATCATGTGAAATAATGCTCGAGCAGCAGTTAAACTTGAATTACAGAATGAAAAAGCATCTGAAGTCCTTTGTTCATATGAAATACTTAAAGCAGAGGCTAAAAATAAGCTCTGCGTTGAGAGTCTGAGATCATGTGAAAGAGCAGAGATGAGTTTATTGGGGCAGAGATCACAGCCATGTTCCCTCCACTGTGATGTTTAATGTCTCTAATGAGCTTTGTTCTCCTGGTTAGTAAAAGCCTCACACTTTCACATTAAGCTTTCAGGTCAACCACAGTATCTCCAGGCCAAGGAGCTCCTGACCACACATACGTGCAAAAAGTATATTCATTATCCTTAGGTTGAGTATAGCCTATGTTCGTTCGTTCGTTCGTTCGTTCGTTCGTTCGTTTGTTCAGAAAAAGTCTTTGTTTAAGTAAGTTAGGAAGACTTGTTATTATTAAATATCACAGGGTAAGCAATGGGAATTTTTCCACCCTCTTTTGCTTTGATTTTCAAGTAGCTTCAAAATCCAACAGCAATTCAATTTGCCGAAGTATAACATAGCAGCAGAGCTTTGTTCAAAACCTAGTGAGCTGCCTCACTGCCTACAGCCTAGAGAGCTGACTGCCATGGAACTTCAAATGTGAGTGATTTGGGTTTCTCTTCACATAGGAGAGTCGACTCGCGGTTGATTCCAGTAAAGTTTCCTTTTGATAAGATAACGGTGTGATTCTACACTAAGATCTAGCTTTTGGAATAATCTTTGCTCTAGTGATGGGAGAAACTAAGCTTTTTGAAACCCTGAATCAACTAAACCAATTGCTTCACAAAAAGTAGGGGAGAGCGGGGCACAAGCTAACGCGGGGCTACAGTAACACCAACACCCTTGTTTTCAATACTTCCACACATGCTAGCATGACAAAACTTTTTTATTTAGTTGCCATATCAAAACTATAGAGAAAAAATTGTGCCAAAATTAAGAAATCTTTGAAATCTCACTCATAGAAATCTCACTCATAGCAAAAGTAAATTTCTTGCTTGTTACTTTTTCATCTATATTTTTGGTGTTTATTTTAAATTAGACAAATCTGATATTATTTCAATCTCCAATATGTTATTTAACAGTTGAGATAGTTATTTAATGCTTCGCTAACCAGCAGAAGACACTAGCAGGGTTTAAATCCCAGTTGTGCAGTTGGGCATGTTGTAACACTGCGATAAAATGTGCCCCTATTAGAAGCTATTATATTCGATACTTTTCAGAATTCTATTGAGAAAACATAAAGACTGAGTCAATGTTCAGAAATTATTCATTATTATTATGTTTTGAACTATGTTGTATAGCTGTGTTTTCCGGTGTGTTCGTTGTCAAACAAAAATTGTATCAGTTTATCAGTTTATATATATATAAATATTTTAGTTTGTCTTGTTTTTTTTATTTTTTTATTAGATCAGATAGCATTTTAAGCTGTCAGATGGTCATGTTACAATGTGCCCCTCACATGTTACAATATAATCTGTAACATATAATGTCCATTCTTTCGGGGTTTATCAAGAAAAAGTATACTGTATTAATGAAACAAAACCACAAAATTGTGCTAGATATGTGGGAGATGAATTTGGCAAAACAATAAATACTCTGAACCCTAAGTAGATTTACACAAATTGAGAGTCAAAAAGCGTTAGGTTGTGCCCCGCTTTCCCCTACTCAAAACACCACAAATTGGCAGCACCTGCTGGTCAAAACGATGTAAATGCAACGTGAACATGGTATAAACGTTAATAAACAAATATTTTACAAACCCATTACAAATGTTAAATGTAATCTACAAATCATGTGAAAACAATGAAATATCACTCTCCTTTTTATGGATGTTTATTAAAATTCATTACAATCGTTAAAATGATAAAAATGACCAAAGACCAGAAAAAAAAACATATACTGTATTAGACACTAGTTCATGCCAATGATTCACCATGCCTATGATTCCATAAAATGCTATTTGCGTAGGCAGTTTTTGAACAGCAAGTGGCATCGATTTGTAAAAGCTGCCTTGTGAAGGAAACAACAGTGGTCTTTCATAAAGCATATCAAAAAGGCCTGTAAGCAGTGTCATTACCTTTTTATTGCCTTGCTCTGTGTGTGTGTGTGTGAGAGAGAGAGAGAGAGAGAGAGAGAGAGAGAGAGAGAGAGAGAGAGAGAGAGAGAGAGAGAGAGAGAGAGAGAGAGAGAGAGAGAACCATTTAATTTACGTCAGAAATGCTTGACTCGCCCATCAGTTGTGGATGTTGACAGTGAAGAAGACTTCAAGACTTCTGCTGCTATGTGCATACAGAAACAACATGGAAAGTTGGAGTCGTGCCTTTTAGTTCTGAGAGGTTGTGATTTATTGATTAAGGAGATCATGTTTTATTCACGGGAGGAAGACGGAGAGCATGTGTGTGTATACAGTATATGTGTGTTATGGAGGAGGATGTTTGCTAGTGGGAAATGATATGGTTATATAGAGACATGGCACTAAAAGAACTGAAACAGTACGTTTGTTAGTTGTCAAGGTCTATTTGGATCAGTTGTTAAAATCCTAAATGCAATGACCTACATCTTGTCTCCATACTCCATATACAGTACTGTACCTCAAAATGGATGTATCTGTCAGTTTTATAAATGGACCTCATGTATTGCAATTTATATCACCCCCTGGAAGTCATCACACCATTACAGATATGGGGCAAAAATAATAAAATTTGCTTTGAACATTTTATGCAACTTCAGAAATTACTAATTATTTGTAACAGTATTCTAAAGTAAAAAGAATGATAGTTATGACGGAAGTCAATGTAAGGTTTTTAGGTTTTTGTAAGGTTTTGGAATGTAATGACTCAAGTGTTACTACTTCCTTCTAAATGAATCATTGATTATTTGGAACAGTATTCTATTGTGAAAATCATGGTAACCCACTAGTAATGACTCAAGTGTTAACAAATCTATCAGAAGCAATTACCTATTACGTCCTGTTACTAATTAGTTAATATGTTTCTTGTTAGTTAATAGCAGTTACTATAGTAATTAGTGTTACTCATTTGTTATTCATTAATGATGGAACAGAATTTTAAAGTGTTTCCATAGAGTTTAACTGAATTAATACACTCCTATTTTCTGTTAATAACAACAGAAACAAGCAGAAAACAAGCAGAGTTGTCATAATTCGCCTTTGGCTAAGCCACACCCTAGAATGTAGATTGACCAATCACAGCGCAGCCAAGAACGAGCTCCCACAGAGGTCCGACACTTTTTCACAGCGCAGCAGCGCTCCATTGACTTTAACACAGACGTCTCATATTTTTGATCTCGGCAGACTATTACCGTCGTAATTTTATCAAAAATATGGTTAAACGTTGTGCCTGTGGCATTTGTCACACAGATACGCATTTCCCAGAGAGGTTGGAGGGGGGTGACCGTTTTTTTCCCTTCCCAAAACCAAAGTCAAATCCTGACAAGTGTCGTCTTTGGATTAAACTGTGTGGACGTTCTCTCAGTCAGCGAAACCCCTCAAGGATCAACAAGCTTACTTTTGTCTCTAAGATACATTTAGCTTTTAACCTTACTGTGAAGTTACACTAGTTAGACAGTTTTATGCTGTTTATGTTATGATTTCGGTTCTCTACCCTAATTGTTGATACGCTAGCACACGCTGCTAATAAATACAACTTTATACTCGCGTAGTCCGTTTGCTTTGTAATAACAATTATAGAAGTGAATAGAGACCTACCCAGCTTTGCATGAACAGTGTTGCTCCGTGATATTGTTAGTCCCAGCCTCCGTCTCGATTAGGATATGCGGTGGTTCATTTTTTGACTGTGACCGGTATGCTTTTGCCTCTATTTGGATGCCTTGTTGTTGCTTGCGTTTCTCCTGTATGTCTTGAATATAGCCTTCGAGCGCATACTGCCGCCACTTTTGCCTACTTCTATCGGACACTTTATTTGCTTCTTTATAAAAGTTTGATAAAATTTCGGCAGGAAGAGCTGTCACAGCATAAGCCATGTTGATACCAAACCAGAGCCCAGATGAATTTGACAGACGTAGCAACAGTAACTAAGGGGGGCGGGGCTTAACCAAAGGCGAATTACAGCATAAGAGGGAAAAGCCAATATAGGGGCCTTTTGTGTTGGAAGATAGGGGAACTTTGAGCCAAAAAGGTCAAGAACCATGGGCTAGTGTATATGATTCTCTGCTTATGCAATGAAAGCTACTTAGGACTGACTTGTCAGGAGATATTCGATTGCCGATAAAACCATTGCCTCAAATTTGTGCTGTGCAATGTGTGTGTTCTCGTGAGTCTATGTCTCTTCGCCTGATGTAAGTCCTTCAATTATACCACAGAGTCTTTGATTTGGGGCTGACTAAGGGTGCACTCTTTTATGATTGTTGCTTGTCAGATAGCACAAAAAGGGGGATAAAGTCATGTTCTTCAATAGATGACTGTCTTAAAGAGCAGCCACAGTTTTTTGACACAGTTTGCACTTCATTGGAAACTAAAGTTCATTGTAAAGACTTTATTTATAATGTTTTACATCACCTAGAAATGTTGGACTTCAAGCCAAAAAACATATCAAAATGCTTTTATTGAGAAACTGGAAACATATTCATTAAAAGTTGCATTCGCAGTCATACTGTATCCTGTATGAATTGCGTTTTTATATAATTTTTAATAACTTGATGATAAAAAGACAATAAGAAATTCATACATCTTGTAAGCGCCGGCTATTTGGCCCAACTTCCGGTCTCCAAACAGCCGGTAAGGAACGCGTGTTCAAGTCTTCCCAGCGTTTCAAAGGAATTTTGGTTAAATAAGACACAGGTTCTTATATGCAATTATCTCGTTTTAATCTGACTCCATGAATTAAATAAAAGTTCAATGTGCAATAAGGTTATGTTTACACTTAAATAGTTACAACATGGATGTAATGAGAATTTAAACCATTTGTACCCA
Organism: Phoxinus phoxinus; assembly: GCF_949152265.1. Lineage (NCBI taxonomy): Eukaryota > Metazoa > Chordata > Actinopteri > Cypriniformes > Leuciscidae > Phoxinus > Phoxinus phoxinus. Next base: position 12,297,721 of record NC_136881.1, on the reverse strand, counting down.
GCATTTGAATGTAAAATGTTACCTGAGAGAGAGAAATATAAAGAGAGAGAGAGAAAGAAAGAAAGAGAGAGAGAGAGAGGGAGGGAGAGAGAGAGACCCTCTCCACACCAGCCCATTATCCAAAAAGAACAGACTGAACAACAGTTACATCCTGTTTTGTCACTTCCCCGACCGTGTGACCTAACACCTAGGTGTGAGATATTCAAACTGACCAATCAGACCATCACAATTTCCCCCATTGTCCCAAATCCCTGGCCTACATGCCTATAGCACTCTTAGCACTGCTGTGCTGGGAATGTCTGAGAGAAAAGCAAATGTCTTTGTTGCATTGAAATAATCTTGGATTATTTCCAACCTTACAATCTGAAAACAGTGGCTTACACCTCTTGATGAACATGATATTGTTATATAATATATTTAAAAACTGTCTCACTGCTTATTAATATTTGAAAAAATATAACATTTTGTGATTTTACATTTGATTTTAACGTTTTACCTTAAAAATAAGTTTAAAAACTCTTACCGCATAAATCTTTTACGACCCCTGAAATGAGATGGTAAAACCACATGCACACCAGGCTTAACACACTAAATGTCAATTTTAGTTTGTTCATGCACAGATGTCCTAGTTTGCTAATAATTAGATGGTAAAGATGGTTGCACGTGTGGATGAGATTTGACTTTAATTAATGCAAAGCCGAATTTTCGAAAGACTGGAATCAAACAGTGTTTGTATGACTGCACATGTGGAATCCCTAGCGAGAGGGATCAGTACAGACTAACTGCTTAAGTGGCTCTTTGGGGGTTTAAGAAAAGACACAGATTCTCCCTTTACAAAATCTCATTGTGTCTTCTGTGAGGGTCTTATGAGACATGTGGAGCACCACTGCTATGAAAACATTCAGATCTTGAGAGGTCAAATGAGCTGATGAGATCAGCCCCACACAGAGCTTTAACACTGGATGTATTACTCTCTCTGATGCTCATCCATTTCCTCTTTTTCTTAATTAAACCTATGAGATCGTGCCAGAAGATGAAACACAGGAGTGGGTCTGTTGTTTGGAGAGGATTTAGAGAACACAAATGCTATACACAAATCATTTGACGCAATGCATCTGTTCGGGAGAGAGATGGAAAGAGATTGTTTCGGTGATGGAAATAGTTTATAAAAAAATCCCCACATGGTGTTAAAATATGAGTGTGTGCAAGATGCTTTCCTAGGACAATACTAATCCAAGCATGCAAATCCATGTAGAAAATACTCCTCTTGTGGATAATCCAACACATTTTCCATGAGATTATGACTAAGCGGAAATGCAAACAAGCATTTTGCCTGCTATGGACATTAAATGGCAGGAATTGTTGAGTTTTAAAGGCTGTCCTTGAGTAAAGTTATGCTTTACTCAACCTTCCTTTCAACGATGCTTAACAAAGAGGCATCTTAGTTGTCTATATTGTTCTCTTGAATATGTTCTCATATATTATCTTAAGTAAGTATTCAGATCAATCCGCAGTGACATTCAAGGTTCTTGAACATATTTAGAAGAAAAAAAAACATACTCTTTCGTGTTTGCTGTATACTATAGGGATGTTAGCAGCACACTGCATGCATCTTTATCAATGTAAACAGTTCTTGAATTTGTCCATAAAGGTTCAAATGTACAGTGTATGCCTATTTACTGTGCATTTATGTGTGTGTATTTTAGACACAATACTGTGTATTTATTTTTTAGCTTTAGAATTAGAAATATATATATTTAGAGGATATATATATTCAATCCTATATAAAAAGGGATTGAAACTTTTTGATTTGATGGATCAAAAAAATCTATGATCCATCAAATAAATTCTGGCATTTATAGGCCTACATATACTATACTATATAGACATATTTATTTATTGATTAGATATTTATTGATTTTAAATAGATTGATTTGATAGATCTTAGATTTCTTTCTTAGATCTTAAGCTCTGACGCTGTTGTCACACACACACACACACACACACACACACACACACACACACACACGCACACACACACACACGCACAATGTCCCCTGAAACTAATTTTGTTTGAACAAACAAAAGTGGTCATCAGGTACAGCAATGTTGGAGGGATGTTCTACATAAAAAAGACTAACTAAATTCAATACTGCTTATATATTTATAATGTTCAAATTATTAATAATAATATGTATATGGCAGTAATAACAATATAATATGCATATACCTCTTAAAGAGCAGATCTTTGCAGAAAGTTTGGTTAGTTTGCATTTTCACTCTCTGTGACTAATTTGCGTTGACAGTTCCTTCCCCGTATTATTCTTCAGGAAGGCTTCCCTTTGACAGGCACTGTTTCAGCCTTTCAAAAGAGCTTTAAACATTAAAACATAAACCCACCAAAGACTTAGATAGCCACAAAGAAAAGCTTTTTCATTTCTTATTTTCTCAATTTCTGTCAAACTTATTTTTGAGCAGGTGTGGAATCTGTGGATAATACTGTTTAGATGCAATACTCCCAGCAGTGCACCATGCATGAATAAACTATTCTGAATAATGTTGCATATTACTTATTGCTATTCTATTTTACTGCCTCCTGTTGTCATTGTATTTGTTGTGGCCTTCAGTTATTTGTCATGTGGTGATTATTCAGAGCCTATCTTTGTTTACTTAATGTATTTTTGTTGATGTTGTTGTTGTAATCCCAATTATTCCGGTTTGTCCATGTGCATCTGAATGTATCAAATGTTGATACATTCATCTACTCTGTAAGCGAGTGGCACATTGTGAGGAAACAAAGCTGTGTTTGGACCTGTTTGAAACATAAATATGAATATACATTAAAAAAACAGAGTGGTGTATAAGGTTAAACATTATACAATTGAATGTTTTTTTTTAGATAATATCACAACAGCAAAGTATAGGAAAGTACACTTTCTCTGTTTTTTCCAAGACTTACACAAAATGACCTTACTGACACTTGGATATTAATAATTTTTTTCACCTCAGATTGTTCTTACTGTGAGAATGTTGCCTCTCTGTCATTTCCAAGCTATAATTATGATCAGGCTAGCATCTTTAGACATTGTGGAGAGCGAGTTGGGATGAATTGTAATTCTGACAGCAGCAGTTGCTGCTATTCCCTCTAGAGATGTACTGTTCTCAGCTTTAACAGCAGATTAACAATGACCAGTCCAGTCTCAGCTGAGGCGCTCTGCTAAATCACAAACACCTCAGTGCCAGGGAAATGCCAGAATTGAGCAGGCACGAGTGGGTAGGCCAGATGGTTCAGGCACTGTCCTGTCTATTATTATGATGGAAACATGGTCCCAACGAGACATTCTGTGGACGTTTTGCAACTAGCAATTTTTTATTTTTAGTGGGCCACTCTCTCACATAAACTGAACATGCGTTGATAAAACAGACTGTCTAATCTCCTATTTAAAGGTTACTGATTAAGTTATAGTGATTCTGGTAGCTCCGGCTTGTTTCTTTATGAATTTATTTTCATTAGTCTTCCACAGCCATATTGTAGACTAACAGCATTAAGGAGCCTAGTCCATATTGCAGTTTATTCTGCCAAAGAACCAGCAAATGAGACAGGAAAAACCATCTGACTGACATGTAAAATGACCAACAGCAGTTCATTTTATTTTAGGACCCATTTAGGGGCAGGCGAATATGAAATCGGCGACAACACCACATTACTAAAAATGTGTGAACATATACTTGCAATATACTTGCAACCAGTGGAAATATATGTATGTACATTTACTTATGTGATTATTTCAAAGGCATGACTATGAGGTGAACAGATTTTTCCTATCTTGGCAGAGTAAAAGAGCAGCCTAAATGAATATATTGAGTAAGGTGCATTGACATGAATCTTGCAGTTCAGTAAGCAAGTTGATTCAGTAACTGTAACTGATTTAAGTCCCCCTGTGGTGGAAATCAAGCTTTTGATGTTGTTTATATGTCAATGTGGTGTTTTTAATCTGCTTTAAGACAAACCATGTGCAAATTCATAAGTCAAAACAATTGCTGAGTATTTTCTCCTTAAAACTGCAGTGATAAAGACAGTCTCAAAAACGCGGTATGAAATCGCTTGTGTTTCTGACGTCACAAACTACCTTGTAACCAATCAGGCCAACGTGTGATCATCATCGAGCGGGTCTCTGAGCTGGTGTGAGTGAGTGGAGGCGGGGCTAATTTGCATATTCATAGAACCATGAGGCAGGGTGTAGAGTTACATTCAAGCTATTTTTTTCATGGAAATAACATTTAAATAGGCTATGTCATTTTGGTGATCAATGAGTTTTAAGGGAGACAGTTATTGAATGATTCATTATAATACTAGTTTTTTTTTCTCTCGAATCAGACTACACAGGTTGTGCTGCATGCTGAAAAGCACTGCAGGAAACACTGCTGTGATCTGCGTCACCATATTGTTTGCAATTGTGTGTCTTTCCAGTTTGTTTTGACATATTGTTATCTACATATGCATCTTAACATCGCTATTGAAACAAATCAGACTCATCTCCAGGGAATAGCATTAGCTGAAGGAGTGGCCCCTGCTGGTTGGTGAAGGTGAAGCACAACCCCCCAAATATTAACATTAGTGTTAGCTTGGTGCTAAAATCACAGAGTCTCACTGTGAGGCAGTGGTCCCCGCTGGTTAGTGCGAGTGAAGAGCGGTAGCACACGTGGTGGCGCTGAATGATTTACAGCCTGTCAGTCCCCGAGCAACTGGAGTAGCTGTGACTCTCATCCAACAGCATCTTTAATGAATGGGGAGAGTGTTAAAAATACACAGGTTGTCAATTATTGAACATCTCTCTCTCTCTCTCTCTCTCTCTCTCTCTCTCTCTCTCTCTCTCTCTCTCTCTCTCTCTCTCTAACGTACTCTGACCCTTTCACTCAAATTTATTGGCTTGCTCAGTCTTTTTCAGTTTTTGCCCTCTTTTTGAAACCTGTGTCCCTCATATCACGCCTCCTATATTTATTTAATATGCTTGTCACTAAAGGACCAAACTATTTATTTTAAAGGGGTGGTAAAATGCCCTTTTCACAAAATGCAAAATAAATCTCTGATGTCGCCAGAGTGTGTGTGTGAAGTTTTAGCACAAAATACCCCACAGATATATTTTTATATAGCATTAAAGTTGTCTTTTTGAGGGTTTGCAAAAACGCACCGTTTTGTGCCTGGCCCTTTAAATGCAAATGAGCTGGTGCAGAGGGCGGGGTTTCAAGAGCTCATGTGTGTTAGCAGCTGCGATTACCTCACGCAGACACACTAAACTGTTCTGCCTTTAATGTTAAAACAGAGTCAGACAAAGATGGAGAGACTCAAGAAGAAGTGACAACACATAGAATGCAACAGGACGTCTCTGAATGGTTAGTAAATGAATTTATGTTGCTGATGTGGAGTTAACTATCTTCAAATAACATATTCTGTCATGGTTATCTATAAATCGCTCTTATAGGAACTGTTGTGAGATGCACACAGAGTGACTTTCTACTGCATATAGTAAAAGTTTAGTGAAAAAAAAAACTATTGCAAATTGCATCGTTTACTCATTCTCATGCCATTTGAAGAATTTAGTTCAACACAAAATAAGAAGCTTTGCAAAATGTCCTCGCTGCTCTTTTCCATACAACAAAATATATTGATTGCCAAGAAAAAAGCACCATAAAAGTGGTACATACCTTGACCAGACCCCTTAAAGGGTTAGTTCACCCAAAAATGAAAATAATGTCATTAATGACTCACCCTCATGTCGTTCTAAGCCCGTAAGACCTCCGTTCATCTTCGGAACACAGTTTAAGATATTTTAGATTTAGTCCGAGAGCATTCTGTCCCTCCATTGAAACTGTATATACAGTATACTGGCCATGTCCATAAAGGTAATAAAAAGATCATCAAAGTAGTCCATGTGACATCAGTGGGTTAGTTAGAAGTTTTTGAAGCATCGAAAATACTTTTTGGTCCAAAAATAACACAAAATAAGACTTTATTCCGCATTGTATTCTCTCCCGGGTTTGTTGTGAATCTGCGTTCACGACTCCGCAGTGACGCTGCTGACGGAAGACGCTGATGACGTGTTATCTGGTGCGCCCGAGCTTCGTTTACAGTCTGAGGAAGACGCACGCTATATTCAAGCTATTCTACATTGTTTGCGTGGATATCATTTTTTTAATGGTGCGTAAATGTGCATGTCGCGGATGAGACACTTTTACAGCGTGCGTTTCCCTCAGACTGTAAATGAAGCTCGGGCGCACCAGATAACACGTCATCAGCGTCTTACGCCATCAGCGTAACTGTGAAGGATTGACAACAAACCCGGGAGAGAATACAATGCGGAATAAAGTCTTATTTTGTGTTATTTTTGGACCAAAAAGTATTTTCGATGCTTCAAAAACTTCTAACTAACCCACTGATGTCACATGGACTACTTTGATGATCTTTTTATTACCTTTATGGACATGGCCAGTATACTGTATATACAGTTTCAATGGAGGGACAGAATGCTCTCGGACTAAATCTAAAATATCTTAAACTGTGTTCCGAAGATGAACGGAGGTCTTACGGGCTTAGAACGACATGAGGGTGAGTCGTTAATGACATTATTTTCATTTTTGGGTGAACTAACCCTTTAAAATCCGTGGCATTTTATAAAATAAAATAATAATACATAATTTATTCTAATTTTACCCTCATTTAGTTTCAAACCCATAAAACTTTTGTTTATCTTAGAAACACAAATGAAGATAATTTTATCAAATCCTGTCCCTCCATTGAAAGTCCATTCCCCCCAAAACGTTGATGCATCTAAACGTTCTTAAAGACATCATAAAAGAAAACATAATTGAGTGGTTTCATCCATGTCTTCTGAAGAGACACGATGTGATGAACAGATTTAATTTAGGCTTTTATCCACCAGACTTCACCAGATGGTAAACGGAAGCTGAAACGTGCTCGTCTCATGCACTAGATAGAACACATGAGCTTCGTTCTCACACATTAAGCAAGTACTGTAGGTTTGAGCTTTCGTAGCCGTTTACCATTAAGGGAACAAATGTGTACCTCTGAAACTCCAAATTCTTCTTACTAATATTTAATCCGGTTGCCAACTCTGCTGGTGCCCTCAAAACTTCATTTGCACTTCTGCATATTTAAACATCACATTTAGCATCATTGACATCAAATCAAAGTGTTTTCACACATCTTCACCCTTTTGTGTTCCACAGAAGAGGTGAGTAAACAATGACAGGATTTTCATTTTTTGGTGAACTGTTATCAAGAGTTTCCCACTGTATGGTTCTCATATTATTCAAGTACATCAAAAGCACTCCAAAAGTGTTTTGTTAACAAAATGCACTGAAATAAACAAGGAACTGCATTAGTACAACAAAGTGCTGCTGAACTCGGCAACCTCCATTTTTTCCACACATGCAAATCACTGCTTCCATATCACCTGGGTATTCAATAACTAGGGCACTAGCAGTACATTGAAACACCTTGTTATTAATGCACTTTGACCAGCAGGTCTCTCCAACAACTAACTGTTGAAATCCATGAAGATAGTCTGCCTCAAGATAAACAATATAATAAGTAATTGGCTTCCAATAACAGAAAACAAATATTTTTATGTGGTTGCATTCAGCACAGTTTCATATCTGATGACTTGTTGAATTTGGTTATGACTAAGTGTGACAAATGGCTGAAAATGAGGTTGAATATACTGCTTATTTGTTGTGTGACTACCCAAGAGTATCATAACAACAATATCTGCTATGCTGTAGTTATCATCTAAAATGAATGATCGAAGAGCGGGACATATATTAATGATGTGCAAGATGGCACATGGATGTAGTATTGCTCAATATTGCAGTGTTGCAAATCCCAGTGCATTACTGAATAAGTGCACGCTCGGGTAATGCCGTGTGCAAGTACATACTGCCCCCTACAGGTTCACTAAGATTCACTCCACAGAGATTGAGCGCTGTAGGCAAAAATACATTATGTGAGTTATGATGCAAATTCCCATGTGCTCGATGACACAATGAGAGCTGTGTTCTGACTGAGTGTGTGCTTTGCTCTGTCACCACCAGAGTACAGAGAGACACAAACTTAGCTTCCCAAAGATGCAGTCACAGTGTGAGACTTGAGAGGTAGAGAGAGACAGAGGCACACTTTCTCCTTTACTGCCACAAATTTCATAATGCAAAAAGTGAAATACTTTGAAAAACTTTCAATGCTCATCATTTCTTGTTTTCCAGAATTGTTTAAAAAGATCGAATGCATGTGTTAATAGGGGAGGTTGCAGAAAAACTCATATTTGAGCTGCACAACCTCAGAAAACAATCACTGCTTTATTTATTTTTTGCACATAAAGTTACAAATACCCTAAACTGTATCACAACATTTCAGCTCCATGGAAAACTGCAAATATTTACACATAGGCCTACTACACATTTACCACAGTGGAGATTTTAGCCATTTTTAGCTATCAAGATCGCCCAATCAAAGTGAACGATCACTGCATCAATGACTGCTTACTGTAATACCTTTTTAAAGACATTAAATACTTTTTATTTTATTATTTCACCAGGGGCCGGCTACAATATATTTTAAAGACTATATAAGTGTAACTTTATATTATTAATTTTTTATTATTAATTTTATTAGTGTATATTACAGTAATTGACAATGTTGTATTTAAAGTGTAAAAAAATGTTTGGGATCGGTACGATTTAGATTTTTTTTTTTTTTTACAAGAAATCTCTTATGCTCACCACCAAGGCTGCAGTAAGCCTAATATTGAGCTTTCCAAAAAAAAAAAAAAACGGTAATATTGTAGAATATTATTACAATTTAAAATAACTGTTTCCTATTTGAATATATTTTATTTTTGTGATGGCAAAGCTGAATTTTCAGCATCATTACTTACATTCTTCAGGGTCACATGATCCTTCAGAAATCATTCTAATATTGCTGCTCAAGAAACAATTATTATTACCAATGTTGAAAAATGTTAGTGTGTGTGTGTGTGTGTGTGTGTGTGTGTGTGTGTGTGTGTGTGTGTGTGTGTGTGTGTGTGTGTGAGAGTGTGAGAGTGTGAGAGTGTGTGTGTGTGTGTGTGTGTGTGTGTGTGTGTGTGTCCGTGTGTGTCCGTGTGTGTCCGTGTGTGTCCGTGTCCACGCGTGTGTGTGTGAGAGAGAGAGATCGAGTGCATTTTTGTGGATCTCTAAAATGATGGGGTTGGCCACTGTTGATAACTTATAATTATAAGGAGACTTGTGGTACTTTAACCTCTAAAAAGAGTCTAAGTGCATAATTCAACATTTAATAACTCTACTCTGCATTTTGGAATGGGAATTCATTATTTGATTACCATGATTTCATGATTTGTGTGCCACCCCACCCAATACATTTCTTTACTATCTGACTTTGCCGATCACCAAAAGCTGTATTAGATCGAATATGTTTTGTGTATATGTTCCTGTCACGGCTAAAAATGGAACTTATCAGAAGGTGTTTTATGTTCTCTGCACTTCATGAAGGAAGGGCTGAAAAAATCCTCTTGTTAGAGGAAACATTGCGAGGATGGGGCCGGAGAAACCTGCCCTGTTACCTCCTCCTGATGTGTTGAGAGGGAAATTTCACGGCTAGTTATTCATGCTGCGATCTCTTCCCCTCCAAATCACAGTGAGAAATTGGCTGAGCCCTAAAGTGACTCTAGCTTGTAGTCTGTTTGATAGAGACCCATGACAGAAGAGAAAATTCAACTGTCTCTGAAAGGTCTTCGATATAGAGCTTTTCAATCCAGTTTCCTGTGCCTGAAGCTATTGTCCAAACAACTCTGTTACCAAAACCCAAACCGGTAAGGACCCCTGGGCCAAAAAGTCAATTTTTCAAGCTCTGTTGCAACCTGATCTCAAACTGGCCTTATTCCAACTAAGCAAACAGAATTCAATATTCTTTTCAAATCTATCTTTTCTGCTATAAATTGTGCTTTATTGGAGCTGCTTGGTATAAAACCCCAAATGTGCATTTTTCTGCAGTTGACTTCTTATTTGTAATATTACTTGTTGTCAGCAAGACCTAGAGCTACAGCTCACCTCCTGACAGCTTCAACTCACAGCTCAATCACTGGGTCAGTGTCATGAGAGAGGACTTGTTAACCTCACAAAATGTGACATCATATCCTGGATTTGGCCTGAGGGCACTCTAGAGATTCGGTTACATGGAGCTGAGGCTCTCATGAGTCGACGCACACATCGATGCAAGACCTTTGAAAGATTGTAGCCGGTGCATAAGGTGACAAGAGGGTGACTGACAACCAAAGCAGCCAAAAGTGGAAGGAAGGCCTTATGGTAAGTTCAAACCCCTGTGTTGAGAGTCTCCAGACCACCTGCTCTTCACCATCAATCACTCTTCTTCAGCTCAAATCATTTTTCATTAACACAGCAGCCCTCCGAGAGACACAAAGACCCTGAGCTACCGAGCAGCTCCTGCTTGCCAGCCCAAAAATCACTTATTATCCGCGACGTGGAGGTCCCATTAGCAGCTGCATTCTCCGGTCCTGTTTGCACGCCCGTCGCCCCCTCCCCCTTATTTCCTCTGTCAGTCACTGTCAAATATCAGAACGCACTGTTCCCATCGGAGGTTTTCGGCGAGAGAGCCTGCCGGCAATTTTCTGTAACACCTTATGGTGACGACGTTATCTTTTCAACATTCTCTGCAGGGAATTTAACTGTACAAGCAACCACAGAATGCTGTTGTACACGGCCATTAACAGAAAGAAATTAGACGTTCAAGAAAAAAAAATTGGCCCTTTGAGGGAAAAAGTGTCTGCCAAATACATAAATGAAAATGAAATTAAATTGACTGGCTATTTATCATGTTTATTTCACCAAGTTGCATGTGAAGATGAGAGCAGGGGTGTTTCAAATACAAATTTCTTTCATTTGCTTCCATTCTGGAAAATCACATTGTTCAGCTAAATTCACTGCGGTCACCAAATTCAATTTAGCTCGGTTTCCCCAGATAGAGCGAGAATACAGCATGCGCTGGCTCATAAACAAGTCACGTTTCGATATTAATTTTTGTTTTTTAGTTGTGATTGGAAGCCGCTTCAAAACTACGCATCTGTGCTTTTGATTATTCTGGCTAAAAATAACAGCTGGCTTCAGAGTAGACATTCATGCCAAAGATTAAATGCATTTTCCCGCTAACATTGGCATCTTTATGTGTGTGTTTAATTGCGTTTGGCTCGTTCATTCAGCCGCGAAGTTCATCAATCACACATTCCCAAATGCCCGGAAGTATGCAATATGAAATCTGCCATGTTTGCTCATGGGCACTCAGTTATGCAGCCGGTTCGTTTTGAGCCAATCACATGAGCTGATATATTGAAATACAGTGTGTCTATATATATATATATATATATATATATATATATATATATATTGAAATAATGTCTAGCCAACTTGCATTATCCAACACAAAGCCAGTCAGAAAACTATCCAAAACTTTTTTTTTAACTTTAACTTTTTATTTTATAGGGAAGGAAAGGGTCTATGAGTTACAGCATCTTGTACATAACACACACAGTCAGCCATTCCCTTGCCGTCGGCACTGTATCATGGCTTACATTAGTTTGAAAGTCAGACCAATCACTATCTATAGCCAACCGCCTGACTGATGACTGGCACCATGGGAGGAAATGAAAGACTAAGCTCATTAAACTATATATTAAGCCATCTTTCCCTCCCTCTTCCTTCTCGCCATCCCCAATTGCTTTGTGTCTTATACCACGTTGATGCTTGCTAAGGATGATAAATTCTCTATTCCACTTGAGAGGCGGAGGTAATGGGGCAGACCGAACATGGAGACAAAAAGCCTTTCAACAAGGACAAGAGAAAGACACCGAACACGGATACAAACATCTCATTAAACAATCCCATCTCCACCGCCGCCTGTCCTGCTCCTTTCGTCTTATCACTTATGATTAAGTGTGTCTACTGCTCCAGGTCTTTTAGAATATTATAAACCGATATGACTGAAACTCATAATATCTAGCATTTAATGTGAAAACCTCCATCCAGCCCTCCAATGTTGGAGTCCATTTACTTTGTAGCAGGACATTTCTTTTTCTTTTCTTTTGTTTCTTTTTTCTTTTTAAGGAGCTCTGTGCTGTGTGTGTCAGTGTGGCATATCTGGAATCAATCAAGGTTTGTATGCCTATTCACAAGCTCTCTTTGCTGTTCCTCCAAGTCACCCTGTTCGGCTTATTCACCTGTTTGCATTTAAAGTTTGCCCAGAATGCTGCTGTCTTGTTTATTGTACTTCCTGCCAGTGTCGCACTCTGATTTATTGCATGCTCTGACCAGTTCCTCAACAGGTCACCCTTTAATGATTATCATCATTAGCAGAAGGTTGATCCTCAGTGTACCGTTCCTGTGTAACTGATTTGAACTGACTGATTTAATAGAACTTTAAAAGGATGTATTGAAATTAATTACAGAGTAGCGAGGCCATAGTGTGTGTGTGTGTGTGTGTGTGTGTGTGTGTGTGTGTGTGTGTGTGTGTGTGTGTGTGTGTGTGTTTCATTGTTACAGTGGTCTGCTGAGGTTTTAAATAAGAGGGCTTTGCCATGTTCAGAGCTATTTTGGTTTAAATGGTGGCTCACTCATGGTAGACGCTGTGTCTGGAGAGAAAAAGGCTTGGAGACACACTTCCACCCAACCCCCCTCTCTTTCTCTTTCTTCATGTCTGATAAATAATCTGGCAATAACCTATCCTTTCCGACACACCCTGTGATTTAAAACCATGGTAGGAGCAACAGCGTGACACACACACACACGCATGCACGCACGGACACACACGCACACACACACCAACACACACACACCAAAACACACACACACACACACACACACATGCACACACACACAGTTTGTGGGGTTTTAATGTTTCCTGGGGACATTCCATAGACATAATAATTTTTATACTGTAAAAACTGTAAACCCATCTAAACATACTGTATGTCTTAAATTTAAGTGGCATATATTTTCATGAATTCTGTCAAAAATACTACATCTGTTCAGAAATAAAGGGATTTAGTGTAATTTATAGTTTATAGATAATTTACAGCCTTTTTTTAGGTTTTTATTTCTGGCGAATAGGCTTCAGAATTCATAGTTGTGTTTATTTCTGAAGATTATCATGATGAACAAAACGTGTAAGAACTTGTGTTGGTCAAAGAGCTTATTGTCTTGAAAAAAAGAAGAAAAAAAGCCAACGGGTATTTATGGTTGATGCTATTTTTTTTATTTTTTTTGCAGAACTTATACATACATACATGATCAGGGAAATGAAGTGTGGTTGTATCTCTATCAATGAACAATAACAACAACATAAAATACATACATAAACTGGATTTGCGTAATATTCCAAATATATAATTACTCTGAAAAGAAAAGAAAAGAAAAGAAAAGAAAAGGAAAAAGATAAAAAGGTTAAATCATATATTTTCTAGGGTTGATGCCATTGCCAACTTTCAAATTGGCCTACAAAAATACGTCATCACTTCAACAGTATGCAGTGCGTTCTCCGACCGTTTGGTGTCGCACTTTCCTCCAGCCGCGTCTTTAGTGCGGTCCTCTCGGCCACCGTACACACGCAGATCTGTTGGAAAACTCTTTGCTGGCGTGAATAACAACAACAACGTATGATATCTCACAGAAACTGCCTAAATCTTGTGTGATCATGACAGAGTACTCACACGTAAAGTCTACCAAACTGGTGCTAAAAGGGTTAAACGATAAGAAGTAAGGGTTTTTTTCTGTGTTGTGTTCATGAAAATGTATCGAGTCTATGTAACTTAAAGTTAACGTTATTGTTCTAATTGATGTAAATAGCTTTGCTGTTAAATAGTTATGTTAATATCACAATTATTTCCGCTTATGTAAATGACCTGCGACTTCCATATTGTGCAGAAAGAAGAAAAAGAAGGACAAGAAGAGAAAAAGAGAAGATGAAGACGACAAGCTGGATGTTGCTGGTGTGTTGTTGTCACTTTGCCCATTGAGTTCTAAACTATCGTGTATAGATGGATAGATATAATTTGACTAGTTCAGTTTCTGTCTTTGTAAATGCTGTATGATCTGCCTTTTATCTTTGAACGATGCGTGTTTCTGAATGTCTCATCAGGAGGATGGTGGTCAGTGAAGAGTTTTGGTGAGATCACAGGCTCAGTGGCCATAGAGATGCACAGCAACTCCTACATCCATGCACTGGACACTGGACTCTTCACTGTAGGAGCTCCACATAAAGGTGCTGATTCTATATGCTTCATTCCAGTCCTGAAATGTTGCAGTTGCAAGGCAGCTCAGTTTTGCTATTTAAAACTTTCAGATCCTATTTTGTGTATTATTTTATTATTAATTTATAAATGATTATTAAAATATTACTTTATTTTATTGAGCGCCTCTAAAGCAGCTTCTTAAGGCACTTTATTCAATAACAATACAAAGAGAGAGAGAAAAAATACACGGGTAGAAATAGAAACTGTACAAAAAAACGAAAGAACACTGGAATACAAAATAATTAAACCCATTTTAATTTTAGACTCAAAATCAAAAAACGTAATTTAAGAATTTATTGTACACCTGTATACATCATATTTCTTTCTCTTAAAAGTACTCACTCAAGACAATTTTTTTCACTCCAGCGTTTTTGACGTATTTTTTCTTAAAGTCGACATGAAAAATGTTATGATAGTGTTTTCTTCCCCTATTGTGATGAGTATCCAAGTAAAAGCTTCTAGAACAAGAAAAAAGTAGGACGGGATTTGATTTTGTTCATCGGGAACTAATTGGACTCATGTTGTTGTTTGATTATATTCCATTTAAAAGAAAACAAGAGTTGTCCATTTTGATATCTTGATGACTTAAAAAAATTATAGGCTAGTTGAGCAAATTAGTAGCGAGTGTGGGTTACAAAGAATGTCCACAGTCAAAAAAAATTGTATCTGGAGACCTTCAATGACAGAAACACCTTTGTTACATGTGTATTTGTATTCTTTCCTCTACAAAGTAACAGTCCATTACATGAATTTAACTAATTGTTGTTTACTGGCAAGGCTTAAAGTAGCCGCAGCACTAAAATGGAGCATTTCAGACAGAGGGTCAACATTAGGGAAGATAGTAATAATCTTCATAATAGTCTTCAGCTTGTTCTGTAAGGCTATGCAGAGTTGTAGACAGACCGTCACAGAGCACTTTTACCTTTTACAGTTCCTCCTGAACCAAAACAACAAGCTTATGCTGGGCTCATGCCTTGTAATAACCGTAATCAAGAGATGGCAACCTGTGACGTTGATGTCCTCAGACTGAGAATTATGCATTTTTATGGCAACACTATCAATGCCAAAATGAACCTGCAGCAGTCAGGTGGTACAAGTCAGATCTCTATAAAGTGTTTACATTCATTATTATTGTAATGTTATGTGCTTTTGAGACATGAGGTAATTTAATCAACACCGTCTCGTGACGCTTTGCACACTCTGCTCTGGTTGTGTGCGTTAATGTTGAAGGAGGTGTGGGTTTGGAGACACTCTGAAGGGAAAGTGGGATCTTTTGCTTTCAAAGCTAGCTTGCTATTACTAGCCTCTCCAAACTGCATTCCCTACCTTCAAACATGATGATGAAATATGTTGTGGTGAGATTTGAAAGGAGAAAATGTTATTTTACGTAAACTAGAACCTGAACTATTTCATTCTTAAGGTCTATGTTTTTAAAAATACACTGTACAAGATATATTTGCAGTACTTTCAGGCAACAAGCGATTCTTTCTGTGCAATTATACTGCGCTGTGTTTTTTTTTTCTGCCATGCGGCTTTTATATTGCCTTTTAAATTGGAAAGGTCCCTCTAATAGCGCGGAACAAATAAGTCTCAAAAGTAGAGCTGGCTAGGTGCTGCTGTTTCTCTGTTGCTCTCAGTATGGAGGGATTTAAAAACCTGAATAATGTTAGGGATCGTCAGTTGCTATTACCGCAGCCATTCATGCAAAGCACTGAGCAATTTCATAGTTCAGTCAACAGAAGGAGTTGTTTACGATTGTTTTCTTTCCAGCTTCATTTTCTGCTTTTCACTGACCGTTGGCTGTAAGGATCAGTCTCTACATCACTCTGGAAGCACCATTGAATTTGTGCATGCTCCTCAACATCAATTTAATTTAGTGGTTGAGACCTGAAATTAGGAAAATAATGACTGTACCTGTTGTTGATACCCACTTCATGACCAATGCATTTGTATGATTACACACACACACAAACAATCCTGTAACTTTTTGAGCATATCACTGTAGTGCTCTTGCAGTATTTAATATCTTAGATAATTCATGAGTTCACAGCAGGTGGAATAGAATATCAGCTTTCTGGTTTGCTCTTTTTGTTCAGGCATTCATGGTTGGAGAAAAACATACTGTTAAAATACTGCAAGACTCAATAGGTATAATAAATTATTGTCAAGTAGTTTATAGTTACAAGGCCGTTTCTTTGTTCTCTGTATTTGATATTTTATAGCAAATCTTATGAGTTTTGTCATTTGAAATAGTTAGCCATTAATACTTTGATGCCATACAAATTATTCACAGATTTGAGGTAAAGTAAGATGATTTAAAAAAGAAAAGAAAAGGAAATTAATACTTTTATTCAGCAAGGATGCATTTCAATTGATCAAAATTGACAGTAATGACATGTATAATGTTACAAAAGGAATGTTGTAGTTTTAACTTTCTATTAATACAAAATCATGAAAAGAAAATTCAGTTTCCACAAAAATATTAAGCAGCATTTATTTATATATTTTTTAGTTTTTGCTTACCAGTATTGAAGTTTATTTGTAATAATAATAATTGTAATATTTCACTATATTACTTTTTCTGTATTTTTGATCAAATAAATTACTCTGAACTTTTGAATGGGAGTGTACACAAGTTTAAAAAATATGTCTTATGTTCACAGAGGATGAAGGTCCAGATCCTCCTGAACAGTTCACTGCCATCAGACTCTCAGACTCCAGGTAAAGATCATATCCATATCCATAACTAGGTGTTCTGAGTAGGGATAGGTGCATGAGGTTAAAAAAAAAAGTCTGCAATTACTAACAGCACCTTAAAATGTATAATCATGAGTGCCATGTATTATTCTATAGGTCATTTTTGAATCGATCATGTGACAAACGTATCTCATCTGTTGTGCTGGTTTCTAGGATAGCGCTGAAGTCAGGCTATGGGAAGTATTTGGGTATAAGCTCAGATGGTGTTGTGATTGGTCGATCGGATGCCATCGGCTCCAGAGAACAGTGGGAACCGGTGTTTCAGGATGTGAGTGAATCTGCCAGGCAAATCAATTCACCAGTCACAATGAAAATAATGTTGATACATTTGGCTAATAAGTTTCGAATTCAGCTTTTACCATTTCGTTTATGTTTCTTGTTTTCCGCAGCGTAAAATGGCCTTGCTTGCTGCAAACAGTTGCTTCATCTCGTACAGTGAGAGCGGAGACATAGTGGCCAAAAACAAGACAGCGGGAGATGAGGAGATGATCAAGGTGAATCTCTCCTGAACTCAGTCAACACCAAGATCAATTGCTTAAGGGATTTTTTGTTGTTGTTGTTGTTGTTGTTGTCTGAAGGACAGAAGGATTCACAGACGATGTATTTTATCTGAACACAAGAATATTGCTTTTAAATTACACTTGACTTTTTCCTGGAATAAATATGAACATTATTTTTCATGCTTATCTGTCCTCCACAGATCCGTTCATCCATAGAAAGAGAGGTGAGGAGTAAAGACGATATTGCTGATGAAGACAGGGGTAATGTCAAGAACTGTGAGATCAACTACGTGTGAGTGCTTGCTTTTATTACTAGGACTGTCACGATTATTGATCGTGGTTATTCTATCTAATCACAATTATTTGAGGCAACCGTAATAATTGGGCAGTTTAAATTTCAACCACATTTTGCCAAAGAATATAAAAAAAGTAAAAACACTGTTGTAATATAAAGTACATAAAGATAGTCAAAGTCTTTCTTCATGCGAAATGAAGGTTTGTGAGTTTAATTAGACTGCATTGTATTTATTGTAATATATTAATTGTATACATATTAATTTTCACGGCATCAAAGTAAATTAATTCCAAGTAAAAAAAAGTAACTTGCACTGTAAAGACCATTGCACACTGAGTCCGAAATTTTTGTATGCGTTTTTTCGTATTCGTGATTCGCTGGCTCTGAATTGTCAAAGCACCATTCAAACACCATTCAAACTGCTAAAAACGCAGATAATCGAATCCGTTTCGATTTTTTTTTAATGACGGACGAAAGTTTCGGAGGCAGTGTGCAAGCGTGATTGACATAACGTGAGGTCGTTTTTATTTTTTAACGTGCGACAATTTCGGATGCGAATTTCAGGCTCAGTGTGCAATGGCCTTAAAAGAGAACTCCAGCGCAAAATGAACCTTTGGTCTAATTACACATTGTTACCTAGTCAACCGTTATCTGAGATTTGTTTTCATGATTATTGAATGTAAATAGTTTTATCTCTAAAAACAGTTTAGCCTATAACGCTAGTATAACGCTAGTATATAGGGCATTGAGTAATGACAAATAAAAATCGATTGTTAATACCACTAACAAGGCTCAAAATAGCCCCACACTAACACGGTAGCATAATGAGGGTCCCTACCTTCAAACCGAAGCATTGAGAACTTTGACAGTGTCCAGACAGTTTAATAAGAAGATATTTTATACATAGTCAACTTCACGTATACAAGCAGAATCCATCTTTGAAAAACAGTCTCTATCAGTCGATCAACGAAACGCCGATCTAAATGCGCTCTATATGGCTCTGGCTGGACCATATGAGATTCTACACAGTTCAGCGCATTTGGATCGGCGTTCCTAGATCGACTGATAGAGTCTGTTTTTCAAAGATGGCTACACGAAGTTTACTGTATGTATAAAATATCTTCTTATTAAACTGTCTGGACACTGTCAAAGTTCTCAATGCTTCGGTTTGAAGGTAGGGACCCTCATTATGCTACCGTGTTAGTGTGGGGCTATTTTGAGCCTTGTTAGTGGTATTAACAAGCGATTTGTATTTGTCATTACTCAATACCCTATATACTAGCGTTATACTAGCGTTATAGGCTAAACTGTTTTTAGAGATAAAACTATTTACATTCGACAATCATGAAAACAAATCTCAGATAACGGTTGACTAGGTAACAATGTGTAATTAGACCAAAGGTTCATTTTGCGCTGGAGTTCTCCGTTAAGTGACATGAATAAAAAAGCATTAATCGCAATTATTTCTATGAAAATCGGACATCAGCTCAAAGTTCATGATCGTGACTGGCCTATTTTTTACCTTCAGTAAGATTCAGAAGCTGTGCTTCAGTAAAATACATGTTTATGTGAATGTTTGCCTACAGGAAGAAGTTCCAGAGTTTTCAGGATCGGAAGCTGAGGGTGAATGAGGAAGACAGCGGTTCTCTGAAAGTAGCCAGAACTGATGGAAAATTCCACGAGGCACTGCTGGACAGGTAAGACCTCTGACTTTACTGCTTCTGGAGGAGAAACCTCATACTGAATAATGCATGAATATAGCCTGCTGATTTAGCTCATCCTTAGATGGAAGAAAGGGTGGCATGTTGATATACCCTATTGGATGATTTATTATAGAAGATGGTGTATGAAACATTGTGAATATGCTACCATTACTACATTAAAATGTTTTTTCTTTTTTCTTTTTTAGGAGAGCAAAGATGAAGGCTGACAGATACTGCAAGTGAAACCAGGAGAAACCTTTTTTTTATGTTTTAATTTGACATTATCATGCAATATCTGCCATTTTTTAAAATAAACTATTCACTGTTCACAAGAAAATGCCCCCTCACACTTTTTTTTAATAGACTACAATTAGTAATATTAGAGATGTTGTAATTTGTGTATTGAACTGTAAATGTGATTAATTTCCCAAATTAAATGGATTGTAAACTAAAAAAATCTCTGTTGTTTAATCATATTCTTATTTTAAAATTGTCACAGTACATAGAATGAAAAAAAAAATCACAGAAAACTTGGTAAACATCATAGAAAACTATTCTTCGAATGTTTCTGACTGAAGTCGTCAGTGTTGATGTGTTGTGATTTTGTAGGGTTTTGATACATGGCCTATATGAGAATATTATTATTTTTGAACCACATTTGAAGATGTAATTCATCCTGTGCAGTAACTGTGCTGTCCGTTCACTGAATATTGATTTTGTAGTCTTTAAGATTTACACATAAAATGGTATTTAGTTTTTTGTACTTCCACTGCGAGAATATTGCAGTTAATTTGAAATAATATGAGACATATAAAGATACTGTAAAACATTTATTTGTCCACACACACATGTTGCGTTTTCATGTTGTATGGGTACTTTCCATGGACATAATGATTTATATACTGTACAAACTTTATATTCTATCACCAAACACTAAACCTACTCATCACAGAATACTTTGCGTTTTTACATATTCAAAATCATCAGTATTTATAATCTAGTTTCCTCATGGGGACCAAAACAAATTAAATTTTGTCCACGTAATGTTGGGTTTACCCATATACCTGGCCCAACACACACGCAAGCACACACACACTCGCGCACACACACACACACACACAGCTTGTTGTTGCACTTCCCTCTACAACCGTTAGATGTCGCAATACATTCGCCTATTTGTTTATCAGTCAATGTTATCTGTCCTGTTTGTTTCGGGAGAGGTAAAATGCTTTGTTCTGCGGTTATTGTTTCTCATTACCTAATTAATACTAATATAATTGATATGGGGCAGTCTTGTGCTTCAGCTTAGTAAAATAAAGCAGAGACAACCCAAAAGACAGAAAGTGTAAAGTCATCTTTTATTTTGTAACTCATTGTTATGGTAACTCCCACAGTGTCTACTGGGATTGCGCAGATTAGGAACTGTCACGAGAATCATCTCATCAGCACTTCCGTGTTCACAGACGCTTCTGAAGTCTGAAGACTGCGGGCGTCTCATCATGATCGTCAAATTAAACGTCTGCTGTTTTAGTCTCTCTTTTATGTTTATGTGCTTGTATGCGCAATATATACCACCGGTAAGTCACCATCTGTCTTGATGAAAACTGGTTTGTTTATGGCAATTCTTGTTTTAATATTAATTTCGGATTTGTTTCATTGCAAGTTACAATAATAGCTGGACTGCAGTGTTGTGTTTACACGCCATTGGGCTGTTTTAGTGCTGTTGGAAACAACACTAGTTTACTGTAAATATGTGCTAAAGCACTGGTGTTCATGTTTCAGTACACAGAAGACTGCAGAAGTGGCATGTATCCTCCAAACGGACCAACGTGAGTATGACGACTGAAGTTATGGATTATACAATCTGCAAACACTTCTGTCAGAGTATAACATGTTATTCCAAACCTTAATCAGTACAAGCATACAACAATTGCATGTAACAACATTATGAGACAAAGTACGAATTAACCGAGTCACACAGGAAAGAAACAAAGATTTAGGAAATAAATAAAAAAGACAAAAGTGATATATTTCACAATATGTCTTATGTCATGTGTCAGTTTAACTTTAAAGAAGTGAAACCAAGTCAGGTGTTTTGTAACAGTGGATATGCCTGTTATGCAATTACTAAAATATGTCATATTTGTCACATTACTTCACGTGTGTGGTTTTTGCAGCTTCACCCTGTTTTTTAGTTCTAGAAAGAAAATTCTTGTAATAGTACATTTAGAAATCAAAGAAAACTGATGTTTTAAAATATTATTTAAAATATTATTTTATATATAAATAATATACACTGTCGTTCAAAAGTTCGGGATTGGTAAGATTTTTAATGTTTTTAAAAGAAGTCTCTTCTGCTCACCAAAGCTGAAATATTCTTACAATTTAAAATAACTGTTTTCTGTTTTAATATTTGTAATTTATGTTTTAATAATGTCAAAATAATGTTTTATATATTAATAAATTGTGTTTTATACATTAATACATGTAATGTATTCCTGCGATGCAAAGCTGGATTTATATATTAATAAATAATAATGTTTTATACATGAAAAAAAATAATTTATTCCTGTGATGCAAAGCTGGATTTTCAGCATTATTACTCCAGTCTTCAGTGTCACATGATCCTTCAGAAATCAATCTAATATGATGATTTGCTGCTCAAGAAACGTTTATGAGTATCAATGTTGAAAAAAGTAAAAGAGTAAAGTAAAAAAAAAAAAAAAAATCTAGATTCTTTGATGAATAGAATGTTCCAAAGAACAACATTTATCTGCAATAGAAAGCTTTTGTAACATTATACACTACTGTTCAAAAGTTTGGGGTCAGTAATATATATTTTTTTTGGGTGGAAGAAATAAAATAAATTATTTATTTTTTTCAGCAAGGAGGCATTAAATTGATCAAAAGTTACAGTAAAGACTTTATAAAGTTACTAAATATTAATCAAAGAATCCTGAAAAAAAAGAATATAATCAAATTAGCATTTTAGAATGATTTCTGAAGGATCGTGTGACACTGAAGACTGGAGTGATGATGCTGAAATTTCAGCGTTGAATGCATCACTTTTAAACTGTATTCAATTAGAAAACAGTTATATTTAACAATATTTCTATTCTTTTTTTTTAAATAAATGCAGCCTTGGTGAGCATAAGAGACTTCTTTTAAAAACATAAAAAATCTTACTGATCCCAAAATTTTGCACGGCAGTGTGTGTATATATATTGTATACATAATTGAAATTGTAAATTGTGTTTACAAGGGGAGAAGAAGGGAGTGTTTGAGGGGAGAAGAAAAGAAAATCTGTATTTGAATCACTGTATCTTTTAGATTTAAAGGTGATGTGTCCTGGTATACCGTTGATCTGGACTTACCACCAAGCAAAAGATGGACAGATGTTATTACAGACAAAAAGAGGGAGGTGAGTTTATACCATCACTGATTTAATGCTCTATAGTTCAAATGCTCTAAATGCTTTTAATGGCATTTCTGTACGCGCTTAAATTTACTTTTAAGTGAAATTTATTGCACAGTTATTGCAGTTATTTGAAATAATTGCGATCAGATTGAATAACCACAGTCAGATGACTCATCGATAATTGAGTCAGGCCTAACTGTGAACCAAAAGTGAACTGAAACCCAAAAGCAAACTAAAAAGGGATGACTGAAGGGCTGATGTGTTCAGTGACGTTTTCAAGAGCTCGTGTGCTTTTCTTTTAGATGGCGAGCATGATTCAGGCTATCAGAGATCTAGCAGATGCCTTTGTTCCCAGTGGGAAGCTCATCAAACTAGTAGACGAGGAGTTGGTGAGTCGGCAGTCTAACCTCATGTCACTAAATCTCATGTCTGGCTATCACACTGATCCACATACCTGTCAAAGATCACCTACATTAATGATTTAAGCTGTAATAATAACTAAAGGACTGATGTGTTTGTCCTCAGCCCTTGATGGTGAACACCCTGCCTTATCCGTTCAACGAGGAGCTCAGAGGAATAGCAACAGTGTCTGGTGTTCCTTTGGGTATGAAATGCATCAAAACCATCATGTTTCACACTGTCAAATAAAACGCAAACCATCGACTCACTCCATCAACTGTTCTCTGTAACGCAGGTGAGGTGGTGCTCTTCAACATATTTTATGAGGTGTTCACTGTATGCACTTCTCTGGTCGCAGAGGATGTCAATGGTGAGGATATCATTGTTCGAGAGATTATTTGATCAGTTTTATCTGTGTTATAACATATCAAATATGCATTATATGACATACACTACAATTCCAAAGGTTCAGGTCAGAAATATATATATGACAGAAATGAATACAAATGTATTCAGCCAGGATAGATTATGTTGTTTAATGTTGTGACTGTAAAAACATAAATTTTTGGAAAGGGTCAACAACAATTTTTTTTTTTAAATAAATGCTGTTTCATTTAGAAATGAACTTTCTATTCATCAAAGTATCTTGAAAAAAAGAAAAGAAAAGTTAAGCAGCGCAACTGTTTTCAACATTGATAATAATAAGAAATGTTTCTTAAGGCAAATCAGCATATTAGAATGATTTCTGAAGGATCATGTGACACTGAAGACTGGAGTTATGATGCTGAAATTTCAGCGTTGAATGCATCACTGAAATAAATTACATTTTAAAATATATTAAAATAGAAAAGAGGTCTTCTAAATTGTAATATTTCTCAATAATACATTAAAACATTAAACAATAAAACATTATCTTACCGATAATCAAAATCTTACCGACCCCAACCTTTTGAACAGTAGTGTATAATATCACTAGAACTGTAGAGTATTTGATATAAAGTTGTGCCATATTGGAAATATTTGTTTGTTTTTACTCCAGGCAATCTCATCCATGCAAGGAACCTGGACTTTGGACTTTTCATGGGGTGAGTTTAGTGTCTTTGTTTTGGTATTTGTTGTTAACCTACAGCACTTCCTGGAATTATGAGCATTATATATTCATACAGTAGTCTCCATTTGAAGTGGATCAAAAAAAGTTAATCAAAGTTGTCCTAAGACAAGAACAGGTATTGTTCAAAATTAATGTATAACTTTGATGAAAGGTTTTGATCCACTTCAAATGACGACTACTATACATTGAAGCCTAAAACATTAAGATTTCAGAGTGTTCTGAATCCTCTGCTTACAGTTGGGATTTGAAGAACAGGTCATGGATCATCACAGAGAAGCTGAAGCCACTTGTTGTCAACCTCGACTTCAGAAGAAACAATCAGACCGTCTTTAAATCCACCAATTTTGCCGGATACGTGGGCATGCTGACTGGTATTCATCAGGTAAGCATGGACGAGATGAGATCCGAGTTGATTTGAGTTCAGTCCAGAATGGATTATAAATCATGGTGACAGGATCCAGAATGACCTTTTGTCTCTTTTCAGTTTCACTCCGGCTGTTAAACAGGAAGGACAATTGTGAAAGCGCGGATTGTTGGTCAATAATCACATTGCTTCTGTCCCTTGACTCTTTGTCTTTTGTCTTCTTTCTAGCGCTCTTTCACACTCACTATGAATGAACGATTCAGTCTGGATGGAGGGTACATCGGTAAGCCTTTCCTTTTTTATTTGCAGAGCCATATGGCATTGTCAGAAACACATTGAGGCTTTCTTCAAATATGATTACTTATTTCATTTGGTCAGATCGTTGGTATAGTGTTATTGTGACTAAGTGTGTGACGTGAATTACAGGGATTCTGGAGTGGATCTTGGGGAAGAGAGACGGCATGTGGATGAGTTTTCTGACTCGTTCTGTGTTGGAGAATGCAACTAGGTTGGCTAGAGATTTTAAAATATGGTCACACTTTAGATTAGGGTCCAATTCTTACTAGTAACTAACTATTAACTATCAGTTTTTGCCTCAATAAACTCCTAATTACTACGTATTAATAGTTAGTAAAGTAGTTGTTTAGGTAATGGGTGGTGGGATTAAGGGATGAAGAATATGGTCAATCAGAATAAGGCATTAATATGTGCTAATAAACAGCCAATATCCTAGTAATATGAATGCTAATAAGCAACTAGTTAGAACTGGACCCTAAACTAAGTGTTTTTCTTTATTTTTAAGTCTCCTATGTTCACCAAGGCTGCATTTATTTGATGAAAAATACAGTAAAACAGTAATATTGTAAAATATTATCACAATTTAAAAGAACTGGTCTATATTTATATATATTTAACAATAAAATGTATACTTGTGATGCAAAGCTGAATTTTTAGCATCATTACTCCAGTCTTCAGTGTCACATGATCCCGCAGGAATCATTTTAATAGGCTGATCGGATGTTTACATTTTTTTTTAGTATACTTATCGTCAGTTGAAATCAGTTTTTGCTGCCTAATATTTTTGCGGAAACTGCGATAGGCTATCATTCAAACTTTGGTGTTAAGAATTATTAATAAAAAAGGAAGAAAGAAATTCATACTTTTATTCAACAAGGATGCACTAAATTGATGTTCTTTTGAACTTTTTATTCATTAAAGAATCGTGAAAAAATGTATCAAAAATATTAAGCAGCAAACTTTTTCAACATTGATAATAAAAATAACTATATTCATAATTAAGCGCCTGTAATAATTGATCATATTTGAGCTCCAAGTCAGCATATTAGAATGATTTCTGAAGCTGACTATGAAGACTGGAGTAATGATGCTGAAAATTCAGCTTTGCATCACATGAATAAATTACATTTTAAAATATATTCAAATAGAAAACATTTAAAAATATAGAAATTATAATCATTCCAAACTGTGCTAAACTAGTGTATATTTTTTGTCTTTGCCTGAACTTAAATAAGAAGTGACTTTGTTTGCGATATTGAAGAAAGAAACAAAAGCAAAGACACATGGTCATTTCCTGGGTTTATGAAGACGATGATGATTTGGATGTTGTCTTCTTTTAGCTATGAAGGTGCCAAGGCTCTGTTGTCTGACACGAAGCTGCTGGCTCCAGCCTACTTCATCCTGGGAGGAAACCAGACGGGTCAAGCCTGCATCATCACCAGATCCAGAACACACAGCATCAGTCCGCTGGCGTGAGCTTTGCATCTACATTACACACACTTAAAAGTAGACGTGTGAGTTTTTTGGTTCGAAACTAATAATAAACTGACATACTATGTATTTCAGGCTTGATGTGAAGAATGGCAGGTGGTATGTTTTGGAGACTAACTATGACCACTGGAAAGAGCCTCTGTTTTTGGATGACAGGAGAACTCCTGCTATGAAATGCATGAATCAGACCACACAGGCTGTGAGTTTTGACCTCGCATATAAACTAAATCCTGTTTATGCAGCTTGCCAAATAATAGTGATTTTTATTTTCACCACTAACATTCATGACCCTGTTCTCTTTCAGGATATCTCCTTAAAGACAGTCTATGATGTCCTGTCCACCAAGCCGATGTTAAATAAAGTAGGTTCATTGTCCATTACGGTTAATGTTTTACGTATCAGTTTGTAGCACATTTTATGGCTTGTTCATTAACGCTTCCCTTTATGATGCTGTACAGCTGACCACATACACTACTCTAATGGAGGCGTCTAAGGGGACATTGGAGTCTTATATCCGTGACTGTCCTAACCCCTGCATGCCGTGGTGATGGATGGCATCTGGGCAAGCTGCATCACTGGGATGTTCTTATGCGTTTAGGAAAAGCATGCAATTCAAATTTCAGCATAATTAAGAATCAGCTGTCTTACATTTGAGAAGGTTTGCA
Source organism: Phoxinus phoxinus (assembly GCF_949152265.1). Taxonomy (NCBI): domain Eukaryota; kingdom Metazoa; phylum Chordata; class Actinopteri; order Cypriniformes; family Leuciscidae; genus Phoxinus; species Phoxinus phoxinus. Next base: position 12,270,349 of record NC_136881.1, on the reverse strand, counting down.
ACATCTGATTTTGAAATCATAAGGGCATCATCTGGGTTAATCAAGCTTAGAGAGGAAGAGCAGTCTACTTCTTGTCTAAAAATGTGTGGGGGTGTGGGAAATTGCACTGAAAATTAATATTGCTTATGGCAAATTGTAAAAAAAAATTGATCATGTGATTTTTTTTTTTTTGTACTACGTATTAGCATACAGAAATGTGCACAGTGGAACATGTTTCAACTGGATAATCAACACTACTGGTGCCTTGTAACTTTATTCAACCTCAGTGCCAACCAATGTGTGTATGAGAGGAAAAATGATCAACTAAAAATGAGTGTACAAAATTATGCAGTATACACATGACATGTACACAACTAACATCAATAAATCATGGAAATTCAGTTTTTGTTGTGGGCAAAATGTTGCATTGAGATTTTATGCAAATGTGACGGAGAAAGCAATCACTGCAGGAAATGATAAAAATCAATGTTTTATTCATTTTAAATCTCAATCTAAACATTAGAGAATCACATAAGGTGAAATGGGGTGAGAACCCAAGCAATGGCCAACATGCCTTAAAAAAAAAGGGTAAAAATGAAAGCAAGAGAAAACATTTAAAAGAGTGCAATAAGAGAGGACAGGACAACTTATCAGTGCTAATATGTGATTCAGCTCCAGCCTGGGTCAAGTCAAATAGATTTAAATAGAGAATTTTTCCAAATGTGCTTGAAGTTTTATCCTGAATTAGAGGAACGTCTATTGTCCTCTGTATATTGCATTCACAAAAAATGCTGAAGGTCTGGGAAGGAATCCCAGAAAGAAATGCAAAAACAAAAGCCTAACCATGCCAAACATAGACACAAAAATGTATTGCATCCCTTAAACTGTAGCCTTTGAAGGAGCTTTTACTGAGAGTTCTGGCTTAAAGAGAAACACAGAACATGTACTTACAGACGACAGAGACCCTTTCAAAACATCCTCTCCTACATTCTCCATAAAACAATCAGAATAAAAGTGTAGAGAGACTTCTTTAACATCTCTTGAACTGTTAGATCACACATGCTGACAGGCTAATTCACTAAGACTTGGCTTAGCTGTTGTTTCCAAGGAATCTTAAGTTATTAAGCTCATTATATAGTTATGTTGAATGAATTATGGTTTGTAGTGTGAAGACTAATCAAAGAACCATTCTCATGCACTCTGGGCTCCAATGGTTTCTGAAAAGGAAAAGAAGAAAAAAAGAGATGATTTACACTGACGCGAGTAAAACATGTCTTCCCATCACAGGGATCTGCTCACATACAGATCGTAGTAATTGAGCTCTGAATTTCAATATTCAATGCATTACAAAACTAAAACATGTTTTAAGGGATATTTAATAGTTACCAGGCTCTTTGAGTGCTTGAGCATTTCCCACCAGTCCTGTAAACTCTTCTGTATTTACATTCAGAATTTCAGCTGCTAAGTTGTTATTTTGCTGCTCTTCTGAGATCCTCTTACAAAGTTCTTCCTGTACAAATTATAAGCAAAGAAAATTAGAAAATCGTTAAAAACCATACACTAGATGACTATCAACCATAGATGACTCGTACACAGAGTAGGGATATGAAAAACTGTATAAATATGTGTGTGTGTGTGTGAGAGATATATTAATGAATAAAACACACTAAACACGGTTTTATTTATATATATATATATTTTTATATATATAAAAAAATTATTAAGAAAAAATATGAATATTACATAAAACAAATAAATATAACAATTGCCTATTCATTGATTTAAAAAAAAAAAAAAAAAGTGGATTAACTTCCCACATTTATTTGTAAACTTCACTATTCTGGCCATCCCCATTAGAGAGAGACCCTCAAGCTCTTACCTCACACAGAACAGACATTTGAAAAGGGAGATCCTCCACCTTCACAAAATCTTCCTCATCTGATCTCTGGCTATTGTTTCCAGATCCAGCCTCCTATATTACAAACAAAAGGAACTTAAGACTTTTTTCATAATTTGGTCATTCTTAAAAACGAATACATGATGTTTGAGGAGAAAAGCTGCTCTGACATACATCAGTGTTGATCATGACTGGGGAGTCTGTGTCAGGGCTGGCTGTATCGGAGCTCTGAGGAGTTTCCTGTGCTGAAGCAGCAGTACGGTCCTCCTCCTCCTCCTCTCTTTCATCTTCTGAACCAGTTCTTGCCTCCTCTCTGCCCTCCTCTGGGGGCTGCTGATCTGTGTCTTTGGACTCCGATTTTATGCTTTTAGCTGTTAGAAAATGGGAGACAAAGTGAAAAATGTTTTTTCCAACTGTCATGAGCTGACTGTAAATACCCCAATAAATGTTAATGGTATAATATTACAGAAGAAAGTCATACAATGGCTGCTTTCGGGGCTTTCTGGGTCTGATTTGGTTTCCAGCAGGGCTTCGTTCTGTAAGGCAGAGCACTGAAACAACACAACAGGTCATTATTAAGGTATTCTGAGTCAGGTTATTTGCTCTTTCAGGCGCATGCCAACACACCTGTCTGTGATCACTAGTGTTGTCCATGCAGGCTTGTAGTGATGTTTGCACCTCAACAGGTCCAGCCTCAAACTCCTCAATCTCTTCCACTTCATTTTCATCTTCTCCACTGCCATAGTTGCATAGAGCCTGTGTCTCTGCTTTAGACAGGCCTAAAGAAAAGACCACACACACACACACAACACACAAGTCAAACAGATTCTTATCAAAGTCAAATACATTACAGAACAGTCTCAACCTGTAGGCGATAAGATGGACAACCTCCAGCAAACACTAAAGGGTATTGTTGAATACTCAGAATAGTAACCATAAAATAGCCTAAAATTCTGTCACATAGAATATAAAAAAATATATCTTTCAAAAATGTACTTTTATTTAGCAAGGAAACTAAATTGATCAAAAGCGACAGTAGACTTTTACAGTTACAAAAGACTTCCAAATGAATCCTTGAAATAATTTTCTTCCCCACAAAAACAGTTTTTACCATTGATATAAATAAGAGATGTTTCTTGAGTACCAAATCAGCAAATTAGAATAATTTATGGATCATGTGACACTAAAGGCTGGCGTAATTCCTACTTATAAAAAAAAAATGCATTTTAAAATGTATTAAAATAGAAAGTTAAATTTAATTGTAATAATATTTCACAATATTACTGTTTTAATTGTATTTTTTGATCAAATAAATGCAGCCTTGGTGAGAACAAAAATACTTTTAAAAACATAAATAATTTCTTACCAACCCCCAACTTTTAAATTGTATTGATTATTTAAATCAATAGCTTTTTTCCCCTTTCAGTTTCTGGCTGATAAACTTACTTATAGAAAGAGGCAGCCCTTCTTCCTCTTCTTCTTCCACCTCAGATGCTTCACTGCTCTGTGTATCTTTCTCCTTGTCCTCTTGCCTCTCATGAGGCGTCCCTCGCTGCTCGGCCTCATCCTGATCCTGATCCTGATGAAAAAACATTGAAAGTCAATTTTCAACATTGAAAACATTCAGGTTTGCAATAAAACAAAAAACAAACAAACACCACTGTAAGTTTCTCGTATGAAACCAGCAAAGGCAACAAATAGAAAGTTATTGTCTTTTTTTATATTTTTTTACTCAACTCATCACTTCATATTGAGACGACTGCAAGCTAATATATACACAACATATAAAACTGTTCTGCTGTGGGGCTTTAGATTAGTGTAGCTAGCTTAGTGTATTTGTGTGAATGTTAAGTGTATCAACAATTACAACTTACTCTGTCTTCATCAAAATATGATGGTGAGAATGTATTTTCTCTCTCTAGCGTTTTGTTCTCCTAAAGAAACAATGCAAAGATTAATCTCCTTTAACACAGATGCATTGCTACAGACACACACATTAATCACTCGAGCCTACCTCAGCGCGAGGCGAGTGTTTTGGAGATGTGTGGTCAGAGCGTCTCTTGGTCCTGCATTTGTTTTTAGAGGTGTTCTGATCTAAATCCTGCATCAGTCTGAAGAAGGCGAGTTCATTAAAGAGGATCTCAGAGATCTCCACTAGCAGGTCCTCACCACAATCCTGCAGCGTCCGTCCAACAAACTTACTTAGGGAGTCCTGTGAGTGCACACACAAAACCAAGAACATCATTATCATAAACTTTAAAAAACTATTTAAAGCACCCTTAATTAAATGTAGGCAGTAATCCAAATACAAAGTTTCAACAATTTTTTAGACCTTTTTTATTTTTTATAATGGGGTAATTTTTATGTGCAGTAAGCCACAAAAATAACTCAATTTGGTTCTCGCAAGGCAGCTTTATATGCATGCGCTTTGGATGTGACTGAGTGCACAGAAAACCGCCTCTGGAGAACCAAATGGTTTAAAAAGATATGAAAATTATAAACTTTAACTGATCAACATTAACCGGATTAGCAAAATCAGCTGTCCCAAAATAATGTAAAAAAAATTTTTATCGAGCGCCTGATTCACTCACATGGTTTTCAAATGACTTGATCTGATCTGATATTCTATGTGGATTCATTTCCTCATCTAACCTACATGCTATAGTTAATAAATGTTTGCAGGAATTTTCCACATTATAAGTGCGAAACTTGCGAGAATGAGTAAAACTATGCGATCTATGCAAACCCATGCTGAAATTCAGGACCTGAATAAACAATCTATTTATACAGATATTTGAGAAACAAATTTACATGACTTTTCCAAAACTTTCTAGGTTTATTTATTTTTCCAAAATTTTTCCAGACCTGGAAATTGCCATTTTAAAATTCCATTACTTTTCCAGGGTTTTCATGGCCGTACGAACCCTGCAACTAGTGTGCTTCCAACACATCTTTAGGCATCAGAGCAGTGGTTCCCAAACTTTTTGAAAGCATGGTACCCCATTGTAGCATTGTTTTTCCCACGGCACCCCAACCCAATTAAACTAAACGTACGTGTACATACATATGTTTAATACTATTATGAAAATAGCATATACATAACCAAATTGACTTGTTTTATCAAAAACTTGAGAAAAATAAGAATTTTGTCATTTAACCACTTTTTACACTCACTGAAATTAGCTGAGCAGCGTGTGGGACATGCCAGTCACATACATACAATCAAAGAAAATGGTATAAAATGAGAAAAACACATATCAAGAGATTTATCATTGTACTTTAATGTGTGTAAATGTTTGTTGATTTATCATAAAACCTCAGAATTTAATTATTTAGCATTATGGTCACAATGACTGAGTGATTCAGATGAGGACACCAAGGCACTTTATAGTGATTTTGACCCATAAAATTAAATCTAGATGAGCAAACAACAAATGAAGCATAAACAGCAGTAAGAATTTATTATGAATGCATCACAACAGACATAGGTCTAACACCGTGTCCTAACCAGACGCTACGACACACGATAAAATGTATCTTTTCCATGTTAATCAGAGTTTTGATCCTAACCAGCCTGGTCCTAACCTAACTGATCCTGTTCCAGGCTGGAACAACAACAGAAAGTAGGTTTTCACTTGACTGTAGGTCCACGCCCACTTCATCCAACGCTCTTGATGTTCTTAAACCTTCCTGTTGCGACAATTCAGTGCGTGAAGGAAACAGAATAAATCATACAATCTGATTTGCTAACCAATTTAGACAGATCTGCCAACTTGTTTGATGAAATCTTTCAACAGAATAGACTCAGAGTGATTAATTTGTGTATTGAGCATCGCTCATGCCCCAGAAAAGATACAGCGCAAATTGGAATAAACTACGCATTTAAAAACATGTATTACATTAAAATAAATTAACGAGAGGAACGTCGCCCAACGTAACGAAGTAAAAGTACAGTTTTTGCATTAGAAATGTACTCGAGGTAAAGTACCCAAATTTAAATCTCTTAAAAGTAAAATTTTTCCCAAAGATTTTTCCATACCACAGCAAAAAACGAATACTAGGCTAACTAATGCAAGTCGTCAAACAAATATTGAAGAAAAGTAAAAAGTTGAAGATCAGTAATAAGATAAAAACAAAGAGGCAAATTATAATTGAACAAATAAATACAATACATTTGTTCTAACCTGCAGGATGCCGCCCAGCTGTCGGTGGAAAAACCGGACAAACTCTTTGCTTTCATCATTTTGCTGAATGAGTTTGAGCACCATGCGTCTTACAGATGTGAGCAGCTGGTGTGAACACACCTCCCCAACGTGCTCCTGACAGAAAGACACATGCAAGACAACACGTCTCTGAACTGCAGCTTAGACAGTTGATTTATTTGAAATTCATTTGAAAAGTAGAGCAAGCTCACCTTTAGGAAGGGAATGACTTCTGTCATGATGGCTTTGATCTGTCTGTCAAGCTGTTGTGTGTCAATCTGAGGACAATGTGCATCTGCAGATGAATGTCCTGCACCTAAAAACAGACAAAGACACACACAGAAATGAGTTACGTAAAGGGGCCTACAACCTAAGCATTTATTATATGCATGTTTAAGGGAAGCAGAGCTTTAGTTAAACATCCAATCCCTATAAACATTATAGCAACTCTCAGATTAATTAAATACATATTCCAGGTTATTTTCAGCCTAATGAACAAAATGTCTTAGTGTGAAATGTGTACCAGATACAAAGAAACAGGCAGTACTAAGCCTGAATTATTCAATTTTCAAACATGGAATCACTGACAGTGATGTGTGCTGTGGCAGCAGAAGACAGTGTCCATCGTGAGCAGATGCGGATACAATAAGGCGTATACAAATTCCTAACCAGCCATTTGCTAGTTGTTTGGTTTCTATTTCAATATCATTGTATCAATTTGCTTGTCGCTGGAAACTTATTGCATTGTATCTGGTAGGGACATGCCATTAGAAGCACTTGCAAATGAATGTCAGGTCTATTCTGCAGTCTGAGAGTGATCGCAGGAATACCTTGCGTGAGTGCTGAGGTGGCAGCAGCAGCTCCAGGGCTGTGCTCAGGGTTATCTGTGTTACACTCAGCCCTTAGCTTCATGCGCTCATACTCCCTCATCCTGGCCAATGCCTTATCTAAATGAATCACTGTGTTGCCTGGAGAAGCAGAAAGGAAACAAAGGGACAGAGAGAGAGAGCGGAACATAAAAGTGTTCAGGGGGAGTACGATAGGATTCAGTCTAGCCCCAACCCAGCAAAGCAAGCATGATCATGGTAAGCAACCTATCTAGGGCTGTCACGATTCCTCGATTAAATTGGAGAACTCAATTTAAAAAAAAGTTGAGTAACCTGCAAAATACTGGAAGTGGCGCATTACACTGATGAGAATCCATGAACCGCATTATTAGACCACTTTCTAAGGCTGCACAATGTATTAAAACCCAAAAACATTCTATAGCATAGCAATATTAAACAAGGACTTGATCTGCTGTAAAGTCGAACAACAATTACTAGGCTGTTGGCGCCCTACGAAGGCATGTGTTATAATACATAAGTTGATTATTTATATCATGTATATTATATTATATACTTTAACAATGTTGTTCTATACAACCATATTATTACTTGATTTTGATCCTTTATTTCAAACCAAAAATGATTGCCTCATTATTATATATGTATTTTAAGTTATTTTAAAGGCTATTGTTTGCTTAGGCCTATTTTTATTACCACCCAAAAAAATAAAAAAAATTTGATTACTTGATTAATCGACCGATTACTCAAATGCCAAAATAATCGTTAGTGACAGCCCTAAACCCATCTATTGTTTTTTTTATCATGATTGTGTCTGTATGTACGCATACAGCCCCGTCTTCTTACCCAAGTCATCACTAGCAAAGGGTTCAAGGTTGGAAGAGGTGGACAGCAGGCTCTCGTTATCCATCGAATCTCTATCTGCTACCCTCTTCAGTACAGAGTTGGATTTAACGGTAACAATCTTCTCAGATGCATCCTGGAAAAACCAGGGAGAAAAAATAAATCAATCAATTGTGTGATAATTAAAGTGAGAAAATCAGATGGGGAAGCAAATATCTTACATTGTCACTGGTAGCCAAGCTTTCACTAGGTGTGAGCTCTGACTGTGAGCCTGTGGCCCACACAGCTGGGCCCAAAGAGGACGCATGCTCATCTGCCACACTCTTCTCTGTCAGGTGCCTTGTTACAATGTCCTGGTGGTCAAAGCCAACGATGAGATTTGATATGTGGCATAAGATGTGTGTGTGCACACACAAATCCTATGCCACTTGTATTTATACCTATAGACTAAACACGTGATGCGCATGTACACGGCGTCAGTGTTTTTGCGGTTTTGCGCAGAGATAATTTCCCCCCCAAAATTTTTCAAGGCTTGCACCTTGAAATCTATTTCAGGGTTTGCGTTCTCGAGCCACCAGGCACTGTTTTGTGAGGATTAGCAGGCCAGAACGTATTGAGTGTTTTCTGTTAGAACGGTGTCGTGTTTGTTTTCTTTCAATTAGGACAAGTTTTATATTTCTTTTTGGAAATTGATCGATCATAGGCCTTTTTTATTATTTAATAGCTTTAAAAATTGTAAAAGTTTATGTACCTCAGATTTTGAGTGAAAAAAAAAAAACACATTATTTGTAGATAATTTTATCCATATTAAGTAAAATATGAAAACAAAATTGCACTGTTTATCACATTAGTGTGCTTAATTTATTTTGTACAAAATGGCAGTGCCAGTTACACTTGTGGTGTTCACGGTAAAAAATAACAGTGCCAGTTACAATTGTGGTGTTCACAGTAAAAAATGACAGGCCTACAAAAAAAAATTTGCTTATAAATCTCGTTATGCTATTTTATCACCAGATATTGGATTCAATCATTGTCAACTTGTTTTCTTTAAATTAGGACCGGTTATGATTTTTTTTTTTAACTGATTGATCGTAAGCCTCATTGATCTGAGCTTATATTGGTAAAAAATTACCGCCCATTGAAAATTAATGTAGAAAATCAGAGAAACAATAGTGTTCAGGAGCATGTTCATGTTTACATATGTACACGTGGGCTTGTAAAAATAAAGGCCTCAGACCTGTGCATGTGTGGATACGTGCATACTTATGCATCCGCGCACAAATACACGCAGACGTTCATGTACACAAGCAAACTATTTTGAGTATTACAGGCTTTCTTTTTCAGAGATGAACTTTATTCTCAAAGGGGCTCAGATCAATCAGTTTAAAACAAATACAAAACCTGTCTTAACTGAAAGAAAACAAGTTGACAAAAATATTGAATCCAATATTTGGTGATTAAATAGTGTAACAAATGATTTATAAGCAATTTTTTGTACCACAAGTGTAACTGTGCCATTTTGTACAAAATGAAACCATTTAAAAACAATTTCCTGGTGAAACATTTAAAAAAGTGTCTGAGGAAGGGCCGTGAAAGGCCCGAAACGTTACACTAATAAATGTATGTAAATGGGAGCTTTGTCGGTGTGCGGATCTTTACTTTGATACAGTGATTAGTGTGATTTTTTATATTGTAAGTAAAAATGACAAAATTATCCACAAACAACGCTTTTTTCACTCAAAAACTTAGGTACGTAGAGTCAGATAAACAAGGCCAATGATCGATCAGTTCCAAAAAATAAATACAAAACCTGTCCTAATTTAAAGAAAATAAGCTGGCAAAAAGATTGAATCCAACATTTGGTGATAAGGAAGCATAACGAGAGCTTTATAACAATTTTTTTGCAGGGTTTTCAACACAGCACAAGGGTTAAGGCAGATTTCCACCACAATCGATGCAGAAAATGTGGAAAACCTTCAAGAACTGGAATTTGAGTAAAGGTGATATAACATATATTTTATTTATTCTCATTGGTACAATTATTAAAATGGCAGAATTTGTTAAAAGGGATACATTGGTATATTGAAAATGTTGTTGTTGTTGCACGGGCGCGCCATGTTATATTTCAACATTCGGCTACGTCACTGGCATGGCATAGCTACTCCGTTCACTGGTGAGGGTTGACTGAGGGTGTACTCACACTAGGCACGGTTGCCATGAACCGGGCCCGAGTACGATTGTCCCCCCTCCCCACTCCCCCTCTGGCCTGCACTCACATAGGGTTTCAGCATTCGTGCCGGAGCACGCTTACGTCATTATGATGAGACCGTTTCGGGATAAACACATAGACAGTATGGATAAACAGAGCGGCGCTCTCTGAACACAATGGAGTCCATCACTCTGTTTTCTTTGTGCATAATTTTGTGTCGTTTGGTCCACGGTGGTCCACAGCCCTCTCACAGCCTGTTGTTAAACAGATGTGGCGCCTTAGTGGCGCGAAAATTTTCACGTAATCGTGCTGCTCGTATGAGGAGGTTTGCAAGGTACCAGCTGAAGTGCAGCACGGACTTTGCAGCTTTGATTACGGACTATTCAGCTTTGATTACGGACTACAGTTCCCGTACACGAGTCCTGTTCCGTGCTCCAGCACGGTTAGCGCTCACACTGCATGCGAAACGCGCCCGAGTCCAACTGAACCGTGCTCTGGCCCACCTCTTCCAAGCGGGCCAGGGCCGGCTAATCGAGCCGCGCCCGGGCACGGTTCGGAGCACTCACACTAGTCAAACGAACCGCGCTTTGGTGGTCAAACGCACTCGGGCACGGTTCAAACTGGCTAGTGTGAGTACACCCTGAAACTCCTACGCGCAGCTAACTTTTTATGACTATGTACATTGCAAATACAATCTAATGCATATTTTAGACAAAATTTTGTATTGTATGCAATATTTTGAGACAAAATGAATTGGTACACAATAATATTAAATCAAGTGATCAAAGTGCTCATTGCTGCTGCGATCAGTGGCGTGGATACAGTGTATCTTGTGGCTCGTGCACACGCCGCAGTCTTCACTCGGACACGCGCTTCAATCCATGGCGGAGACTCTATTCGTTCCGGTGAAATTAGAAAACATAATGCACACAAACGTGTCCCTGCTTGATATACAAACACTGATTAACATATTCGTTTTTGATGAAAGAAGAAAAAAAAAACTATGGGACTGCAGATTAGAACACAAAACCTCTGACACGCGTGGCGAAAGTTCTACCACTGGACCATTACGGCACATGTTAAATAGGCGGATCTGTGTATTTATTCACGCGAAAGTTCTCGGCACTGACAACATATATTACATCTCATTTACTGACAAATGAAACCCCATGTACTATTTAGATTGATTGCTGGATATCGTCATGTTATTATATCTGATTTAGCATTGTATTAGCAAATCCTGTCCCACCCACTTTTTAAAACAAAGTTACGCCACTGATTAGTTCGTAAATGTGTAGTCATACTACTGGCCTGTCCCTCACAGGCACAAATGCGTAACCCATGCCATTAAAATGACTAATTTTCCTGAGTATATATAGGACCTGCACTGCAGCTGCCTATATACCTTCGCAGGTCCTACCATGCTGGTGACGTCATCGAAATTGCCAGCGTTCTTATACTAACAAACGCAGTTTTTGTGTTGCTTAAAAAAAAGCTATATTGATATTGGTAAATAAACATTTTTGTGTCATTTACTTTTAACTGTCATAAACAACACGTTATCAACGTTGATTATTTTCAGTTCAGTTCATCTTTCAAGTCTCCACATGGGCCTGTTGTGTCTATAGAAGTGTGCACAGATTTGACAATAGTGTACTGTACCTGTAATGAGTAGAGCGCCCTCTGCCGCAGGTAGTCAGTATTGAGCAGCTGAAGCTCATGAAAGAGCTCAATGAGGAAGTGAGGGCGAGACTCATTCTGAGAGATCAGTGTTGCCACCTCAGAATAGATAGTCTCTCTCAGGGCCTCAAAAAGAGAGAAATCACTGCTCACATCTAGAGAACAGTCAGAACAAAATAAAAGACGATAAACAGACAATCTACTAAAACTCTTCAAGCATTTGAAGAGTAGATCGAACAACTGCTGTCTGTGCAAACTAATTATACAAAAATCTATGTGTGGGAAACATACTTAACATAACTTCAAGTGCAGCATTAGCAAAACCTTGAGTACTGAACTTCACACAATATTCAAAAACACTTAAAACCATGCTCAGATCCACACTTTCTGTCTTTAACTCAAAAGCAAAGGTATAAAACATCCATACAAAACACACTGGGTTTGTATTATAAATAGAACAGCAGATTCCTCCCCTTTCCTCAATTTCCCAATGTTCTGAAATAACAATAGTGAACAATAGAAATAAACTTTTAACAGCTCAGTGGAGTTGTTTCTAAAATCTATATGTGTGAGAGATTTGTGCCCTGAAAATGAAAACATCTGGCTCATGTCTAGTATTTCTTATGCATGTGAATGCAGTTTAGAAAAAAAGAAGAGGAGAAAGAGGAGAAGGAAAACATGCAGGTTAGGTAGCAGGTCAAACAGCTGATTAACTAGAGTTACCTGGGACTTCAGTGCATGCAATTCTGTTAGAGAGAAAAGGTGTTCTCCAAGCATATGCTGTGAAGAACAAAACCCAAAATGAAATGTGAACAAAAACAGAAATGAAAATGAAATTAGTGACATTATAAAACAATATAAGGACACAGGGGACATAAGATGTTCAAATGATGATCAAATTAAATTAGAATGTGAAAAAAAGTCTGCTATACTGTTCTGGCAGATACTTCTCTGATTGAAGAATATAGTGCATACTGTATAACAAGACAGTTCTCATTGTTCTACGTTTTGATGTATGATGTAGTGTTAAGACGTTTTATTCAGTGATATCAGTAGCTGGATCTATGTAAAGTCATACCAGATGAAAGATCATTTGGCTTGCTGCTCTTAGTCTTGCTGTCCAGTTTCTCCTGTGTGAGTTTGTCTAGCAGACCCTGGTTGAGATCTTTGTATCTGACCTGAGAGGAGCGCTCTCTGTTCTGATCAAAGTGAGAGTCACTTGAAACACTGTCACTGTCCACAGATGCTGAAAATGAAAAGAACACAATTTGACCCCATTCGATTGAAGGTCTCCAAGGTTTCATGTGCCGAAATGTATATATTTAAAAAAAATCCATAAACCCAATTAATGACGGAAAAAGGACAAACTTTGCTTTTCAATGAGCTTTTTTGTCAACTTTAAATATAGACACACCTGTGTTCTTCTGTCCCCTGCCTCTCTTGCGGCGGCTCTTTGTGTTGGGGGTCTTGTCTCTAGAGGCCAGGCTGGCCTGTGCCGCAGCCTTGCGTCCTGCTCTAAAAGTCTTGGTGACGGTTGTCGGGTCTGCCCTGTCTGGCAGGCTGCTCATAGACTCCTGGGAGTCAGGTATGTAGGAGCGATCCCGGGAAGTGGAAGGGTGAGGAACAGGAGAGGAGGAAGGGGAGTTCTTCTCTATCTGACTTGTATGGCCTGAGGTGAGGGTGGGTCTCTGACCAGAGCGATTCAGGGAGGAGTTTAACCAACTAAAGTTATTAGCGTCGGCCACAGTATCAGGTTGAGACTGAAACCTATAAAGGAAAAATAAACATGATTTGTAAGGTTTCTCTTCCTTTTTTGTAGTTCAAGCCAGACAATTTTGTTGACTTTTCAGCTAACCAATATATAAAGTAGGTCATTCTTAAATTTTCACCTGCCTACAATTGATAGAATCATCAAGATGATATCATATTAATCCAAATTACAGAAACACATGTGTACCTTTTCTCTGTGTTGTTGAGTGGAGATCTCTGTAGTGGAGGGGGGAAACCCATGTATTCCGTTTTGACAGATATGTTTGGATCATGCTGATGATCTGAACCCTGGTTCAGCTGAAAATCTCCTACCGAGGAGGGAAACAAGGGACTGAAATTAAAGCCTAAAGATAGAAAAGAAGAGAGAATGAAAGAAAAAAGGTTAAAAGTATGTATATATCAATATATTTTTATTTTATATGGAATTTACTCAATTTAAAGAATTACAGACGGATAACAGACTTACCAGTTGGGAAAGGGGAGAAGTTTGGGATTCCAGGAATATTGAGTGTATTGACCGGTGGGTAATTTAGGAAAAGAGAAGGAGATGCAGAATCACGTGTAACATTTTGATGCTGCTGTTGTCCTGACAAGGACTGACTCTGCTGCTGCTGCAACAGATCATTCAGAACTTGTTTCAACCTGCCAGAAAAAAAGAGCACATTTTAAAAGTTGTGACAAATGAAACCAAAGCTTGTTTCAAATTCAAGCAGTTTAGACCTTGACTACCATTCAAATGTTTGGGGTCAGTAAGATTTTTTTTAATGAATTCATTTCTAACACTAATACTAACAGCAAGAATGCATTAAATTGTGATAAACTTTCTATTAAATCAAAGGATGCCGAAATCCAGTTTCCAACATTTTTTAGCAGCACATCTATTTTCAACACTGATAATAATAAGATTTTTATATATATATATATATATATATATATATATATATATATATATATATATATATATATATATATATATATATATATATATATATATATATATATATAAATAAATGCAGCCTTGGTGAGCATAAGAGAGTTATTTCAAAAAGCATTAAGAATCTGATTCCAAACTTCTTAATGGTAGTAGACCTACAGAAAATGCCTCATTCTTCATGCTTCAAATCTTACTAAAATACTTTTTCTCATTTATAATTTTCGAAAGAAATCTAGACAGACCGATTGACATTGTTCTGTTGCCAAGCCAGCTGTGTGTAACACTGGTTTAGTTGGTGCATGATGAGAGGGACCTGAGGAGAGGTCAAATTATTGGGCACAACACCATATGGACCTGTGAGCAGAGCTTGCAGCATGTATGAAAGAGTCTAGAGATGAGAAGGAAAAAAAAATTTGTAAGTGAGGGAAAAAAATGTGAAAGAATGAAAAAATAAAATGTGTTAAACTCTGACCTGTTGGTCCTGTAGCAAAGTTTGGCACATGGTAGTGCTGAAGTGGAGTTGTTTCTGGAGGTGTGTGATCTGTTCCTGCCAGTGTGCTGGTGCAGCGCCCTCAGAGAGAGACAGATCAGCCGCCCATCGCAGGTTCTCCTGCCGCTTAGCTCTGCTGGAACTACTGCTCTCAGTCTGTGGCTGCTGACGAGGGTGACCCCTTGATCCACGGGGGGAAGGACTATCATTAACTTCCCTGTGAACTTTCACACTGCGCAAAATAAAAAGACGTTGTTAATGGATTGGGTTTAGTGTCTAGACAAACTCTAGTATGTGCCTGTGTGTTTACCTATCTCTGTTATTCCGGTTGTAGCTGCGCTGTTTTTGGGTGGAGCAAGCATGCAGCTCATCTGTTGTACTGGACTCCTCTCCCCCATCATGTTCATCATCTTCCTCAGCCCCCACCTCAGAGGAGTAATCATCATCAACATCATCTTCACCAAGGGGACACTGTGTTGATCCACCCCAGGTGGCCACGGTTCTGACACAAAAATGATGATTAGCACCTGACAAAAAATTGTCTTCGAAGTATATAAAACACTTTTTTGAAATGAGCCACAATAAGCTATCAAGGCCAAGTGTTACCTTTCATCACGACTGTAGGACTGGGTCTCATGTGTCTCGCTCCTGAATGGAGAGTCGGTGAGTGTGCTTCTCCTTTGCTGCTCTGCCATCAGACTCTCCAAATGTTTCCGCCTCTGTCTCAACTCCTCACGCAAGATCTGATGCCTTCGCATCTCTGACCACAGCTAATATAAAAATACAAAAAGACAAAGTTATTAAACTTCGCAACACTAACACGTGCTATAGTAAAATTACTTTAAATAAACCTTGGACTTCTTTCCCCTGTCTGCAAACAGATTGTCTGGTCAAAGCAATGCTTAGCAATGCCAGAGACACAGTGGTTACTCTTGTCAAGGAAATCAACCTACAATGGCTTACTATAGTTTTCTCTTTTTAAAAACAGTTTTAAAATAAAATAAAAAGACACTTCATTAAATAAATCTTAAAGTCCCTTTAGGGATAATTCACCCAAAAGGGATAATATACTTAAAAATAAATATTCTGTCATCAATTACTCACGTTCGTCATTCCAAACCCATGAGACTTTTGTTTATCTTCAGTACACAAATACAGTTATTTTTAAAGAAACCTGAGATATTTCTGTCCCTCCATTGAATGTAAATGCACTATATTTAAATATAGTAGGGTTGGAACAATTGATAATTTTTTCAATCGATTAATCTATCGATTATTTCCAATGGGGAACATCAACAGCACAACAAATCGACATATTCCATTCAAATCGACTACTTTATTAAAATATAGTAAAAAGAGCTCAAACAAGCTTGCTTGACAGACGAGAATAAATGAGGCATGTTCTCGCATGTCACACGTCATGTACAGTTGAGCTGCAATTGATCACATTTGATGTACGTTGATCAATGTATATATGAGAGTTAACGCCTAAATTAAATCTGTTCATCATATCAAGTTATTGCATCTTTTCAGAAGACTAAACTGCTAAATTCTTTATTTACTTTTTTAAGTCTATACGTTTTGGTGGCATGGACTTT
The DNA here is from genome assembly GCF_949152265.1 of Phoxinus phoxinus. Lineage (NCBI taxonomy): Eukaryota > Metazoa > Chordata > Actinopteri > Cypriniformes > Leuciscidae > Phoxinus > Phoxinus phoxinus. The sequence goes on along the minus strand of NC_136881.1, from coordinate 12,253,902 downwards.
CAAAAGGAGGGATAGAAATCTCTCAAGTTTCATTAAGAAGATTTTAATTTGAGTTTCGAAGACAAATGCAAATCTCATGGGTTTGGAACGACAAGGTTAGTAAAAGACGAAAAATTAATTTTTTGAGCAATCTATCCCTTTAAAACACTACCTGATATAAAAAGGAAGCAAAATTGTTATTTGGATTTCACACTAACCTCATTGTCAGTGACAGTGACTGGAGGAGGTTCAGTGGTGGGTTTAAGGCCACTAGTGTTGGCTTTAGCTGAGGAAGAAGAGTGTAATGGTACAGGAGCGGGAGTAGAGGCTGCTGCAGGAATCGTCCTCCTCATCTGACCACTAGCACTACTGCTCACAGACGACTGACAGGGCACATAATGATTTAAGAAAATTCATAAATCATAAAACTCAGTCTCTGCAGTTTTGCAGCTGTTCAGTGTGTGTTCATAATAAAAACAGTGTTTCCCCAACCATTGTTTTGGAATATTGGAATAATATTCCCATTGTACAGCACGTTGTTTGACAAAAAGTTTGTTTAATTTCATATGATTAAAATAAATAAAATGTATGTCTTCATTTGATTACCAGAAAAAAAAGAAAAACAAATTTGTGTGAAAAAACCCCCAAAACATTTCATAAATCGAAAAAAAGTTGTATAAGTTTTAATAATTGTATAAGTTTCATGATTTCAATTAAATAGACATGCTTTTTGATTACTAAAAGTTTTATACCACGTATCCGTAACACCCGCTCTGCGACACTTGTAGTTTCGGGGGATCCTAGGGGGAAACACTGAATAACCTACTGTAAATCACAAGTGTACATATGTGAATTACCTGAAGGTCAGGACAGGCCCACTGTATGTCTTGTATCTTGCCCTGAATCTCCATCAGCCTTTGTCTCTCTTCATGGAGCTGCTTTAGTTCCTGCTGCTGCTGCTTGAGTTTCTCCTCATATAATTTCTCTCTGAAAAGCAAACATTATATAAGTTGTTTCACACAGGTCACATTGAAAAAAAAACTTACATGCTGCAGCATGTTCTCATACAACACAATATGAACTGAAAATACAAGCACATATTCAGGGACACAGACACTAACCTGGTCTTATCAGAGAGGGCGATATCTCTCTGGGCTTTGGGAGTTGTTGCTCGGGTGTTATTGGGTTGTTGCTTCAAACCTTCATCCTCATTAGCTGTAGTACCATCTGTATCATCACTCTAGAGTAACATTAACAGACACAGAGAAAAAGTCTTCCACAGGTTGACAAAAGGCACAATAAAGAAAAGGCAGGCAGGAGAATGACTTCCTAAAAAAAAAAATAGCTCCCTTATACAAACTCCACTCAAACTATATTTGTATTATGAATGACCAGAATCTTAGATCACCCTCATGGCACCAGACCCTCACCTGCACCATGGCCACCAGTTCTTGGAGTTGTCGGAGTTTCTGTTTGGCTGTTTGAAGACGATGAACTTTCTGAGCATAATCTGCATCCCCACCTAGACTGCTTCTACGACTGGACCCTGAACCATCACTGTCTCTGCCTCCTCCTCTTGCTCCATCAACATCATCCTCCAGTGCCTCATCATCCTCCTCATCTTTAACTTCAACGTGAGGCCTGTCCCGGTTGAACTGGCATTCTGAAATTATTACAATGCATTTAAAATAAATAGTTAATATAGAAAACTATTCAAAAAAATGTAATAGTGGACTCACACACGGGTTACGTTTTGAGCACGCAGGCTCTTCGTCAGAAAAGGTAAAAGTTATAAGTAATAAGTATTTTTTTTTACATATATTGGAGCTTTGGTGTGCTGACTGTTTGCATGTTTGTTTTTTCATCAGAACCTCTAAGCTCCAATATATGCAAAAAAAAGGTAAACTCTTGATAATAACTTCTGTGGCGGCTGATTCTGTCTGACGAAGAGCCTGCGTGCTCAAAGCGTAACCTGTGTTTGAGTCCACTATTAATTGTGTCGACTGTTTTTTATTATTTCTTTTGTCTAAACATATTTTTTTTATTAGAGGTTCAGATTTTTTTTTTTAGAGTAGAAAGTGTTTATATCCAAACAATAAACTTTTATCCCAGTACTTCTGTGATCATTTTAGTTATTATACTACAGAAATGATGATACTGTGTGGTTGAAAAGACTGTTTGTGAAGCAGTTTCATACCTGTACATGACAACTGCCCTCTCTGGGTCAGTGGCAGCGCCAACACAAATTTGAATGTTGTGATTGTAGCTACTTGTCAAAAGTTTAATAGACAATAGCAGAATCTCTGTCATTTATGAATAAGATCGGGTGGGTGTTTGCATCGAGATCGCGATAATGGTAATGGCGCAGCTTTAAGTTAATGTGTTCTTTGTTTTAGAACAGCTTCATTAGCACAGCATGTTTTTAATTCAGATAACAAATCTTTACAAAGGGTTGACAGAAATTGAAAGAGTGTGAAGTCTGACCTATGATTGAAGGGACGTTGAGACTACGGAGGTTGGCTGCGGAGCGGTTATTGATTTCACATTCTGTGTTCCGATGGCCATCTCTATTATTGGAGGCGCTGTGAGCCTTCGTCAAACTGTTCATGTCCATCCAGTTACTTGGAGTCTGTGGTTGGGCTGGATTTCTACAAAAACAAAAAAATATATATATGTATCTTTCTAATTTTCCCTCAATTAACAATTAATTATTTTCAAGTCTCTTCAACAGGACAATTCTCACAGAAGCAGAGGCAACGTATGCTGCCTCTAAATTACACAGATGACCATTGTCATGATTGGTTTCAATTTAGATTAGATATCCTTGATTCAATATTGATTTATCTAGATATATATATATCAGGTACAGTGCATAAACATTTTTCTTAATGAAAACAACCTCTCATCTAATGCTGTAAACTGTACAGTTAACCCTGTCAGCTGAAACATTAGTAAAGGTTTAAAATGAACAGAGTCCAAACTATTAAATTCAATTGCAAAGCAATTCAAAAGCAAATTACAAAGATTTAAATTGCAAAATGCAGTTTTTTAATATATATATACATTTTTAATGAGATTATTACTCTACTCCAATTTGTGGTTAAAATAAAAATATTTCTAAACATGGCTGTCATACTTTTTTTTTTTTTAATGGCTGACTTAATGTATGTTTAATAAGACATCACTAACATGCATCAAATGTTCCTCTCTAGAGTTATTTTTTCTAGCAAAGGAACTATTTACATTGAATGGCTTTCCTGAGGTAAATGTAGAGTAACATGACATTAGTTATAAGCTAATTTTTGTCTTTTCACGGTTGAGCAATAACATGAGACATGATGCATTTCAGTAAGTTATTCTATGTTTCAACATACCTTCTGATTTTCATTTATGTTTATTGAATGCTACAACTAGTAGTAAAGAAAGAAAGTGATGATCGGTTCACGTGCCCTTGATTCATGCTGGCACTTGAACTGATGCGATTACAGCAATCTGCCACACCACGTTAAAGCTGGGGACACACTTAACGAACAAAAAATCTACATGACAATGTTTACAAGCTGTTTTATTGATGTCTTTCCGCCGTTGAAAAAACTGATTGATCTATTACACGTGTGTTTCCTCTATATTGATTGGGTAGTGGCGGCCCGCCACAGCTAAATTTCTGCCGCCACGGTATCAGAATAGGGCCGTACAATACAAAATCGAAAAGCCGTCTATCATTGACACGCGCTTCACACAGCGAGCGGGCACGCGCACCACCCGGCTGACAGTTTGATGCGGCCCACGAGTCAATTCCTCCCGAAAAAAAAAAAAAAAAAAATTCAGAACCAAAAATCTAAGCAAATACTTTTCCTGTGATTGAAAACACAAAATAGGCAAAGTGGCAAGCAGCACGAGTTTCAAGTTTCTCACGGATGAGCTTCGGAGGCGCGCGCGCCGCACCGGTTTCAAGTTTCTCACCGATCAGCTTCGGGAATCGGGGCGCATAAAAGGATCGGAACGAAGACAGCGGAGGACCAGGCATGGACTTTACTTTATGTGTATGTGGTAGTCGTCCACGAGTCGAGGAGCTACTGTTTTTACTTTCGTTTTGTCATTTGCGTATTAATGTATTAAAGCGGTTTAAACGTTTGCCGGTTCCCGCCTCCTTCTTCCCTGAACTAACTAACGAACCACGTTACATTTAATATAATAGATAATATACAATAATATTATAAAATAACATAATAGAGTCAGGTTTCCGGGTGGTCGCTTCCGACTGTGTCCTGGTCACAGTCAGAATGAACGCAACAGACACGTAGCGGTTGTCATCGCTGATATGCATCATGGCGACTGTCAAAAATAGAAAGGTAGATTCAGAATGTCGCGCTTTTCAAGAAATGTTTTTGTTGAAGTGAAAGGCAAGCCAGTCTGCCTAGTTTGTGGATGCACTTGCAGTGATGAAAAAGGTAAATCTGAAGAAAAGAAAAATGAGTGGCCGACTAAAAGTGGAATGAGTCTGTGCTGATTTAGTGGAAAGAGTATTATTGTGTGACTGTTTTTGTGCTGTAACGAGGCTATGGTGAATGCACTGCCTGCACACCTTTTGTTTTGTTTATAGTTTTGAGTTTCCAATTGTACGAGTCCCAGTCACCCCGACCCTGTCTTCTTCCTTCCAATCACTGAACCTCATTACAATGGCCCTTAAAGAATGTTAAAAAATTGTAAATGGCCCTTGATAGGAAAAAGGTTCCCCACCCCTGATCTAGCAGCATGTATGCTACTCAGCATCAATGGGCCATCTCTTTCTGAATTCCCCTATGACCGAGCCTTGGACTTATTTTTCCAAAAATTAAATGTGTGCACAGCAAGGCACACAAATTAATTTGTTTCATTATGAATTATTTGTAGATGTTAAGTGCCTCAAATATATTTAAGTAATACATATATTATTTGTGTTGCAGCAAAGTGTCAGTCCAGTTTCATAAGTAAAACTTTTCCCGGGGAGGGTGGTGGCGGCGGCAGCGGGCGGGTTGGGGGTTGTTCAGACAGACCTGCCCCCACTGCTAAAAAAAATCCTAAAGGAAACCCTGGATACATTTTAGTATTTTTCAACATATCTTCAGGTGTTAATTCATTTTTATTCTGTAACTGGTATTAAAGAGGAAGAAATTATCGCGTTCTCTCGCACTCCGTTATGCAACTGATCTGTCATGCCACATTAAAGAGCGCCAAAACAGCATTTATTGTTTGAATTTGGTGATAAAATGGACATAATTTGAAAGATTACACTTTGTTTCTTATCGAAAGTAAGCAAAGCTTATTGGTTGACCAGGGCTGGGCCAGGGCAGCCGGAGACGGGGTCGTTAAGCTAAGCCATGAGAGTATCGCAATTTGTATTTTTCGGGTTTTGTGTCTAATACTTATAACAATCAAAACAGTGTGTATTTTAATGCCTATACTATTGTTTTGTCCATTAAACTTTCATTCATGCACACACAATTTTTGTTTTGAACCCTGAACATCAATTAAAAGAAGAAACTCCAAAAGATTTGAGAGTCACAGCAACACAAAAATAAACTACTTAATTAAATTACTATAATCAGTAGTACCTGATATTGGTGACTGGTTCATGGTTCTCCTGTTCTGAATCAAACATGACCTCAAAAATTGAACCGTCCTCTGTTCCCTCATCGTCATCCTTTACATTTTCGTTTACCATGTCCACCGCCATATCTGATGTCTGTTCATAATACTGAACAAGCTCTCTTAGCTCATTCAAACGCTTATGCACCTCCTTCAGTTTCCTGCATTGAGTGACAAACCAGGCATCAAATACACTGAACCATTAAAATAAAAAATTAATAACATCACTTTGGTACAATCGTCGAAGTTAGATCAAATGAGATGAAGAGAGAGACCTGAGTTTGTCAGCAGGGTGGCTGTTATCAACTATCTGTGTGTAAGAGGAGGAGGGGTCCAGCCTCACTGGACGTGGGCCATTTCCCTCTCTACCCAATACTGAGGGACGCTCTGACATGCCCATGCGTGCAGCACGTTGACTGACACCCTGACCTGAAGAAACACAAACACCTTATTTAGCCTATAACAGTACATTTGAACACAAATGCATCAGAAGCATCTAATGCAACACCTACTATTTAGCAAAAATCTACAATTGAAATCATCTAAAGGGAAGGGCCTTATTAAAAATGGAAAGTGTCATAGTAACTGCATGTGCTGCTGTGTGAGGGGAAGGCTTACAGGAACTGTTGTTGAGGGTCTGGTCTCTAAGGGAGTGGAGTTCCTGGAGGATCTGGTCCATGGTCTGCTTTTTGTCCTGTAGCTCCTGCAGTTTGGTAAGTTTAGCACTTGTGGAGGTTGATGCAGTAGTTAGTGGGGCAGAGGAGGGCAACTGGCCCCGTGAATTATGGGTAGTGCGAGACCGGCACACCTCTCTTGAAAGAGAAAGACATTCTGCCTGTCGTCGGTTGTCAGGGACCGTCTGAGACTGAAAGAGTGAAATTTGTTTTATTCAGGAACAGTGACAACATTTTTTAAAATGTCACATACTTTTTTTCAGGATTAATTGATGAATAATAAGTTAAAAAGAACAGCATTTGTTAAAAAAATTATATACATTTATATATATATATATATATATATATATATATATATATTTTTTTTTTTTTTTTTTTTTTTTTTTTTTCCACTAAAAATCCACTTTCGTTGATATCTAGTGGCTTCTTTCTTGATTCTGTCTAATTTAATTTAACAGTTTTCAATCTGTAATTATTATTCGAAAAATAAAATACTATTAGAATTTTACTACGTTGCTTTGCTGGCCGTAAATGCAGTGAATCCATGATAAATCCCAAGCACTAACTCGCAGTTATAATTAAATGCACTAGGTGGCGTTATGGAGCGTGTTAACAAGTTGTTTGTATTTGATCACATAATGTTGTCGTCTGCCTCACGAAGTTTGGAATTAGCCTACTAGTTGAAAATGATGAAAATGATCTTACTAAATGATCTTACAAAATGGAGTTACTTTTGATCAAATTATCAAGACATATACTTCCTTTAAAGGGATAGTTCACTTTAAAATTTAAATTCTGTCATCATTTACTCACCCTCAAGTTGTTTCAAACCTGTATTAATTGATTTCTTCTGCTGAACACAAAGAAAGATATTTTGAAGAATGTCAGTAACCAAACAGTAGACTGTACCCATTGACTTCCATAGTATTTTTTTTCCTACTATGGATGTCAATGGGTACAGACTACTGTTTGGTTACTGACATTCTTCAAAATATCTTTCTTTGTGTTCAGCAGAAGAAATAAATTAATACAGGTTTGAAACAACTTGAGGGTGAGTAAATGATGACAGCATTTTAATTTTAAAGTGAACTATCCCTTTAAGTTTCGTTGAGGGAGACCGGTTTAGGAACAGAAAACACAAAGTGCTGTTAGAAACTTAGAACACCGTTATCTTTGTCTCTGAAACGTCTTTCAGCGCAGTGCGTTTTCTCACTCGAGCAAAAATAGCTGGTGGCACCCCTGCATGTGTATATTGTTTTTCTCAACATGAACGTGAAACAATATAAACACGATAATCATATGCTGACTCGAGTGTCTGTACGATAACTGCAAACTCGATAACTTTGTTTACACATAGGCCAACTGTTACGTTAACATATATTGTAAGCTTGTTGTGTATATTGGCTAATCGTAAGCTCGTTCAGAAATGGTGAAAAAAACTTCACCTTAAAAAATAACGTCTTTTTCGTTAAACGTCTTTTAAATATACAAAAAATTTAATATTCGATTTTTATGAGCCCGAATATTCAAATGCAATATTTTTGTAAAATGCCCATCCCTAATGTATATACAGAATATGCTTTAATATAAATCTTAGTGTTTTACCTGCTATATTCTAATGAACAAAGTATACATAAATGTATCAATTTAAAAATGTGGCTGGTTAGGTGTGGGTGTACCTGAGAATCATGCAGTTGGTTATGGAAGCGCTGGATAAGATCGTTGAGTTCATCATTGAGCTCTGAGGTTATGCTCCTGCCCGACACACTTCCAGTAGTCTCTGTAACAACTGTAATATACATATACATATATATATATATATATATATACACACACAATAAAAATGGAAATGATTCTAACTTCCAGAAACATGAAGTAAATATAATACCCTCACCAGTGTCGTCCATCACTGCTATGGCTTGTTCAGCACTTTGCTGCATGGCCAGTAGTGCAGCCTGACGGCCTTGCAGTGCTCTGAGTTGCTCCTGCTGTTCTAGCATCTTTTTTAGTAGGTCATGCTGCTTCCGCATGTTCTCTAGCTCTTCTTTCTGCTCTACACACACCCCACGGCCCTGAGAAGAAGGAGAGACAAAGATATCATTAGAACAAATGACTAGTATCAATCTGTGAAACTATGCAATAGCAACAACATGTTGATGTTGTAGGTGGTCATAGAAACATTACAGTCAGCTAATGTCTGGGCTCAACGATAAGGATCACCACTGGCCAAGGGCCAATGTGAAAGAGTTTCAGGTCAGCTGACGCAACTGTCACTTGCCCTATCAGGGCTCTAGACTAACACTTGAGAGAAGAAGCACCGGTGCCATTTTGGTACTGATTTGGTATCGCTGGGGGAAAATGTATCAAGTGTTTTGCATTAATAAGTGCAGTTACTAATAACATTACGTTTGTTTACTGGAAATTTAACAATAAAGTACCGAGCTTGAATTGATATGCAGATAAAATCAACTTTTATTAAAGTCCCACTCCGATCATATTTTGAGCTATTTTTAAACATTCCCAGTGATCTTTAAATTATGATTATGCCATTTTTAGTCAAAATCTCAAAACCTGTGCTGTTTTCTGGGACTTCGCTTCAGCAGAGCGGCAGTATTTCATTAGCAATTTGCCTCTGCGTTGTGGGCGGAGCCGTTGGCACGGAGACGACCTTCCCTCTACCCGTTGCTGAGAGCTCTGATCACCGATCATTATTTCACTCCGAGACGTCGCGGTAAAAAACAGCTCGACTTCGCCTTGATATTTCATCCCTCCCACAGTGATAAAGAAGGACATATTTAGTATCAGTGGATTGCTCGGAATTTCGGGATTATTATGATGCTAAGGTCACCACGCTCTATCTGAAAAACTGACTGACTCTCTCACGAGTGATGGGCTTGACACACGAGGAGACAAACGACTGCGACAGGCGAAACTCGACGGTGAAAGTGACTTATTGTTACATATCAATAATATGTGACTTATTGTTACACATACTGTGTTCCAATTTCAGCGCCACTATCGGACCTGTGTGTGTATCTGACCCTGCTGCTGAGTAAAATTAAACACAAAACACAACTTCAAAAAAGCCCCTGTAAAACGCATTACATTACATTATAATCTACATCGCTTTAACACAGATGAAGTTAAGTTAACAGAGAGTTAACTTTTTTTACTAACTAGCCCCGCCCAGTGGAGTTACTACGTCACAACTCCAGTCTATTTTACACGGCATTTTAGCGTCTGCTACTGATTCACAGTCATTTGAATGTAGAAATACAACTTTGAGCTTATTTTTCTCAAGATATGTTATCTAAAATCAGAAAAATGCCACAAGAACATGTTAACACCTAGAAAAACATGATTTTCATCGGAGTGGGTCTTTAACAACAGTAATGTGCAAAAACCATAAGGAAAAGTTCAATATTCTACTCTTTTTATTGTTGTTCTATAGTATCATACTGAACTGACCAACAGCATCAGTGATTACAAAAAGAGTGCTCTTTATTTGCTTTCTGTGTAAAGTTTTCATTTTCATGAGACTTTGTGACTTCCTACTTTTCTCCATATTATATTAGGGTGTGGAAATGGTTAAGTCAACAAGTGCCCCATCTGCCAGTTATAGTGGTAATTTAAATTATAGTTGTCTTTCTAAATAAAAGTGCCTGTTTGCCACAAAGTGTTAGTTTCCCTATATCTTTAAACTTTAAACTTTTACAAATCATAATTTAAAATAACAATAAAATTGTTTAGAGCTTTAAAGTGTTGTAAAAAGTGAGAAGCACTTGAAAAGTATATCTCAAAATATTGTACGAACTCATAAATAATGTAAAAAAAACATTTGACTATTTCTGCCACAATACCATGGTTCCAGTTAGCATTGCTACATTAAATCCATGGTGAATGTTGGTGATTTGTGAATTAAAAAGCCTTCTCACCCATCCCTTAAGGTAGCAGCAATAACACCTATACCCAAGAAACCGGGCATTGATTGCAACAACCCTGAAAACTTTAGACCAATCTCAAATTTGCCATTTCTTTCTAAAATATTGGAAAAAATTGTTGCTCAACAGGTGCACACTCATTTAACAAATAATGACTTGTTGGAGCCGTTTCAATCCGCTTATCGTCCATATCATAGCACAGAGACAGCACTCATCAAAGTCACAAACAATCTACTGATGGCTGCTGACTCAGGGCTCTTATCAATACTAGTTCTTCTTGATTTAACTGCAGCTTTCGATACTATTTCGCATAGTATTTAGCTGGAAAGGTTGATTTCTATTGGGATCACTGGTACTATTCATGATTGGTTCAGATCATATTTATCTGGTCGGACTCAGTTTGTTCAGATTAAACATTTTAGATCACAGATATTTCCGATAACAAGCGGTGTACCTCAAGGCTCAGTGTTGGGCCCTCTTTTGTTTATCGTGTATTTATTGCCTCTAGGACAGATCTTCCGTAAATTTAATATAAATTTTCACTGCTACGCCGACGACACCCAGCTCTACATATCCTCAAAACCTAGTTTGACATTTCCATCTTCCTCTCTGCTGCTTTGTCTTACTGAAATTAAATCATGGTTTACTTGCAATTTTCTTAAGGTTAATAGTGCAAAGACCAAAATTTTATTAGTTGGCACAAAAGCAAAGCTGCGTAACTGTGACAGTTTCTCACTCTCCATAGACAATTCTGTTATCTTCCCTTCTTCTCAGGTTAAGAGTCTGGGTGTCGTCCTCGACAGTACTCTGTCCTTTGAGGCACATGCAAACAACATTACACGGTCAGCATATTATTATCTGCGGAATATTAATCGTCTCCGACCATCCCTCTCTGCTAATAGTACGGCTGTTCTGGTGCATGCATTAGTCACTTCTCGAATTGACTATTGCAATTCTCTGCTCAGTGGTGTCTCACAGAAAATCATTCACAAGTTTCAGATGGTCCAAAATGCGGCGGCTAGGATCATTACACGAACAAAGTTGAATGAGCATATAACTCCTGTATTAGAGCATCTTCATTGGCTTCCGATCAGATACCGTATTCAATTAAAAATTTTACTTTTTACCTATAAGGCTCAGCATGATCTAGCACCTTCATATCTCAGTGAACTTCTTCATGTGTATCGACCAACTCGATCCCTCAGGTCCTCTGCTTCTGCGACTTTAGTTGTACCATCTGTGCGTTTGACTACGATGGGGAGTCGAGCCTTCAGTTTTACAGCTCCTACTATTTGGAATACTTTACCACAAGACATACGTAATAGTCTTAGTCTCTCAATTTTTAAATCACGTCTTAAAACGTACTTTTTTAGATTAGCTTATCCTGATTGACTGTGGTAATGTTGGTGGGTATTGATTTTAGGTACTTACTGTTTATTGTGCCGTTTGTTTTTATGTTTAATTTTGTATTTTATTACTGTAAGGTGTCCTTGAGTGTCCTGAAAGGCACCAACAAATATAATGAATTATTATTATTTTTATTATTCTATAACTTGTTCGTTCATGTTTGGTTCTCCTGGTTTCCACATCAGCACTGTTTGAATTGATATTTGTGGTTCATAACTGAATTCTTCGCCAAATTTTAATGCTTCCCCCTAGATCTCGCTGCAATATTATTAAGTTTGCGGCAAATTCAAAAACTTTCTCACTGGATCTCCCAGAGCTGTGTAGTAATGGCAGGGCTTAACATTAAAGGAACACTCCGACTTTTTGGGACTTTAGCCTATTCACCTTATCCCCCAGAGTTATATAAGTCCATACATACCTTTTTCATCTCCGTGCGTGCTATAAGTCTGTTTGACGCACCCACCGCTAGCCTAGCTTAGCACAAAGACTGGATGTAAATGGTTGCAGCTAGCATACTAATCCAAATAAGTGACAAAATAACGCAAACAATTTCCTATTTACATGTTGTGATTTGTATAGTCACAGAGTGTACAAAAAACAAAGTCACATGAGACACAGACATATTTTAACCGTATAAATACTGGGAACTATATTCTCTGAAGGCGAAGCACTGCTACTTGGGCGGAGTGATAACCGCAGCACCTGAGACGCGCCGTTGAGGAGCAGAGAGTTCGTTCAGAGTTTGGGTAACAGAGTCAGCAATTTATAAATAGTAAAAGCGTAGTTTACAATCATGAATTTTCGCTGTATTGTAAAGAGCTGTGACAATAAACAGGGGAGACCAGGTAATACCATGATGTTTCATAGAATTCCAACTAAAAACGCTGACCGGATGAAGAAATGGCTACTTGCTCTGGATATTGATCAAAACACACCTAATGAGATTATCAAGGGACATTATGTTTGCTCGGTACATTTCACTGAGGACGACTATTTTCAAAAAGTTGAATTTGCCACAAGGACCATGAAACGTGTGCTGAAGGATACGGCCATCCCATCGATATCACATAACTTAACGTTACAGGACAAAGTGGAGCGGCTGCGGTAAGTGTTCCGTTATATTTTTAAATGTTTAGCCTAACGTTACTGTAACAGTGCCATTAGCTAACTTAGATCTAATGTAACGTTAGTGACACTATTATATGAATAGGGTGGTAACTACTATTGCAGTTGTTTACGGGCTCCATGTATCCCCTGTAATGTTAGTATTGTTGCCTCGAACGCGCTCTGTCGTCCCAGTGACACTTGAGCGGAACTAGAGCTCACGTATAGTCACGTTGGTTTTGTTGACAGAAGAAACAACGGCGCGTCTCAGGTGCTGCGGTTATCACTCCGCCCAAGTAGCAGTGCTTCGCCTTCAGATAATATAGTTCCCAGTATTTATACGGTTAAAATATGTCTGTCTTATGTGACTTTGTTTTTTGTACACTCTGTGACTATACAAATCACAACATGTAAATAGGAAAATGTTTGTTTTATTTTGTCACTTATTTGGATTAGTATGCTAGCTGCAACCATTTACATCCAGTCTTTGTGCTAAGCTAGGCTAGCGGTGGGTGCGTCAAACAGACTTATAGCACGCACGGAGATGAAAAAGGTATGTATGGACTTATCTAACTCTGGGGGATAAGGTGAATAGGCTAAAGTCCCAAAAAGTCGGAGTGTTCCTTTAAGCCTTATGATAAGATAATATCGTGTTTGTCCTTTGGAGAAGTAAATCAGTAATTTACTAACTGCATCAAGCTACGAAAAAGATACTGATTCCTATTCGGCTTTATGTGTGCCGAGGTGGAATGGAACACGAACAAGCAAAGTATATTTTAGTCTTCAGGTTCACGCCTAAACAGTCAAATACACACAGAAATATGCCCAAACGCCCAGCTTGGTGAGTTTTCACTTAAACACAGCTGGTTATGTCTCAAGTGAGCATAAACAGATGGGAAATGTTTCAGTATACTGGATCTGTGCATTCAGAAAGTGACAGCGGCCTAATATCCCTGCTGCTGTCTGTGCCATTAATGTTAATCAAAAAACAAAAGGCAAAAATAAAATTACCCGATGCTCTAGATTTACTAGGATTAACCTACATTTCATTTATACAGTGAAGATTATGTGGTTATATTTTACATTTGATTACTTTCTGTTGATAGACTTGTTCTGTTATTTTTCACAGGAATGCTATATTTGTTAAACTCTGCTGTTGCTGATCACTTCTAAGAGAGGGAATGGAATAAGTTGCACATTGTTTGCCTATAAACAAAGTTCCTAATTCAGGATATTTTGTCATCTCTTAAAGGGGTCATGACATGAGAAACCAAATTTGCCTTGATCTTTTGGTATATAAGAGGTCTTTGTACCATTAAAACGTCCTGCAAGTTTCATAGCTTAAGACTTCCTCCCCATTATAAACGAATCATTTATTTAATCAAGCTCTAAATACAGCTCGTTCTGGATCCATGGTAATAAGTGACGTCACGGTACGAAGTGACGTACCAGCGTTTGCATATTACCGCCTCCGTCACAAGGCAACTACACTTTAAGCGCAAGACAACTACGCTCATTTCGTATCGTTGTCGCGCCCGCGCGCCGCGCGCCTCATAAGTGTTCAGTCGACGGACAGCGCGAGTGGGTCTGTGTACAGGGAAATTACGATGCCGCAGATGTGCTGTTCCTGGCTGTGGACAAACAACATCTTTGAATACGCTGCGAAAGATCCAGACGTCAGGGAAAAATGGATGCACTTTATTTTTTGCGGACGTCCCAGTCACGGCAGTGTTAATGTAAGTGTTTGCTCTACACATTATAAGGATGACTGTTTTGAGAAAAAATCCCAATATGATGCTGGCTTTGCTAGAAAACTGTTGCTCAAAGATAAGTCCGTGCCGACTATTCTGGGCTCAACAACGACGTTGCAAACTTACTTTTTATCACTGGCTAATATAAACACATTTGTATAAGAGAATCTTGAAAATATGTCGCCTGTCTAGTACGTTAGGCCTACATGTGATAGAAAATTAAAAATGTTGCCTTTATCAATGCTGCATCTTCAAATATGGCCTGTGCATGCATTTTTGTCCGTGGTACACCCTATCATGTCATTGAAATTAGTTAAATAATGTTAAACTGTTAGCAAATTAAGCTACAGGATAATTAGGCAACAATAATCCGGTTTCAAGTGTCTCGGGTTACATTTTTTTTATTAATTCAAAATAGTTTCACTTTCCATGTGGACACGGGCTGATCCAGTCTTCGTTGTTGTGGTGATGGTTCATTTTCCTCTGATTCCGGCTCAAACATAATAAGGTTTTATCATTGCAAGAGCCATCGCTTCGCATGCATCACCCGTTGCGCCGAATCCGCAAATGTTCTGGCTGGGGGCGTTAATAATTGATGCGAGGCACTGACGTTAGCCAATCATAACAGTGGGCGTTAACACTGAACTCTTAAAGGGGAAACACCCCCAAAACAGACTGTTTGAATCAGAAGATGAGAAACAGGGTGGGAAAAGGTCATAAATCACTACATTTTAAAAGTTTTTTGTAAAAAAAACTATAGTAATACTATAATTACACCTAAGGGAACATAATAATAAAATAAAAAAACCCATGTCATGACCCCTTTAATTTTAATACGGCCGGGTAAAAAATATAGATTTCTCGATTTTAATCGATTCTCATTTTTATGAACCGATATCGATTCTTAAATCCCAAGAATCGGAACTACTGGGTAGACCAGGTTAGCAGAAAATATCCCTACTGTTGAGTCTGTAATGCACAATCACATGACACAATTTAAAGACAAAATGAAGCAGTTATAAATCCACAGAATCAGCAGTTTTCTTAGCACTGAAACCCAAAATAGTTGGTCACGGACAGGTAATTAAACTCCCTTTTGCTTGATCTTCAGATTAACTCCATAAGTACACTTATGTTCCTGAACAAGTTATTAGACTGTCCAGCTACTATATGCAGCACATGACTAGCCAATAAGCATTTGAGAATGGGATCAACTAACTGAAGAATAAAAAGAAAGGAGAAGGGCATCATCACTTAACAAACAGAACCTGTTGAGTTGCATACGCTTCAAATTTCATTAAGCAGTTTCATGGAAATGAGTCAGCATCAAATGTCTTCCTGCTATATCTCAACAAAACACATTTTAAAATACAGTCAAAGTATAATCACTTATCTTGGTCATCTGTACATACAACTGATGCCTTTACATAAATGTTACAATTAGCCATTAATTCAAACAACCAAAGAAATCCCAGCAAAAGGGGTTAATTCTGTAAGATACTACACCAACTTGCTTGACATTCAATGACAAACTAGAAGAACAGGTCAAATTAGCTAAATAAATAAACAAAGCTCCCATCTGTTCAGAGGAAGCAGCAATCCAAGTAGCCAACTATGCTTTCAAAGCATGAGCTCTAAATTCCACCTGACCTTGCATGCCCGGTACATCCTCATCAATGTTCAGTTCAGGCATCAAGAGGAGAGAATGAGTCTTTGTGAGTACTCACAGTGGCACTGGAGGCTTCAGAACGCGGCTCCAAGTTCAGAGACGTGCTCTCGGCCACCGAGCCTGAACCTACTGCAGAGTCCACCGTGGCACCTTCATCATCCTCATCCTCATTTTCCCTCGCCTGTAGAGCGTATGGAGGAGGGGCAGGGCTCAGAACAGACCCAATTTAGAAGTTGCAGACACTTGCTAATACTGCTACATTTGAGTATTTATACAGAGATGTAACTGAATCGGAAAGATGCAACTGCACAATGCAAAGGATCTGGAAATAATGCTTTTTTCATTGTGCTTGAACTGAAGAGCAAAAACAAGCTGAAGGGAAGAAAGATGACATGCTGCCCTAAATTTGGGCTCTACATTAATCAAGCCTGTGCCAATAAGAACAAAGCCTAAAACTGCATATCTGTGGTCTGAATCAGGTTAGTGAGAGACTGCAGCCCAGTTTTGTGCAGTCAGACAATAGGTCTGAATTTAAATTAATTTAATTATTTTCATTTGTTAATGTGTTGAGGAATTCATTTTACGGAAAGCAAATTATAATAATGTGTGCAATTATTGGTTCCAACAATTTTGTCTTTTACATTTACTAATGTAAAAGTCACTTAACGTACATTAGTGCTGCACTAAAGGGATCATGATACCCTGCTTTTAAAAATGGTATGATTCCTCATTTTACTAGTACCAGTACTTTAAGAATGACACCGTTGTAACAAGAGCCATATTACCGGAGTTTCAATGACGTGCTACAGCAGGACAGTTTGTTTGCAGCGCTCTGCTTCCACTCCCTGCAGGCACACTGGATGTGCCAAACTTTATATATCCACTAGAGATGCACCGGTCGACCGGCCATAAATCGGTTCCAATTTAAGGCCAGTCGTTTATTTTGGTCGATCTCTATTCTGGACATGTGTATAAAAAAGCATTACAATAATTTCCCAAATTGACATCTATGTGAAAATATTAGAAAGTCTGTAAACAGGATGTTAAAACAGGCCAGAGATGCGACACGCTGAAGACAGACGCAAATAAAAGCAACAGACACCCCAGCAGAGCAAATACTGTACCATGCACAGCAAGCTCCAGTGCTTGATGCTTATTTTTTCCCCAAGGAGGACCTCTGCTCCTAAGTTTAGCAAATAATGTGTTTTTACTTAAAGGGATGGTTCGGAGTAATTTCAACCTAGGGTCCTTTGCACCATGACCTCGAGCCAATGTTGATTCATGTAGAGAATGTATGCATACTTAAAAATAAAATATTATTTGCAAATAATACACTAATACAATACGCCTTTTTCTTTATTCCCTTAAATTGCTTTTATAATTCATTAATTCCTTTAAATAAAAATACCCAATTTTAGTTTGGGCTAAAGACCCGAATATCCACAGACCTTAGAACCGCCCCATATTGACCAATACCAGTATCAAACTTAAGTTGTATATGTTCTGTCCACCAGTGTATCAGTCAATGTCAATAGGCAAGCAATGTTTTCAGAAGAAAAAAGATTTTGTCCTTACTCGTGATTTATTTTATCCCCTGTTTCTTTGGGAACCCAAAGTAGCGCCACACGCTGCTTTTCAAATTGTTAGGAGTGTAGATTTCAAACTCCTCGTCAGGCGTGGGTGTTGTAGGCGTTGGCGCGGCCATTGTTTTGATATACAAAATAGGTGCTAACCAGGACGCTAACATCACCTACAGGAGCCCAGATGACCAATAATTGCCTTGCATTGTATCAATATATTTTAGTCATCATCATTTTGGTATTGTGACATCAATAATGTATATAAAGGCACAAGGCAAATTTCAGCAACAGTGTTCTGTACTTATTTGAATTGTCCTGTACTCTTCCTCACAACAATCCAACGTCCTTTCTCCTCTCATAACATCTCAAAGGACAGAACTCAATATCCAACTAAGCATGCTTCTGCTTTTATTAGTCATGTCATATTATCAAGTCGCTTCAGATAAAAGTGTCTGTTAAATTATATATATTTATAACGCAGTTTTAAAACAGCAGATTTGTATTTGTCAAAATTATTGATATTTCATATTTGTTGAGCTTCAATGACCGTTTTTAATATTTTCTTTACATTTATTTTGTAATACCACAAATGAAATGCCTCTGACAGATGACTAAATAGGGTTCAAAAGAAGATCACAAGCGTTAACTTTGACAGGCCTATTTTAAATATTCAAGCAGTGGATGCAAGTCCTTGAACAGCATTGCAGTTCAGCGGATCACACACTTTTAATTGACAAATAAAGTTTATATTTTAAAAAGCTGTTATATATTGTAAATGGTCATGGAAATGTTCTTACATTTTAATTAGTTCTTATGTCATTAAAGTGCATAAAACAATTACAACTTCCTAAAAACTGGAGAGGGAAATACTGACCAGCATCTTCTGAAGAAAACGCAGGTAAGACTTCTCCTGTTCTTTCAAGTGAGTAATAAGGAGAGAAAGACGTTCCACATTTGCAGGCACATCGTTCTTTTCCACCAGGTCGTCTCTCATGGATGTGGCCTTCCCAATGTATTCACGAATTTGCACCAGTTTACTGACCACCTGAATGAAGAGACAGGCTGCGTGAGGAAAAAGAGGTGCAAGCAGAAATGCTGATAAAATAAAATCAACAATTAGAAAGCAAGTAGACTGAGAAAGAGATAGAAAAGGCAGAAGGAAGTGCACACAGAGACAGAGAGGAGCAGAGAAAGAGACCAAGGAAGAGCTCGCACACGGACAGTGGCATATTTTTAAACTGGCCTAAATTCTGTGCGCTCACTGACACATCTGTGCTCCAGTTTTTGCTCAGCAACAACGGGGGGAATGAACACAGGGAAGTTGTGCCATCTACTTTTATTATTTTAAAGATGAAGATCATTCCAAAAACTTTTAACAAAAGGTCTCATAGCTATTCTGAATAGGCAGAGTTATAACAGTTGCCATTATCAGGGTGTATACAGTAATAAACAAGTTAAATTTAAGACTTTTTAAGACTTTTTAATACCACATCTAAATAAAATTTAAGACCAAACTTATGATGGAAATACATATCAAAAGTGTAAATATACAGTAATCTTTCCAAGTAAACACACTGATGTTTGTTCAAAATGAACATTATGGTAACATGACAATCAGTTGAGTTTAAGAACATTTAGAAATGTGTGTAATGCAAAAAGATAACACAAAAATGTCATTGCGGTCCAAAATTATATTTATTATTACAATATTTTCAGAACATTTAGGTCCCATGAACAAATGCTACAATCAAGTAAATGTGAATAAATGTGTGTGTGCGTGTATCAGGGTGTATACTGTAATAAACAAGTTAAATTTAAGACTTTTTTTGCCTTAACGTGAGTTTGGTGTTTTTTGCTTTGCACATGCTATTCCACCGCTCTGATCCCCATTGTCCCAAGTTGAAAATTCTTCCGACCAGTGTTGTTTTTGGCAGCCCTTTTAGTTTTAGTCTTGGTCTTTTTGACGAAAATGCTTTTTAGTTTTAGTCACATTTTAGTCACTTATAAACTTGATAGTTTTAGTCAAGTTTTAGTCGACGAAAACACAAAAAGGTTTTAGTCAATTTTAGTTTAAAAAAAAAGAAAGAAAAAAAGTAGGCTAGTCTTTAATAAATTAATTTAGGTTAAAAAGTATTGGAAATGGGCTTAGGTTTGATGGGTTTCAGCAAGTTGCAATTCATAAAACAACAGCTAACCTTAAAACCTTTGCATAATAAACTAGACTTTCTGAATAATTCGATTGGTTGGGTCATAACATGCGCTTCGCGAGGCACACACGCACACTAGCACACACACGCAAGGTCTCTCGCTCCCTTTCTCTGCTGTGCGCGCGCTACACATGCGCGCTCTTGCTCGCTCTATCTAGATTTCGAGAGATTCAGATTTGCGGGCAATTCTGAAATTATCGTACATTATGGGATTTTTTTCATTATTGATCGTACATCGTTCAACAACGATTAGAATGAGGCATTGCTGATACTTTTTTTTTTAGCTCAAAACAGACCGATTTCACGCAAAATAGGCAGAAATGACATGCATTGTGAACGTCAGACTTATAATCATTTTCGTTCCATCTCGTCTCGTCAACGAAAACTCGAAAACGTCTCGTCATGTTTTAGTCACCTTAGAGCCATTTTTAGCTAGTCATCGTAACGTTATCGTCATAAAAAAAGGTGCGTCAACGAAATAATTGCGTTATCGTCATCGTTGACGAAAACAACATTGCTTCCGACACACAACGCAGTATGCTTCGTAAGCATTTCCAGGTACTGACCTTAACCAAGAATACTCGTTCTTTTCAAGCCAATTTTTATTGAACTTGCATTTCCCCATGTTGCTAGCAATATTAGCTACCTACTGTATCAACCGTTGCTGTAGAGGCTACACTCGCTAACGTAATCAAAAGCTGAGCAGTACGCTCTGTTACTATGGTTACGTTCTGAACTAACCATAAACAATGCAGCGCATAGACTACCGGGAAGAAATATATTTGGCTGAACAGATTGACTGCATTTTCGCGGTGACATGAGAAAAAATATTTAAGACCCATCAAATCTGAAAATAAGACAAAATAATACTTTTTAAGGCCTTATTTTCAGGAAATGTAATATAAGACTTTTTAAGACTTTTTAAGGACCCGCGGCCACCCTGATTATTGATACTTGGAGCTAGACTAATGAGGGGGGAAAGGACGTGTAGATTAAATATATATATTTTTTAAAATCTAATCTAGAATGTTAACGGAGCATCGAAAAAGCCAAACTAAAATCACTCTCAATAGAAGGTACTTATGGAACCACTGACAAATGCACATGCTATGTTGGGCTATGTTCAGACTGGAGGCAATCAATATCAATAGGGATCAAATAAGATTTGCGTGTCCAGACATAACCAAACTATCGGCATGTTTGCTTTGATAACGAAGGTGGTGTACCATCTCACTCTCCAAATAGGCACCCTGATGCGTTGTGGTGCAGAACTCCGCCGTCACACAGGAAAATGCTGAAAACTTTGCACATACCGTTTTTGTTTTGTGTTGCGTTAAAGAGTGACGCAAAAAACAGTTTGAAATCCGATTTGAGCAGCCAGAGAGTCCAGACTGAGATGCATCTATAAAAATCTGATTGAAATTGCATTTCAAACCACCTCGATATGCGGTTTAAATCATTACAAAAAATGATTACATGTTTTTTTGCAGTTCAAACATTCAAAAACTCAATTGTATAAAATCTGGATATGCAAAACAAATCGGATTTTTGCTGGCACTGAACATGGCCCTAGAGACATTCTAAAGACATCAAATGCATCCTAGTTACCTGACTGCTGTCAATGGTAAGCTCTCCTCTTCCATCCTCCAATTCGAACTGCTGGGCGCTGTCGAGACCAAAAGGCTCTTTAACCACAGCTGGAACTGCAGCAAACAGCTCTTTCCCAGGACTCTGTTTCTTGGGTTCCCTGCCCCCAGGTGTGGAAGAGGTGGATGCACTGGGCTCTTTGCTTTTGTTAGTGTTGAGGTGAATTGACAGGAAGTTGAAAGGTTTCTTGGCCTCATTAGACAGCTGTCTCTGATTGTTGGCTGCAGTGACGCGGCCTTGAGAATCGCTGCCTATACTTCTCTGTTAGGATGAAAAGTGAAATTAACATTTACATTTAAAGCTAGCCTGTATTTGATAGTGATCTATGTGTTTGAGGGCTCGTTTCTGACTATTTGCTTCTGAACTAGTTCAAATCCATGCACTTTCTGTCTTGAAACAGTAGCAAGCTTAGAACCTCAGCCAAATCAAGTCAGTGAAGCGTGTCATAAATCTAATCATGGTTATAAAGCCCCACTCACCTCATCCAGATCCGTGAAGTTTATGGCCTGCCGAAGTCTATCGAGCTCAGCCTGGTCGGGCACAGACATCTGTGTGCTATACTTTACATGAGGGAAAGAATGGGGTGTACGTGCCCTCCTTCGCCCTGCTCCAGGAGTGGACTCTGGAGAAATGTCATTGGTTAGCCGGCTTTCTGACATAGTAGAGAACTTCTTCCTGTTCTTCTCAGTGGAGCGGTTGGCCTTATTCTGCTGAACTCCCCAATCCTGAGAGAATGGTAAATCGACATTTACAAACCATAAATGAGAGCACAGTTTAACGAATAAACAAAGCATAAGCTGAAAAATATAGAGTGCTTCAGGAATGAGTCAAAGTCAATGAGTTTATTTTTTTTATTTTTTATGGGATTTTGGTTAAATGCCTGAAATAAGGTCTGTGCTTAACACAATCTCAAGATATTTTCATGCTTTTTTTCTACAACACAAAATAAATCATTAAAGCTAGGGTAGGTAATCCTGTTCAGAAACATTTTTTTTATACTGGGTGAAATGGTCCTTCCATTCTGATAGTAGTCAATACATTATGTGTTCAGAAAAAGGAATGAAAAAAATCTGACCTCTGTAGCAGCTGTAGTAGGACAGTAAAAACTCTGACCAATCACTGCCATTCGGTGCGAATGTAAAGAACCAATCAGATGCCTTCATGTCTCGTGCCCGAGCACCACTGCGTGCACAGCAGTGATGCGTGGGTCAATGTATAAACAACCCGCACCCGACCGACGTTTTCAACTAACCCGCCCGCAACTCGGACCGCAAAAAAAAGAGAAAGAAAATATTGTACCTGACCCGCTTCCTGACCCGCATTTTTTAAAGTAGCTATAGTAAATGCTCATCGCGTCATGGGCCATAGACGGAGGTACTAGGGGTGCGCATTTTTCTGAATGCTGTATGATATAGCCTAGTGTTTTGTAATAAAGGCTTGATTTATTCATTTATTTCGTTTCATTTTCTTAACAATTAAGATGCTGCATGTGTTTATCCAGTCTAATCGACGTGTGCGTCTCTTCCCTGACTTTCCCAACAAAAATCCCGCCCCCTCTCAGCAAATAGGCTACATAAAACTGACATTACTGAGCTATATGCGTTTAAAAGTAGCCTATTAAAATTGCACAATGGCATTGCTCAGTTCAACGCGTTGGGAAATCGGTATTTTGTCCCGCGTCAGCTTTTATTCAAAAGTTAATAACGCGCTCAACATTCAAAAGGTAAATAAGGATTTCCCACTTTCATCTGCAGACTGCTCGTGCGTCATCCTCGCGCATTCAGCCAATAAAGTGTAGACCTATGTATTTCATAGAACATTGTGTCTAGTACTATATAAATTACAAAGGTAAACGACCCGACCGACCGCAACCCAAATATCATTAAAAATATTTTTGGATGACTCGTAACCACGGATAACCGCAGGCACCCGCACATTTTGGATCAACCCGCGCATCACTGGTAGGTACATGCAGCTGACTCCAAATGTGGATGCGCGTTCATGTTTGTGGGGGGGGGCGTAGCTTTGGACGGAGCACTGACAGGAGGGGGCGGAGCTTAGAAGAGGTGCCACTTTCAAATCTGGCTAGCTCTCCAACATTACTGACCCTAGCTTTAATACCCCATTTATAATTTTTAAGCTTTTAAGTTTGTAAACAAGTGGCTAAATGGGAATAAAGAGGTTATCAGGGACAATTAAAGCTGCCGTCGGCAACTCTGGCAGATTGAGTGGACTTAGACAAAACTTTTAATGTTTAGAACTCTCATGCCCCTCCCCCACTACCAACGAACACCTGCCCATTGTCAGTGCGTGTGTACCTGATTTTCTGTGAATGCGTCCGTCTCTTCAGCATCGATCAACACCATAGACTCGGAGGTAGGCTGCCCTGGCTAATCTATCAATAGATAGCAATAACCGAGGAATCGGAAGCTTGTTCTTAGATTTTCTCTCTGCCATCACGCTTCGTACAATCTTCAGGCGAACTTCAGGCGTGTCGTGTGCATGTGATATTGTAACGTCCGCGTCTGCGCGAGGGAGGGGGATCTGTGATTTGTGCACGACAGTCAGATCTCACACCCCCCTGCTGATTAGACCCGATGATCCGGGAGCGGTGGATTTTTGCAAAACAAAATAACACGCTCCAGGTGGAGTTAGAAGCTCGGGTTTTTTTCTAAAACCACCTTATTTATGTTGTTCTGTCGGATTATAGTGTCAATTTCACTGAATTTGATCAAAAAAATGTTGCCGACGGCAGCTTTAAATGTTGTCCCACCGAAGAAGAAAACTCATCTACTCACTAGTCCACAACTACAGCCTAGTGTGTTCACTCGTACTCCTACAAACTCAAACTGTCCAACTTTTAGATTTTAAATAGATTGAAAGTTGTCAGAAGCTTAATGGTGGCGGTGGTGTTAAAGTCAAACAACAATGCTGTAGTTTGTTTGTAGCCAAATATTGGGCTTTTTACTTCTGCTGATTATAATTAGGCTTCTAAATGAATAAAAGTTGTGTTCATTTGAGAAGATTATCTTGATGAACAAAACGTTAGAATCACGGAAAACTTTTACTGGTCACAGAGCTTACAGTATTTTCTGCAGTAATCCAAATGTCAAAGAAAAAATCCTATTGGCTTTTTGTAGAGGAAACCAGGGTGATGCTAACCTCTAGGTCATCCTACAAAGTTATATATAATATACACTCTATTGTTTCTGTTACATGGAGTATCAGCACGATTGATTCATACCATATTGTTGAGTCTATCATCCAAGCTTCCATTGGATATGGTCCAGTTGTGCAACTCCTGCTCATCTGTGCTGTCTTCAAATGGACTGCCGCCCGTCGCCATAATAAACGATCAGAACCTGCAGAAAACAACCAATTGATGAACACATACATGGACTTACTTAACCTAAAGAAATGCATAACCCCAATTCTGAAAGGGTGACCTTTTCAGAAATCTCTTATTCACTGTGCAGCTAAACAGGTTCTTGATGTGACAGTTTCATTTAAGGGGCTGAGGTTTGTTTGACCAGCTGCCAAGCAACATTCAACGCCTCACTGATCATAACAACAATAACCTGAATAAACTACATAATGACAGACCCTCATCACAGTATACAGTACTGGTCAAAAGTTTGGAAACACTACTATTTTTTATGTTTTAGAAAGAAGTCTCTTATGCTCATCAAGCCAGCATTTATTTGATCTAAACTACAGAAGAAGAAGAAGAAGAAGAAAAAAAAAAACAGGAATATTGTGAAATATTACTACAATTTAAAATAATGGTTTTCTATTTTAATAAGTTATAACTTACTTGAAAATATGTCATGACCTAATGCTGATTTATTGTCAATGTTGTCACAGTTTTATTGTACAGTTGTGCTGCTTAACATTTTTACAACCTGCAATGCTTTTTTCCAGATACTTTTGATGAATAAAAAGTTTTTTTAAAAAAGATCATTTTTCTACTGTTCCAAAGTTGGGGAAGAGTAATTGTTTCTTTTTTGAAATAATGTTTTACTTTTATTCAACAAGGATATGTTGAATTGATAAAAAGTTATTTATATTGTTAGAAAAGATTTCTATTGAGATACTGAATAATTCTCTTTTTCATCCACAATGATATTTACATGGTTCTCCTGGGTAACTTAACTTTCATGCTATAGCCTAACCATAGTAACGTTAAATGTTAATGTAAACTTAATACAGTGGTGTAACGTTATGTCCAAAAAAACAATAAGGTCAATTTAGTTACTGAAATCTAAATGTAACTTACTTTGCAAATTGAAGTCTGTGAGCTTTATTCCTCGAGAAATGTGAACTGAGGTTTGGTATTGTCTTACAATCTGTCGTCTATGAGTTTTGTGTCCGTTAAAACGGTTAAACCTGGTTAACGCGTCCAATTTCCCTGTCAGCACCATAGACAGTAAAAACACTCGCTTCTCTCCCAAGTTACATAGGCGCTTTCACCTGTGCAGGTGAAACTGCAGAATACGTGACGAGTAGTTAAAGATAACGTATTATAAACTGACGGTTACGTTATTAAAAAAGTAGATTACACAAATATAAAATCCTCGAGCGTGATGACTAGCAGTGCCTTTTAGACGCGCGTGAAGGTTTTTTTGGTCTGTATCTATGGTAACCTCTGGCACGAGCCATGGAACTCAAGATCCCCGCGAAAACTCCCGGTTAAAAGAAACAAACACCCCAACAGTCACCACAACAAAATGACTAATGTCTGGTTAATGGTCATAATAAACAGAAAGAAAGATTAGTAGCTAAATATCATATCAGCGCATTCCTGTTCTATTTTGACACGGGCTTGGTGGTGTTAAACTTGCCCACCTGACACAAAGGCATCTGACCGGTGCATCACTCTAATATAGACCACTTCGTCCACCTTCAAGCGCTCCAGATCAATTTGTCCCATTTAAAATGTTATGAATTTTAGTCAAATGAGAGCAAAACTTTCACATTTGATTGGTAATTCACTTCGTGATACGAGATAAGCTGGTATTTGTTGAAATGACTTTGAATTTCTTTAGTGAGGGAGCTAGCAAGCTAACAGAAGTTGAGAGAGAGAGAAACAACTGCACGAGCACATCAAGCAGGCTGTTTTAGTGAACAATCAGGAAACTTACCCTTAACGTTGTGGCGACCTATTACTGGAGCATGAGAATTATTCCCATATGACGTTTATTAAAATCCCAGATAAAGTGTCAATGCGTAGTGTGACTTCCACAAGGAGTAACCGCCTGTCCAGTAGCGGCCATCTTTACCCCATATCCAAACAAACAGGCGGAAGGATACCGTTCTCATTTTAATGAAAACATAATTTATGTTCATAATATAATCTGTTCGTTATATATATTTGACATTTAAAGTTGTATATTTGGATTTCAAGATGAGATTATCAAAAGGTTAAGCTAGCGAACAAACTAAGGCCACAAAAGTGTGGTACTATTTTACTTCTCGGAAGCATTTGGGGAGTTGTGCGCAATTTCTTAAAAGTACAGATGCTGTGAAATGTAACTGATGGAATGATGGTGATGATGAGTGAACACATAATATAAATATTTTACTGATAAAATGTCAAAGAAAAGTGATATTATGCAATGCAACCTTGGTCTTACTAAAAGCACTCGTATTACGTTAATGAATCTATATTAGACAATTCATAGATAGACCATATTGAAACTGAATTCATGAAAGAGACAGAGCAGTAGCCTGCATATGTGTGACAGTTGTTGTATAGAACAATGTCACTTGAAGGATGATAAGAACAAAATGGCGAGGTGAATTAGTACAGCCAAACTATTAGTATGTAACCTATAGGCCTATTACTGTAGCTTGAGGATGAACATGGATTTTAGTGTGTGGCCTACTTACTAGTTAGGGTTGGTTTAGGGTAAGTTGCTTGTAGTTATTCATTTTTCTATTTACTGTAACTACTTTAGTAAGTACAAGTAAACAAGGTAACAAGTAGTTTGTTTCTGAAGGTAACAAGGTAACAGTGTAACAAGGACAGTGTAAAATAAATATTTACCGGTATTATTCTAAATTAATTGTCATTTCTAAGATTTATAAATGGTTTTAGGATTAATTTTACTTGCATTAAAGCTTTGATTTGGCTACCCCAGTTTGAACATACATTCACGAGAGTTCATCACAGAAATAGGCCTACATCCATTCTGAATAGATTTTTACAGTTAGTTATATTTCTACCCGAATAGCTGAGCTTTGGGTTGTGTTTGCACAATCACTGAATATATGGCATTATATTGATCCATAGTAGGCTGTCAAAATCAATTAGTGATTTCTAATTAGTGATAGAGGAATAATGTCAGCATTTTCTCAGTGCATTTCAATAAGCAAATACTGTTAGCTAATGTAGTCTGTGAGAATGTCATACGGAATATTGACACATGCACACTTATGTGCTATCTCTAACATGAACACACATGCCCTTTGTAATAAATTATTCATGACCTCTCAGACTTCTTACACACACACACACACACACACACACACACACACACACACACACACACACACACACACACACAGAAATACTTAAACTCTATGTGTGATACATGCCATCTGACAAGTTATTATTTTCCTTTCAAGTATTTATACTGGAATAAATCTGGACATATAACAAAAATGTAGAAATAGCTAAATTAAAATATTAAAGCATGCCTTAAACTCAAATATACTATGTATAGACTCATTTTGTGTGTGCTTGTATAGTAAACCTATCTTGTCAGTAATCCACTTACAGGAGAACATACCAACTTTACATTTCCATTTATATCCACTAGGGGTCACTCTCTTTTATACAATAACGGTATTTGTCATTGCACATAAGTAAAAAGTTTTAGCTTTAACCACAAGGTGGCAGGGTAGGATAAAGGGTATTTCTTATGTCGGTAAAAAAAAATACTATTATAATATATATATATATATATATATATATATATATATATATATATATATATATATTAGCTCTTATATACGGTCTATGATAATAAACCGTTCGGTTTACCAATGACTTCCATTTTATGGACAACAAATACAATGGAAGTCAATAGGAACAGAAACTGGTTATCAACATTCTTTAAAATGTTTAGCAGAAGAAAAACATGACGAGTGAAAGTAAACGATGACAGCAAGTTTGTTATGCTCTCTTACAGAGAAAGTGTGAGATAAAACCGAGTGGAAGTTTGGGAGAATCAAACCAAAAGTGCCGAATGCAAGCCAGATTTGGCCCAGATTCTGTTGCTTGTCATATTTGAACTCCCTGATATTTCCTCTGTGTAACTCTAATGCATTTCTTTATAACCCATTTAAACAATTCAAAATCAGAAAGTAATTAAACTTCATGTGCTATTTGCAATAAAACAAACAATACAAAATATAAGGATAAAAATTCAGAAATTTAATGCATTAATTAAAAAAATAATAATAAAATAAAGCAAGGAAGGGCACTGCGGTTGAGATAGAGACACATTCACACCTAAAGCGTTCTGGATGTGAGGGCCACTGAACACAGTTTGGGAGAGAAGTAAATACATTCCACGATATTAGGAACAGATATCTGGATCTAGATGCAATCCAGTCAAAGGTGAGGTTGACATTTAAGCTTCTTTCTTTGAAAATACTTTTTACCCCTTTCTGAACAAACCCTTCTGTATACTATATGCTCTAAAAATAACAAACCCAAGCAAATAGAGGGCTTTGCATCCTGTTTTCAATCCTTTCTGCAAATATCATATAGTGTTCTTGTGAGCATACAATGAAAAGGACAGCTTTATATATTTTACTTACTATGTACAAACCATTTTTAATTAAAAAAAGAAGAAAAAAAAGGGATAAAAGAGCACAACTATAACAGAACATGACAGTCCGAGGAAGAGGTACTCTTATGTACAAGCCCTGAGGTATGTTCCCTCCTCAGAGAAATGTTTGTGTATGTATGTGAAAGAGACGTGAGACAGACAGACAGAAAAGAACAAACAAGCATGTAACAGAACAAGGCAATTCCTTGATCTAGAAGTGCAGCTGTGCATCATTGTCTTAAACTGGAAAAGGGAACATTTATAAACCTTACAAGTCTTTACAAAGTGTACAAGTCCTATTATAGGAATAAAATGGCCAAAAGGTCCATAGGCTCCTCTGAGTTCAGAGGTTATCTGGGTGATATGGGGGTTGTGGAGTTTTGGGGCGAGGGGAAGGAAGAGGTGGGCGAGAGACGTCGAGGGCTGCAGAGGTCTCCGTTGTGTAGTTTCCACAGCAACTCCTCGTTCTCCATAGATAGCCGTTTGTTGACCTTTGACTCTTTCTGTAGGGTCTGTTGAAGCATGGCCTGCTCTGAGGAGAGCTGCCTACAGTCAAACAAAACAAAAAAAATACTTTGAGAAAATAATACACTAATATAATAAGCAAAAATGCTGTTGGATCCCCATAAATACTCAGAGAACATGACAAATTAAGTTTTTGAATCTTACTTTGAAAGTGCAGCATGTTTGTCCATCCTTGCCCTGTAGTCCTCGTTCTCCTGCTGGACTTTATTTAAACACTCTTCCAGTTTCAAATTATCCTCAATCTGTGAACAGTGATAAAATCATTAACATATTATTTATTCATCAAACAGACACTTTATCAATGGTAAACCCAATAAGAAACAAAAATAATCTAGTTGCATTTATGGTGCCTTGATTAAATATATGGCATTTATTTGATCTATACATTGATCTATAATAATGATTACCAAGATACTTTTAGTCATTCTGGATTTCTGTGGGTTAGAAAGTTTAAATGTGGCAAGTTACAGCAGGTTTACTGATGGCTATCACTACTGGGATAGTTCATTTTTTTTATTTTTTTTTATTCTGTGATCATTTATTCACCCTCATGTTGTTACAAACCTGTATGCACATATTGCAGAACACAAACGAGTGTTTTTATGCATACAATTGAAGTCAATGGGGTCCAATGTTATTTTGACTTTATTATATGACTTTTTTTTCTCTGTGGTTTCTGTACTATGTTTTTAAATGAAAGTCATTCAAATTTAGAAAGACTTAAGGAAAAGCAAATAAAGAAATTTCATTTTTTGTGCTAACTATTTTTTAAAAAGGTGAACCATCAATAAATATCTGACAGTGCATAGTTATGTGATGGGAATCATGGGAAGCGACATCACTGCAGATTCTTCCTTTAAATGACAGGAAGGCAGTTGACCTGGCAAAGTATAATAATACACAGTGATATATGTATACATATAAAACAGTACACATCCTCACCAGTTTGTCCATCTGCATGAGTTTCTTGTCTTGCTGGTGTATCTGGTTGGTCTTTATTTCCAGCACAGCCCTGAGACTCTCCAGCTCCTGTTCCAAATACAGTGTGTGGGCGTCCTTCTGCACACAGAAACAGGTGCTCAGTTTGTGTTTCACACCATATGGGAAGACAAAGAAGTACACTTAACATCTCTATGGATCGCAGGCTTGGCATGGGCCACAGTAACTGACTTGGACGTCCCACTAACCCCCTCGAAACTATGGTTGAGGTTGTTGTTAAGCTTGCCGAAATAAGAACAAAAGAACCACACAAATGCACACATTTGTAATGGACTTTATAAGGATCAATTCTTATAGTGTTGTTATTGTTAACTTTTTTTTAAAAACACTTAATAAAATTATTGATATTATCAATATAAAAAGATTGATAAATAGTATGATTCTATATTACTGGTAGGTTTGAGGATTGTTGTAGGAAGTATACGAATAAATCAGTGAAAAAGGGATTTAAATTCACCAACCCTGTGCTTTTACTGTGACTAATGCATATCATTGCAAAGTGCAACTTTTACCTGACTTTTGTCTGCCAGAGCTCTCCTCCGCTCCTCCTCCGCTCTCAGTCTTTCTTTCAAAGCCTCGTTTTCTGCTGTCAAAGTCTGAATTTTCTCCTGTAGGGGAGAGAACAGTGATTGAAT
The DNA here is from genome assembly GCF_949152265.1 of Phoxinus phoxinus. Taxonomy (NCBI): domain Eukaryota; kingdom Metazoa; phylum Chordata; class Actinopteri; order Cypriniformes; family Leuciscidae; genus Phoxinus; species Phoxinus phoxinus. The sequence continues at coordinate 12,222,318 of NC_136881.1, read as the reverse complement.
AATATATATATATAGATATATATAAAACACCAAAAACATTATTAGCAATTTGAGTAAATAACTCAATACTACATTTTTATAAATTCAATAATAAGTTATTGTAACATATTATTCATATTCTTAAGTTAAATTTTAAGATGGTGATGCATACATTGAGCATAGCCTCAGATTCCTTCACTGTTTTGTCAAGTTCTTGCTTGTCCTGTTCTTGTGTCTTCCTGAGCTCTGGAAAAGAAACAAAAAAAATCTCGTTGATCTCGTCTTGACAAAATAGATTACATCAAATTAAAAATATAGAACATAAAATGAAAGGATAAACAATAGGCCTTTTCATGAGTGCAGTGAAATTACCTGCAAGTGAAGTCTCATGTTCATGTTTCAGTGTTGCTATCTGTTCAGTGTGTGCCACTTCCTGTTGGTTCCTCAGAGCTTCTTGTTTGTTCCTCACATCATCCACCTGTCAGTGGAAACCATACTCATCATCTTACAATGAAAACATTAAACATGTACTTTTTTCCTCATGTTGAGCTGGTTGGTCCTGCAGAGCGGATGCAGCATCACGTAAATTTATTCACATCCATCCATGATTCATTTAGAAACACAAACATGCAAATAAAAAGAGTGCACACATAAAAAAAAAAAAAAGCACACATGTAAAATTGCGTGATTGGAGCTGTGTGATTTGAATAGTTAAACGTGATTACATAAGACTCGTGATTTGTTTGTGAAAGCCCAGGTGAGATCTTACCTGCTGCTGCATGAGCGCCCTGCATTTATCCGCCTCCCTCTGATAGGCCTCGTGGGTCTTGTCCCATTCTGCAGAGTAGAAGTCCTTCAGTCTCTCCTCCAGCTGCTGTAGTTCTGCCTGATGCTGCTCCTGCAGTTTCTGGAACAATGCCTCCAAAGTCACACGCACCTCCTCCTTTTCTTTCTCCAACTGCTCACAGCACGAGACAGAGTTACCTGGGGAAGGAGTGAAGGAGAGGAGCATGTTAGGAAGAAGATGAGTCTTGGTCATCAGCACTCTCAAAACTATATAAACTCGGCCTTGGTCTTATCGCTCGGTGGCTTGGTCTGGATCTGGGTCTCCAGTTTATTTCCATCATACTATGTTTAATTGAAATGAATGCAGGAATCAATTCTCCCTTTTCTCTTTCAGTTCACTAAAATACTTTTTAAACAAGTCTCGGCCTAAATCCGGGCCTTGTGGAGTTTGGTATTGGTTTATGCTGGATACACACCAAAAGATAATCGGGCTGATTTTGGGCCGATTTCCCCCCTTCCGACAATCCTAGCTATGTCCCGATTATCTCAATGGCTCTACAGATTATTTGATCAGATTTTCCCTTGGCGTGATGTAGGGCTGCACGATATGAGGAAAAGCTGCGATGTGCGATAACATTGTTTAATATTGCGATGACGATATGACTTGCGATAAATGTGATTGTACTATACTGTTCCCATGTCTTAGTGCTTTAATAGGTTCTTTGCGTGATATGTCAAACGTTTATTACCTGCCTGGTTCAGAATACACGATTTTAGCACGATTTTGGCACGATCCGTTTGACGTATGAGTGTCGTGGAGATTCGTAATAACGACAACGGGCATCAGGACGCAAGATTCGATCGCTTCATCTCGTATAGTGTGTCATAGTGGGCGACAACCTACGTCGCGTCTGCGATGCTTCACGACAGAAAGACTATAGCATGTTTAATTCTTAAACGGTCCTCCACGACGGGTTGAATATGTGTTCACAGTCGAGACTCTGGTTGAAAATATGTTTGTGTGTGGTTTGCTGTCTTTGTCTTGCATCATGGTTTGCATCATGACACACCACACACTATAGGAGCAAAACGGATAAATCGAGGATTTTTTGTCCTCATGTTTGTGGTCCATCACATTTTGAAAATCTTGTAAGATGTAAAAAAATATTTTGGTGTGCACCCAGCATTAGGTCTTAAAGGTTCTTGTCTTGACACTAACTTTGGAATATTTAACAGATTCTAGATTGTACTGCAAATTGTATTTATTCTAGAATGTTCTGATGGTTCTATTCTCTAAAGAGACAGTAGAATCTAGAACGCACCAAAATAGAACCTAGGATGTACTAGTGGTAAAATTCTGTAATGAGTTAGGATTCTATTTTAGACTGAAAAAAAAAAAAAAAAGTCTAGATCTCAAATTGACTCAAGTCTAGAAAGTTTTGATGGTTCAATTCTCTAAAAAGCCAGTAGAATTTAACATAGAATCTTAAATGCACTAGTGGTTAAATCCACTAAAGGATCAATACAATCCGAATAGAAAGTACTGATAACCACACCATTTACACCAACAATTACATTTAGTATGTTTGTGTGGCTAGTTCAATTTGAAATGGGGAGGGGTGAATACTTTTATTCAGCAAGTGACCGTACAGACTTATACATTGTAAAGTTAGACTGGAGTAGTGGCTGCTGAGAAACAAATGCCACTTTGCCATCATAGGAATAATCATTTGAAATGTCAAAATAGAAAGCTGTTATTTTACATTTTAAGAATATTTTTCCATATTACTGGCAATGGTGAGCAGACTTAGTTCTTTCAAAAACTTTTGAATGATAGTGTACTCAATTTCCTAAATATTGAGTAAAATCCAGAATCTACTGCGGTAAGAATTATATTCTAGAGGATTGAACCACCAGTACATTTAAACCAGAATTACATTTACAAGGTCTGCGGAGTGAAGTTAAGATTCCCCTCAAATTTTCATCGGACATTTAAATGTAGCATGCATGTGTTAGCATATGTTCTTGAAGCCTCATGATAAATATTCTTTGAATTCTGTGAGGTAAAGGGCAGTGAACTTTAGGAGCAGAGTGTCATTTGGCCAACTGCACCTTCAGACTAGCATTCAGAAGCCAGTGTGAGCGAAACATTCCTCATACGCCACACACATCCTTCACACTTGTCCTGAAGCCAAAGGCCATGACAGTGCGTAAGGCCAAAATAATTAAACATAACAAGCAGCACATCTTCAACATTCTACAGCATTAGAAATGTGTGTGTCCGGGCTTGCCAAGAATGTGTGTGTATTTGAGTTCAATGTACAAACGCATCGAGTAGTCATATTTTGTTGCTAACACATACAAATAAAAACAAAGACTCCAAACATAGTGAAAGGCTGCCAAATGTCTACAGGGTATAATAAAACAGGAGTGTGATTGACGTGTGGTCGATCATATTGGTTTCCCAATTCCCAAACACTGAGCTGTACGGTTCCATCAATGCAATGCTCATCAGAAAAGCACAACACAGGATAAAACACGAAACAGCCTCACTCTGGAATGTAGGAACATCATCGAACAACAAATATATGATTGGCAAATCACTCCAAGGCAGTGAAGCCTCATACACGTGCTAAATGGCGTTAATGATAACATAGACAAAGAAATATTACTAGAATTGTACATATTCTAAAGAAAATTTGAGTGATGCTTGCCACCACAATGCCAAGGCTAAGCCAAAAAGAGCCCAATCTTAAATTTCGGTGATATGCTGGCCTCTAAATATGGCTCGAAAAAAAAAGCCTAAATTCTGCAATCTCAAGTAGGTGTGACCCCGAAACTAAACACTCCCTCAGCCCTATTTTATCAGGATTGTGCCCTTGAGCAAGGCATGTTATCCCAAGGTTTCTCACAAAGACTTTCCCTACAATTAGTGTTCTTCAAGTCACTTTAAATAAAAGCACCTGCTAAATGACAGCTATCTAACCAACATGAAAGCTTACGTTCTGTGAGCTTTGAGAAAGGACATAGAAACCAAGCCTCTGTGTATTTGACTGGACAAGTGTTGCTTACCCAGTTGCTCTTGCAGGTTGTTGAGTTGGACAGAAAGTTCTTCCCTCTGTTTGACTGCCACCTCACGCTGTAACAAATGACACAAACAAAACTGAAAAACAATCATTTTTATATAATACAAAATGTAAAATACAATTATATAACACAAAAAGCAATCTATTTTATATATTTTTTAGAAGTATAGCTGGTCACATTTTCATTTGCCAGATCTGGCCTACTGTAATAAACAAAATCTAGGGGACAGTTTTTTGTGTGTTTTTCTTTTTAATAAAAAATAAAATAAAAAACAGTTTTCATGAAAGAAACAATGCAAAAAAATTGCAACTAACATAAATAAAATATGTTTAATTTGAAGTACTAAAATAAAAATAAAAATGAATGAGTTTTATTAAAGAAATAAAGCACATAACAAAATTACTAAAACAAACCAAAATTAAGATGAAAACTGAGAATATAAAAATAGCTAATTCAAATCACCGATACATACTATAACAGCACATAACAGTAAAATGACACTTCTGTCCCACCAAATACCCTTAATTTTGCCAATTATTTTTTAATTGAAATGAACTACTGCTTTACTTATAGCCAACTTAATTTAAACACTTTTTTTAAGTTAACTTTAATCACAAATGAATGCTTACACTTAATCAGTGAATTAATTGATTAATTGGCCGTTTAACGTTGATACTTTGTCTATTATAATTATTTATATTATTATTTATTTAGAAGCAACATTAAATAAGAGTCTTTCACGGACCACCAGTGGTCCGAAATTTGAGACCAACTGCACTACTGAAAGCTGCAGGTCACTCATTGAAATTTCCCCAAAACTTCTACAAAGTTAAGTGCTTCAATTCGACCCCACAGATGTTTTAAAGAGCCAACACATTTTATTATTCATTTTACACACAGAATAAACACTCACCCTTAGATACTAACTATAAACACACTACAATCCCCAAGCCTTTTCAATGATATCATGCATTACGCATGGCTCTCAGCTTGACACTGTCAGTATTGGCAAAATGGGCTGTTGTTGTTGGATAAGAACCATCTCAATCAGTTTCTTATCAGCAGGCGTGATCAAGGGTCAGTGTGAGGCCGAATTAAATGTTTCAGTAAAGACGCATGTGTGTGTCTGTGATCAAGCGCCGGTTAATGTTACAGTAACTTCTACATAGCCAAAGATCACACAGCCTGGGAAAGATTACTATGTTCTGTGATAAAGACTGCTAAACACGTGATGGACAAACGTAACAGAACATGCTGACACACAAATCTCCAGTCAAACTCCATGTTATGGTTACTTTTACTATACTCGCACACACTTGGGTTCACAGCCTAAGATACGAGGACAGGGGTTTACACCTCTGAACTACTCAAACACACACTCACTATGGACAAAACACACAAAGACCTGCAAACACATGATTGTGCACTACACAGTATTGCATGCTGAATATAATTTCTGATAACAAACTGGAATTTGAACCACAAACAAAATATATTACTCCAAACCTAATCACAGATGTACAACACATGATACACAACTCAGAATTTCCTGCCATTACAAAATATCAATCGCCCAACAAGCCTAACAATGGTTCTGCTGTTGAACAGGAAGTTAAGAATCAAAAAAGCCAACACATTGAAAAGAGAAGTTACTGAGAAACAGGGTAGTAACTAGTAAATCCAATATTAGTAGATGCAAAATAACCACTAAAAATGGAGAGGAACTAGACTGCACCTTTTGATTCTTCTTGGAGCCAGGGTGTTTCTTTAGGCCAGGTTTGCTCCCGGAGGAGCCCATCTTCTCCTCCTGCCCTCTCCTCTCCCCTAAAACCCAACAATCTTCAACTACTTTCCTCCTTCTCTACTCTTAAAACTGGTCTGTCAGCATCAGTCTCCAGGCACGCTGCATTAGAAACCGTTCCCTCCCTTTCACTGACCTGCCCCCGTATTCCTCCTAAGAGAGAGGGAGCGCAAACTCAGATAAGAGAAAATGGAAAGGAGTGAGTAGGTGGAAAACTCAGTTCTGCGGTTATGAAGAAAACCTTTTTTTTTTTGGTTTTATGGGCAAGCAATTTGATTGGTCCTCACTGATATAAGTAAAAGATGAATCACATTTTTCCAGGGTACATGGAAAGAAGTAAGTCCAAAAGGTGATATCAGAGTTACATAACATGGCTGTTTTATAAATGAGATTGGTGCATTGGAGTTTATATAACGTTATGGTCAACGTGGGAACCATTACATGCGGCAGAAGACTATAGGTCTGCAAAGCTGATCAGTTTAAGTTCAAATATAAATGGGGGAAGAAAAAATATATGAAGGATTTGGACAAATTAATACATAAAAAGAAAAAGTACCAAACAGATCATACCTGAAAACATAAAAAAGCATTAAAGCACATGCTAATAGGTTATTTGCATATGCTTGAACTGCCAGCAAACTATTGCATTTGGATTTGATTCCAAATGCAATAGTTTGGTGGCAGTTCAAGCATATATGCAAATAACCTATTAGCATGTGCTTTAATGCTTTTTTAATATTTTCAGGTATGATCTTATATGACAACTTTTAATTGAAATAAAATAACTTTTCAGAGGACATTCAAGAGCGTAATTTTCTACTAGAAACAGGCTAAAAACTAAATGCAACCATATTCTATGAATTACGGTATGGTGGAAAGCGGGTGGGCGGGTACAGAGAAACATTGCTCTACTGTTATCAGCCAAACAGCTGTGAGGTGGGAAAATACACCCCGCCCCTTCTTCCCTCAGCCCCGCCCTCTTGGGCTCAGTAGCAGCTGGTGCATTCCTCACAGCAACATCTCACCTCCTCTGTGCTCACTATCAATCACTGTGGGTGACACAAGTGCTAAAACTGTCAACTTTCCCTAAAGCAAAGTCTCACTTTTTTCATTGAGCGGAACGAAAGCAAAAGATTTGTGTGTTTCCTAGACAGCATGTGAGTGTATGTGGGGTTTCTGGAGTAGAAGTGCAAAAATTATGAAGTATCCTTGGTGTTTTTTTTTAACCTGTTTGGATAAGAAGAATTGATGGCGGGTCGACTTGCTATTACTGAGAGATAAAGAGATAAGATAACAAATTCGCATTTTATTTAGGACACTGAGGAATGCATGGCATGAGATGTAAAAAGGACTGACTTGAAGTTTAAGAAAGAAAGAAAGAAAGAAAGAAAGAAAGAAAGAAAGAAAGAAAGAAAGAAAGAAAGAAAGAAAGAAAGAAAGAAAGAAAGAAAGAAAGAAAGAAAGAACGAAAGAAAGAAAGAAAGAAGTTGTGGGTTTCTCTGTGTAATTTTACGCCTGGGGTCAAGATTACTATGGGTGTGGGGTGCACATTGAGTAACCTATTAACATAGTTACACTAACACTAGCACACATAAGCCTACATAAGTCCCCTACTTTAAACCTAGCCAATAGTGTTTACCTATAGGTGGGTTCAGGCACATTAGAGTAAGTTTAAAGTCAACACAAAATCAAATTTACTTTCTATTTACTTTCTCAATACACGTTTCTGGCCTTGTGCATGATTTATTTGCGCACATCATTTCAAGGAAAAAATATGTGTTGCCATAACCTTTCAACACAATTCTACGTCTGAAAGTAAAATTGCACTTTTCATGATCCAACCAAACAAAAAAATCTTGTTGAATATTCTAAGTACAGTAGGTCCTTTTGAGTGTGTGTTATATTCTTCCTCACTTTGATCTCTCCGGCCTCAATTAATCGCACCTAAAATTCAAAATCAAGAAAAATGTATGCCAGCCATGCAGGAAATACAGTAAAGATTCACACCTTCAGATCATCAAACATCATCAGAGAGTGCAGTATATGATTCAATAGAGCATTTTACATCTAGATGATTTTATAGTCAGCGGTTCTGCCTCAGGGCCCATGAGGGTGGGATTACGCTCCTTCCTACTCTCTCAGAAAAAACAAAATGCAAAACAGTAGTGTGTTACTACACCCCAATCAAACAAACAGTAGACTTATGAAACTTCAATATCACACTTTTCTTCTAAGTTTACCACAGAAGTTTCAGAGTGATCAAAGCTGATTACCGTATACGATTGAATATAGTGAAGACTAACTAATGCAGACTGAGTCTGACTGTAGCTTTCACCATCCTAACATTCCTTAAAAAAAAGGTCTTCACAAACATATGAGAAACTCCCTACTAAGATGTTAAAAAGGCATTCAATCGATCATGAGCAGTGTGGCAAAGATGCGTCAGTCGGTGATTCATTATTCCGTTTAACTGGTTTGGCAAGCTAAATACCCGAGGCTTAACATTTAAAAAATTACTGAATTACTGGTTGTTTGTAATTTCAGTTTTAATGATAATTTTTTTTAAAAGAGAATAATTCTGATCTTTTCAACTCTAGTACTATCCTGCTATTGTGTTAACCTCCTGGTTATTTGATGTATTCAGACTAACGAGAACCCTCAAATGCTCAGTAACACTTAGTGATTGACAGTCTCTTTTGATCTGCAAATATTTGCAAACTGAAAGAAAGCAAAGGGAGATTTAGCGCTGTGACAGGTTTGTATCCAGGATACAGCCAATCACAAAATAAAGGGCTTTTTCAGACACTCCCAGATATTTGATCATGCCAGGCCATAGTTTGATGGCTGACATTTAGTCAAAGAGACCCCAATAAGACTGACGGTTTCCTCTTAAACTTCTGTTGCGCTGGTTGAAGTCACTATCAAAGCTACTGTAGCCACATTTCATTTACAGAACAATGGCTGAGGGTTAAGAAGTAATTTAAAAGAGGAAGATCAATGCACAAGTGCAACATCTAGCTAAAGAGGCCCATGTGTGGGTCTGATGGCGATGAGCATGAATGAATAGGAACCTGTGTTTTCGGTAGGGTTGCAAACAGATCACATGATAGGCTCAGGTCAAACTTGGCTTATTGACTAACCCAAATCATGCATGACATCTAGAGTAAACGTGAGAGAACATCCCCCTGCAGCCCTCTTAGTTCCAACACACCTGGAAATGCTGGTTAATGGTACCACCATATACAACATTTCCTACTTCTGTTTTCTAGACATAACAAACAGGCACATACACTATGACCAGGGTGGGAAGTGGCGGGTGACTTTGACTTGTATACCAGCCACAGTGGCGGGTGCGAACGACTAGCGATCGTCCCTTCAGTCGATAAAAACCTGAATCCAGGACAAATCGAGCTCTTTTATAGGCGGATTCCCCTGGAATTCCCCTGCGCTCTGTTCGGCGGCATCACACCGATTGGTTCGTGCAGTTACGCCGCTCTGCCATTGGTTCGTGCAGTTCCCAGTGACCAGCCAATAGCGTACGAGTAACGTAACATTCTCATTTTCCATTAGATATTTTCCTCTACATCTCATCGGCAATTTCGATTTTGGCATGCTCTACAGCAGCTGACCACTAAGGAGCGAATGTATAGTGACATGACATAATTGGCAGATTCAAACTGTGCTATCGCGCTATGGCTGGCGCTGAGCCAAAGACGGACGCGCTCAGTGCTTGTCATATACCACATAATGTTTATTTTAGGTTTCAGACATCTAAATACGTATAATTTAGAGCAAAACAATACATTTATAGTTTGTAAAATACACAATGGTGTCTATGGAAGCAGCAATAACAATCCATTCAAATATATTTGCCCTATTGGCCAAACCCTATTACTGAGAGATGAGTCAATCTTTTTTTTTTTTTCATTAAACATGTAGGCCTACAATTACTGTAGAATATGACCAAACTGACCAAACACAATTTTACCATGGTCTCGCAGGCTTTTTTTCACATCACTTTTTATTTGTCTACATTAATAAAATATGTATTAATAATAATAAGAAATAGATTATTGAAGCAATTCAAAATATGCTAGTGCACTTTCTTTTATACATTTGAATTCCGGAAAAAGTGGCTGGTAAAAAATATAAGTGGCTGGTAAAATTGGGCATCCACCAGCCACTGTGGCAAAAAAGTTAATTTCCCACCCTGACTATGACAAGCATCAGCATGCGATTATCCATAATTACATTTCAGATGTTTATAATTGCAAATGAATTACAGTTTGAAAGGATGAAATGAAAATGTGAGATATCTGCAATTATAATCAGACTAATAGAAAAGATGAAGAAGATAATTTGAATAATCATCATATAAGATCCTCTAATTATGTTTCACATACACTATCTTTCAAAAGTTTGAGGTCAGTAAGAATATTTGTATTCAGCAATGATGCTTTAAATCGTGTTATATTTATAGTGACATTTATAGTGTTATAAAAGATTTCTATTTAAAATAAATGCTGATTTAACTCTCTATTTATCAAAGAACACTGAAATAAAAACACACCATGGTTTTCACAAAAATAAGATATATTTTAGCTTTACCATCAGGAATAAATTATTTTAAATAAATTAATTTTCAGCTTTACCATCAGGAATTATTATTATTTTAATTTTTTTTATTGAAAAGTTATTTTAAATTGTAATAGTACTTCACTGTATTTTTCATCAACTAAATGCAACCTTGGAGAGCATACAAGACTTCCTTAAAATATATAAATAAATAAAAATATATAAAAAAACATTACAAAGTCTTACCAACCCCAAACAGCATAGTGTATCTTAATTTGATTCGACACACATTCTGAAGTTTAAACTCGTCAAAATGATAATTTATCTATCTGAAAATGAGCTGATAGTTAAATCTAAGTGATGGATAAAACAAAGTTAAATGGAAAGTGCATTCGCATTTTTGATATCTGTAAAAGAAGGTTAGTTCCAGACATCTATACTGTATCTCATTTGCAAATAATCAGATGTGACGTAAAATTTTCAGGTATCTTTACTGAAGATGAAATAAAACATATTCTATTGAATTATGCCACATCTCATTCTCAAACAGAACTAGTCACAATTCACTACTAAAGGAAATTTAGGAAGACAAAAGAAGACTTGGATAACCTTAAATTAGTGCTTTAGCACACACAGTCCCATTTAAAACCCCATTTTAGGCAGCTCTCTGCACGTAGACCAATAATGCACCACAGGTCAACAGACCAATAATAAGCACTAATCACTGCAAGGAAGTACAATAGAAAATGAATAGGGAAAAAACCTGCATAGAGGAATACCTAGACAGAAAGAAAGAGAGAAAATATTAAACAGTAAAGCTTTCAAACCTCGCTGAAGATGTGCTGCACAACCAAGGCGAGAGCCTCCAGGCGCCGATTGCTGTTAACGATGAGTTTACGGAGGTGCAGGATGCATTGACTCTTCTTCTCATTTTGAAGACGAAGATCTCTCTCTTCCTCTTCCTCCGTCGGTCCTCCTTGAGTACAAGCTGGGCTGTGCTGCTGTGTCCGTCCAGCTGTTGGCCCAGCAGCTTTGGGCACTTTAGGGCTCTTGTCCACTGTAAAAGAGCGCGTGTTCAGTGCGGTCATTAGCTTCAGCATGATTTCACTGTCCAAAATCACATATACTCCTCAATTCAAATCAAAAAAATATTTTCAAGAAAAAGTAAACGCATACACACCCACACACTAGAAGAACATTAGGTTACTTAAATGATATCATAAGAAAGAAAGAAACATGACCAATAGAAAGCTCTGCAACAAAAGCTTTAAGCAACAAACTCAGCCACACAAAAACCATTCGCCCTCTCTTGAGTCCTAGTGCATGCTGGGATTGAATCTTAATGATAATGCACTAAGATCCAGAGAGCACATTAAGAGTGCATTAGAAGGAAAGAGAGAGATGTGTGTTTGTGTGTGTGTGTGTGTGTGTGTGTGTGTGTGTGTGTGAGTGTGTGTGTGTGTGTGTGTGTGTGTGTGTGTGTGTGGAGAGTGCATTTTGGCCCTATCTTCTACAGGCTAACTGAAGTCAAAATATGGTTTCCCATCCCATAATCTGTGATGAATACTGACTCACAGATCTCTCATACAGAAAACAATCAATATATCATCCTACTACACCAACCATTTTCACCTTAATAAATCAGTGTATAACCATATATTCAAACTACATACTGAGAAATCAGAATTTACACTGAATACATCTGAAAATTAGAAAAATAAGTATTATCCTGTTCACTGGGACTAAAACATGTATATATTAGTGACATGGAAATCCATATGCACCATCAAGATACATTAGATACAATTATTTCATACTTCACCCCCAATAACATTCTTTACAAGGTTATAAAAACATAATTCATTGCAAAAATTGTTCTCACTTTAGTTATTCACCTTCCCAATTACTGTCAATTATACAAAAGACACAAAGTACAAAAGTATATATATGACTATTTCACTATTATTAGTCACCTTATAGATTTTTATTAACATATTCCATGTAGTCTCCCAATATATAAGAGGTCATAAAATATGGCATTGATGTGATGCTGTCATTGCTTCACATGTCAATTACCCATGTTTAAGCTCTCTTATTAATTCGATATTTAAATCTTAACATGAGGATTAAAGACAGATGAAGGCTGGATATATGTGTCCATAATTTTGCTATTCTGTTGGCTTCTCTCAAACTCCCAGGACTACTGTAGGGATGACATTTAACAAGAACTGTAATTTGGATGGTAATATAGTCCTCGTTTAAATGTAATCTATATTTACACAGCAACCTTAAAATATTCCACACACAAACCTGCCAACTAACCACAAGAAACACATGGAAGCGGTGAAAGGTACAAACTGAATATTACTCTAGTGGACTGGTTTGACAGCCACCCTTAAAAGTATAGTTCACTCAAAAATGAAAATAATTTCTTTATTGCACAAAGCTGTCGTATGGCTTTCAGAACACTTGATATCAATATAGCTTAATATTGAATATAGCTGAATATAGCCATAAGAACTTTACTTGTATTATGTTTTATGGAGCTTTGATAACCCCCGTCCCCCCCAAAAAAATAATAGCAGATTTTTTTTTTTAGTTTTGTGTAGTAATAATAATACAAATAAAAAAAACTCAAAAATGTTTGGGGGTGAGTAAATGATGACAGAATTGGGTGAACTATACATTTCAACCACCTTCCATGAATCACAAAGTCTCTCTGATGCCCCCTGCTGGCAGATACATTCAGAAATGTGTTGACCCTCAGATTCTGCTCACATAGCTTCTTTTATGTGCATTTTGGAAATGAAGTCACACAACAAATGATCAACACATCATTCTTCACTCTTAATGAAGGGAGACTGTTTGAAGTGAAGTATCAATATAGCAATATATCAACCGCCTGTAGAAGTTACACAGACATGCAGTTTATAAACACTACATTCATATTAGTCTTTGATAATCTTTAATAAGAACACTCATTAGGCAGTCAGTGTATTTAATGAAAACATATCTAGTCTTTCTTTATTTTTGACTATTGATTATTTAAATAAATAGAAACATGTAATCCTGTTTATGATGAATGCACAACTAATTATCATTAAAATGCTTCCTATCTCTCTTTTTTATACACAGTGAAACAATTTTCTTTCTAAATCTGCCAGTCCAAACCCAAATGTGATGTATAATGCAACGATCACTGTGACGAATGTCCCTGTTACATTATTCAAATGCAGGCTTGAAATAGCGAGACTGCTGCAGTCCTTTTCTGGCTCAATGAGTTGTGAGGGAATATGTGCTTTGAGGTAACTGTAATGTCCTTAAAAAACTGTAACCCAGTGGCATCATAATAAACAGTGCCCTTGCCTGTGGTCACATGACCGCATCTGCACAATCTGCTACCCCAGTGGACTGTGTCATCAGCTCTGATCACATCACTGCTGACCTGATATACTTCGCTGCTACAGACATTATTGTGGCACAGAGATACATTCTGTCCTCAAAACCCTAACAAATCGGTATAGTGGCAGTATTGAGGTATCAGATGGTAACTGCGGTATATACTATGATGCTGAATGATTACCACATTTATATGTCATGGTACAGTATTTTACATGATACATGGTACTCTAGAATACCATGAAATTACCATGGAACATGGAATGTGTGTGTCTGTTTGGTGTATTAAAAATAATGATGTATTATTAAAAACATGATTTGTGTAAATTGTTTAGATTAGATTTTTGCCACTTTCTTGTATATACTGAAAAAATACATATATAACACAAAACAATTATTTTATTTACACACACATATATAATTATCTGAAATAGATTTTTATGTTTGTTTGGTCCCCATGAAGAAAATGGTTTATAAAGGATACTAAATTGTTTTTCTTTTTAAATGCAGAAAGCTTTGTTTTAGGGGTAATTTTAGGGTTAAGGGCTAGGAAATTTCATTAGCTCAGTATAAAAACCATTATGCCTAAGGAATGTCCTCATAATGATATGGAAGTCGTTTTGTTTTTAAAGTAAAAAAAATAAAAAATAAATAGCACTTTGAAGCCTACTTCAAAGTTTGCGTTCTCAGGCCACCAAAACGCTGTTGTTGTGTAAATGAATGGCCAGAACGCATTAAAAGTTTTCTGTTTTCAGGTGAAAAGGGTGTTGTGTAAGCGGCCCCTGAGTTAATAACTAATGATTTTTTACAACAGAAATGAATAAATTAAAAACGTACTTGCGGAGACACTTTCTTCTAGATCTGCTGTACAGCCAAAACAAGCTTTGTTTCATTAATTTCCTATTATCACTGTAAAGCTGCTTTGAAACAATATGTATTGTAAAAAGCACTATAAATGAAGGTGACTTGACTTGAAAACCAGATGGAAAACTAGTTAATGGCGCAGCTGTGTTTGTGTGAGGGAATGACACAGAAACGTAACAATGCTATTGTGGATTTCTTCTTTTGCTATATTGGAGTAAATAGGAACGCAAAAAATAATACATTTGTTATAGTTTCCTTTCACCACACAGAAAAAAACACGGCAGGCAAAAACATTGTTTTTTTTCACTGGTCAATTTTGAGGTTATGGGCTATGTGTCTTCCATAACATGTCTTCTTTCAGACTTGTGGTGAAAAAAAGTCCAAAATACACATTTAGGTCTTTATTTTACTACACTTAATCTATTTATCGATTTCTCCTAAATTCAACAAAAGTTGGCGTTCTAAATCAACATGCTGCTCCGCGATCGCTGCCTGCACACAGTGATCACATATACCGTTGGAAAGCTCTCTCTCTCCTGTACAATGTTGTCGGATCCAAATATGGTCATTTCCTTTTTATCAGCAACCAATTGTGAAAGTACAATGGACATTTAACTCTAAAAGCAAAATCTCATTGGCTGATGTCAATTTCTGACAACGTGATTCGTTCAGATGCATCACGTGACGTGCTCTGACATTTTTGACTGTTTTTCTGTTCAGTTGAAGGCCATAAATGCTGAAATTAAAAAAAATTATAAGTTGATGTGTTTTAGGTGGTTTTATATTGTTGTTGCTAATGATTTGATAAGATATTGTGTCTGTAAATAGTTGTTCTTTCCACCAAAAAAGTATGAACTTTTACATAACAAATCTTTAAATGCCGTTTTTTTTTCATTTTCCAGTACAAACATCTCAGCCTATGTGGCACCTATGTACACCAAACGTTCCAGTTATACACAGCAGTATTCTGAAGATATTTTCAGAGGGATTTGTTAATAAATCACTCCTGTCCGGACTTATGTGACATTTTAATTTAAAAAATTGTATGAACAGTATATTTTGATTTCCTAATGAAAGCATATTTCCTGAAATCCCTCTGAATTTTTTTTTTATCTTGTGTGTAAACAAAAGGAAAAAAAATATTTTGCACCTGGCTTTATCATATGTTCAGATCTATCTAACGAAAATATATGCAAAACCGTGCATATTTAATGAGATAATGCCTAATTTGCATTATTAAACATTCAAATTTCAAAAACTTGTAATACATTTTTTATATATACTTGTGTAAGTAATCAACTGAGGAAGTTTCATGGTGATATCTGTTATTTTAAAATGTTACCCTAGTCACCTGTAGAGTCTCGCCTTAAGTGTACAATATGAACTTGGATAATGTGTCTTTATTAGATTACAAAGCACCTCAAAAATAGCATCACTACTCTGTGTGAAATTTGGGCAAGTGCACATACAATTAGAGCCTTTGCTTTTCTGTGTGTGTGTGTGTGTGTGTGTGTGTGTGTGTGTGTGTGTGTGTGTGCATGTGTGAACAGGATAAGTCCATGAGTACCGTGTAATCAGTGTGCAGTCTAGGCCTCATAATAAGCGTTTATGATGGTCTACTGTGATAGGAGACACGCTGTGATTGCTGTCCCCCAAACACTCCACTGGAGACAGACCGTAACTAGCTACCACACACGTACACACTGAGTAGGGCTCCACCACAGGCGTCCAAATACAAGCTCCGTCAAGCATGTCCACACCCAGGCCGGATATGTTCATGGTTATGCTAACAGACAGAGTGGTGCTCCTTTGATGCTGTTGTTTCTAGCAACCCTCTTTTCATTACACTGCAAGATTATTCATCACACACACACACACACACACACACACACACACACACACACACACACACACACACACACACACACACACACACACACACACACACACACACACACACACACACACACACACACACACACACACACACACACACACACACACACACACACACACACACACAACAAACCGCAAGCCTTCCACTGAGAAAAAAAGGCTTCCACTCTTCCACATAATTACTGGAAGGCAGATGAGGAAATTATGCACCCGTTCTGAAGGAAAGCCTGAATAAACGTTTCAGCATTTTGCTTAATGGAAAGAATTATCTCGCTTATACAGAATCAGTGCCACACATTCAAGAGAAGACACATTCAAACATATTACAGCACATCTTCTCAATAAAAATGTGACAGTCATATCTAGGAAGAGAAAACTCTAATACCGTTCAAAAATGTGAGGACGATGAGAGTTTTTTAATAATTTTGAAAGAAGTCTCTTGTGCTCACCAAGGCTGCATTTATTTAATTAAGAATTTTTAAGCAACTCTTTTTTATTATGTTTAAAATTTTTATTTATTCCTGTAGAGGCAAAGCTGAATTTTCAGCAGCCATTTCTCCAGTCTTCAGTGTCACATGATCTTTCAGAAATTATTATAATATGCTGATTTGCTGCTCAAGAAACATTTCATATTGTTATCAATGTTGAAAACAATTGTGCTGCTGAATATTTTTGTGGAAATTGTAATACATTCTTCAAGATTCTTTGATGAACAGAAAGTTCTAAAGAACAGCATTGAAAAGAACAGATTTTATAATAAAGTTAAAGTATTTACTGCCACTTTGGATCAAATCAATGCATCCTTGCTGAATAAAAATGTCTTTCTTTCAGAAAACTGACCCCAAACTTTGAACAGCAGTGTATTAAACAAAGTTATTTTAAACCGTTCTTTTATTAAATCAAGTTAATTCAGGTCTAATATTTTTTTCCATGTTATTCAGCCTAAAATATCTCTCCTAAAAATTATGTTAAAAAAAGTACCATGGGATATAACATTGTATCAGGTAGAAATACCATGGTACTTTGATATATGATTACCAAATGCTATGGTATTTACACGGTATTTCAGGGTATGTCATAGAATACCATGACCATGTCCAAAAAACATGGTATTAAAATGGTACATGCTAAAATAAATACTAAATTAATTTTGTTGGTTAATCCAGTCATATTAAATAATGATTGTAATAATGGATGTAACCTCGTAGCAACATTTTACCATATTTACCACATACTATGCTAGCACTGAACAACTAAGTAGCTTTTGACCACCAATTTTCCAGTCAGTAAGTTGACTAAATCAGATCTGCTGCACAGTTTGGTGAGATTACCTATCTGAGCATGGCTGGAAAGACAGACAGAAAGTGGCCAGTCTGCTGGACAGAGAGAGAGACATCCAGGGCCTGTGGTAGAACGACATACCACCATAATCACAACTCAATCACAATTAGTTTGATTATTTATTCATTATTTAAGATTAGAATCGGGGTAAGCAAGGGGTATGGCTCACTGGAAAGTCAAAAGGAAATATCTGAAGAGGATAAGTGTGATTACACACACACACACACACACACACACACACACACACACACACACACACACACACACGCACACACACACACACACACACACACACACACACTAATGCTAGTGAGATATGTACTGTACAGAATCAGAAGGTGGGTCTGGGGGAATAATCTGGATTGGAATTATAAGAATGAGGCCAGCGGTAGTTTAGATTAAATCGCATGATGAGGGATGGAAACTACAAGTCCAAAGCATGCCATCAAATCCAGATGAATAAATAGATTAAAAAAAGAGGCTGTAATGAATGTCTGAGTTTGGTGGCCCACTTTGAGTACACTGTGTTCCCATGCATTTGGCACACACATACACTCACACAACATTACATCGCTAAAATCAGGGTTTGTAAAGCATTTGTTCTGATTAGAGAGTTCTCAGATAAAGATTAATTTGAACCGATATCACGTGCACGCACTGTGTACTGGAGCGTTCGGCATGTACAAACTGTTCTCTCTCACTCACTCACTCAGAGCTGCAGTTCAGGTCACATATATCAGGTCTGTTAATAACAGCACTGCATGATCCAGCATGCTAGTTTCTATGGAGACAACCATGAGGAGATGCTGCACTCTGAGTGTATGAGTTCAAAAATATTCTGGAATTTTCCACTGTGTCTTTCATTAGGGTGAAGACTGTAGACTGCTATACCTACAGTATACCACTTGTGTGGAAGAGAGATAAATATTGTGAACATCCAGGTCACATTTTACCCATAAATCAATTTTTTTAAAGTAATAATAAATTATAGTTTGCATGTATATAGGAATATGTATGTTGCATATATTGCATATGTATGTATGTATGCATAGTTCCTTCATTAGATTTTGGTGTAAAAGGGGGGGGGGGGCTGTTTACAGTTGGCATTAAGATGCGGATCACAAGTAGACAAGCGAGACACATTCCCGTTCACACCTGTTTTAATTTGTCTCTTTTGTCCACTTTCACCAACCCGATTTTTTCGAGTAGTGTCTAAGGGCGGATAAATGTATGTGCTTTTTTCAGATCTAAGTACGACATACGTAATTTACACATGAACACGACCGGAGACGACAGAAAAACACACAGAGAGCAGCAGCTTTTTCTTTCTGTTCTGACAGCCACATGAACACTGAACGCTGTGAATGCGTGATAGAAATCAGAAATGGTGAGAACATTGTGCTTGGTACATTTTCCATCTTCAAACCAAACTTGAGTCTTCAGCCGGCAAAGTTTAAATCCCGTCTGACTAGCGCACTTCCCATAATGTTTAAGCATTAGGTCAGTAGGTGGAGAGTAGGCGGTGTTTTCGACTACCTAAGTGGTTAAAAGTGGACACGCTCAAAACGTCACCTGTATTTAGCATCGTCCACTTGTGATCTGATCGACCAAAACGCATCTTAATACCAGGTGTAAACAGGGCCAGAGAGAGAGAGAGAGAGAGAGAGAGAGAGAGAGAGAGAGAGAGAGAGAGAGAGAGAGAGAGAGAGAGAGAGAGGGGAAAGAGCATCCTTACATGAACCCTAACCTGAATTTAATTTGACACAGAAAGGAGGGCAGTGGAGAATTTCGGTTAGGGCGAGGTGAAATTCAGTTATTTTACCCTATCAGCTGCTGTCCTGATATACCACACTATAGCATTAATCTGTGCTTTATATACTCCCAGCACAAAAAAATCAATACTGTACTGCTTATATAAACACTTAAATTAATGCCGTATATGTATGAATATCAGAATGCAGGCATAACACAGATAAACCCATTAAAAACACAGCAAGCAGTTTCTATTTGTGGCACTGCACATGGTGCACTCTGGTACAGGCATCACTCCACTAAAGATCACGCGACCAAGCCTTTCACTACATTATACACACACACACACACACACACACGATTCTTTGTAAGCATCTTTATGTAAAAAGAAACAATGGTTACGGCTGCCACACGCTCCTCAAATCACGGATGGATCAACGGTAACTATGGAGAGACCGGTGTTAAAAGGAGAAATATGGAAGGGGGGAAGGGGCATATGGTGAGTGAGAGAGATGATGGGAGAGATTGAGAGATGGAGGAAGGGAGAAGAGACGTTCTCCAACCTGCATGGAAGACCACCGTGTTCTTTTTGCATCCCGGCAGTAGCTGGAGATTGCGGAATAGTCCCTTAGCCGTGAGCTTCACGTGGAAGTTTGATAGGGAAAGTCTCGGAGACCATAACATGACCTTCGATGTCCAACTGGAGGAGAGTAAATCCTCCACAAAATATAGGGAAAAAAAATTCAAGAAATTTCTCAGCTGAAGAAAAAAAAAGAAAAAAAGAAAACCGGAATGTTCACTATAGAAAGAAAAATCTATTTGTCACATTCCAGTGCAAAAGTCTTCTTAAGATGAGGGGGGAAAGTCAAATCAACAATTTAAGTGAAAAAATAAGAAAACCATAGGGGAAAAGCAATTTTGCTATTTTTAAAAATCTCAAAATCTCCAACAAAAATCAAGAATGCTAAAGATTGATACTCCTACAGAAACACCAAGGTGATGATGAAGATTGGATTGGGAATGATGAGCAGCTCTTTCAGCGGTGTCCTCTTGGATGCTGAACCAGCCAGTGTCTCTTATATTCTGCTCCCCTCTCTCCCTTTCGCGCAAACGTGCACACGCTAATCCTTTATGTGTGTTGCACACGCACACACACAGCCAAGCTCTCTGTAGTTCAACACACACACACACTCGTGCACTCAGAAGGGGGGATGGAGGGATAGAGGCGATGTAAGAGGGAAGGGGAGGGAGTGAGCACAGAGCGGGAGTAGGCGGTTTATGAGTAATGTCGTTCTCTCACTCCCTCTCTCTTGGCTACAGTATGGGTATGAGGATGGAAGATGATGCATTTGAAGATTATAGATTGTGATTTACAATTACACAGCAAAAATGTTTTATCTTAATCAGTATTTTGGTATATAAAACATCTATACATCCTGTATTTGAGGAGCAAAATTGTGCAAAAAAAAAAAAAAAAAGTAAGACTCGATATTAGAGAATATACTATATATATATATATGTATTATTTTCTAGTTTTTGTTTTCTTGGTTTAAGTGTTTTAAAATGTAACACAATTTGGTAAGTTTTTTTGTTGTTGTTGTTGTTGCTTAAAACAGGTAAGAATTCAAGATATACTTCATTATTTAATTCAAGATATATTATCTGACAAAGAAAAATAATCTACGGTACTCAAAAAACTTTGACTTTAACAGCATTTCACCAAACAATGAAAGTCAATGTTGGTTCCTATTAACTTTCATTGTATGAAAAAATCACATAAAAAAAAAAACATTAAAAAAACATGGACACTTTTCAAAATATATTTTTTTTGTTTGTGGTGAACTATTCCTTTAACTAATTCATTTTATTGAATTTACTTGATCACTGAACGCCTACATTCTCTTTTTTCTTAGATTTCATTTTATTCATATTTCATAGGCATAACGTCCTTATTAGACCCTAATCTTGCCTCATGTCATTATCTTTCCTATAACTTCTCTTCTCTGCCTCTTTCCTCTTTGGGCGCCTTCTCTCAGACATCTATTTAACGTTTATGCATCTTCCAAGCAGCAGGCTTCCTGAATGGATGCCTTTGTTGGATAAAGAAAAAGAAATGGAGAGAAAGAGAGTGAGAGAGAAACAAGCGCCTCAGAATACTGATGAGTGACACTGTTGAATAGAGAGACGTCAAGCAGCACATGATTGGCTGTGTTCTGACACTATTGTGCTTCCTTATTCATCACTAAAGGCCAACAGCTGCATGGCCAGAGCAACACAAATTAGGAACAGTCAAGGGGTGGAGGTGGTGCTTGTGGGTAAAATTCAGTTTGTAAGTAAAGCAAGACGGAAAGGCAAGAAATGCCAAGAAATATGCATTGGTTGGGTAAACTTGTTGTGAATGTGACTGGAATTTTGGCCTGAGGATGTCTATGGCATTTATGTTCTACACAGTAAGTCCCACAAGGTTACAAAACAAGGGAAAAATAAATGTGTGAATTAAACCCACAATTAAACGTACTTACAGAACGTACTTACACAATACTTCAAAAGGGCCGCATACACACTTTAAAGTTGACAAATCCTGAAATGGCGATAAGTCATTTTATAGAGTCCAAGGAAGATATTTTGAAGAATGTCTGTTACCAGACAGTTAACTGTTCCCATTGACTGCCATAGTATTTTTTTTTCCTACTATGGCAGTCAATGGGAACAGTTAACTGTTTGGTTACCGACATTCTGCAAAATATCTTCCTTTGTGTTCAGCACAAGAAAGAAATTCATACAGGTTTGAAACAACTTGAGGGTGATTATATGATGGCATAATTTTCATTTTAAAGTGAACTATCCCTTTAAGGTTATGAATAAACTGGCGTGTTCCAAAACAATGACAACATTCACATTTAGGAGATATAAGCATTCAAAACGTATAGTTTCCCACTTTCGCTAAAATGGATCACAGATTTTTATGACATCACCGTGGACTTCAGCTTCTCGTCACATCTTCTGTCCAATTAAATGCTCTCTAGAATGTAAAGCGTCCCGCTCCCTATTCTATAAATACCACCTGGCCAAAGCGACTGTTGACACGTCACGGAGCAATATGGGTTGCAGATGTCTGTTCGATTACATTTTCCAACTGTACGTTGGTTAAGAATGAAATGGCTAGATTTTATTCACACCTCTACTATTGAATCCAACGTATCATCAGTGCTCGGATTCGCTTCCATGGTGCTGTCAAGTACGACTCGCAGTCTGTGAGGGAAACTAAACGCTATTGGCTATTTGAAAAGGGGGAGGAGCCATTCAATATGTCCCGCCTTAGCTTCCTGTTTCAGTGGAAATTACGTCAATGCATCATACAAGGCACTTCAGTGGGCCTTTAACAACTTGAGTGAGGGAAATAACTACAATCCCATGAAAGATTGCAACAGCATAATTGAATTAAAAATGATGGAAAAATATAAAACTACACATGTAAAAATGGTGATTTTACACATCTTTTCTCTGATGACGTGTTTACTGGCATGAGGGTGGGACAACCTATCACTCACATGACATCACAGCGATAGCAATTCCCCATGGACAAAATCAAGTCCCACTCAGATATACGTCACACTAGGGAAGAAAAGACTATCTCAATTTCCATTTCATGCCAACTTTAAGTGTTAAAACCCCCCTACAATTATGAAATGCTATTTTCAACACCTCTGGAATACAAGAAGTTTACTCATGAGTCATGACTGCAGGTTTTTGATTATACTGAACTAATGGCAAGTAGATAAGTGAAATGACTAAATAAACACATCAGTGCAGACTGATCACATTATTCTACAGACAACACAGCAATGGTAGAATGTAAATGGATACAGACACACACAATCAAATTCTCTCCTTACCTATTACTGACGATGAGCGAATAAGTCGTGCAGATCCACTGCGCTGCAAAGCATTCTGGTTAGTCTTAGCTGGCACATGGCTGGTCACAGCTGGGGCTTTCAGCCCTATTAAAATAGTGCAGAAGAAATCAAACTTCATGTTAACAGATTGTGCAGTGGAAGGTTTCAGTGACTGAGTCAGATGTCCTGTAGAGGCTGTATGTGCATGCGTGTTTTAATGGCAGTGGGTGGGACAGGGCGGGGCAGAGAGAATGCCCGCTAAACCTTCACAACCATCTATACACTCAACGCAATTAGCAAGGCAATCAATATTAACTATAAACAATATGTTTCTCTTGTTTTGTGGAGTCAAAAGTTTTTGGGGTTGGTAAAATATTGTAATGGTTTTCGAAGAAGTCTCTTCGGCTGCATTTATGTAATCAAGAATACAGGGAAAACACTAACATTGTGAAATATTATTGCAATTTAAAATATTTCCTAAATGTTTTCTATTTTAATATATATTTAAAATATTTTTTGTAAACTGTGATTTTTTTTTCAAGGAGAAAGTTCAAGAGAACAGCATTTATTGGAAATAAAAATATTTTGTAACATTTTAAATGTATTTACTGTCAAATGTTTATCAATTTGATGTGTCCTTGTTGAATAAAACCATTAATTTCTTAAAAAAACTGACCAAAAACTTTTCAATGATAATGAATATTAAGATTTTTTTGTGATTTCATTATATATATATATTGGAAAAATATATAATTATATATATATATATTATAAATATCTCTCAATATATTTAATGCTTCTAATTGTGCTTCTAGGGTCAATTTATCTTGTTTTGTGGATGTTTTAAGGATTTTTAAAATACTAAAGAGGAGGATATTTGTGTATGATTTGCATGACATTTTTTACCTTCCATATTAAAAGATCTAATCTAATCTATTTCTATCATAACAATAGAAGAGGAATTACAATAACGAATTAGGGTATTCAAATCTTTTAAGAAACCTATTAAGAGGGGTATATGGTTGTAATCAGATTGTGATTTTGAGCCAACAATAATAAGGAGTTCTAATTGCAGTGTCATTAGCTTAAGACAATCAGAGCTTTCCCACTGATTAATGATTATAGAAGATCTGACGCCAAAGAGAGGGAGTTTCCCAATAAACCTGTTTTGATGTGTAAATAATGAATGATGAGAGACAGATGCATGTGGACTCTGATAAACATGAAAGTTAGAGAGGGTTAGTGAGATTCGAAGATTAAAACTTCACGTTTCCCTCACCTGCCACGGGTTTAGACGGTATGGAGCTCGCTCTGCTGCGGTGACCTGATACAGGTTTGATAACTAGAGACTTTCCTTGAATCTGGGATGTGGGTGATTGTTTGACAGACTTCTCCTCACTCTTCATCCCTTCAACAGGAACTGATCAAAGACAAATCACCACATCACATTATAAAATAATATGGTGTACAATGCAGTAAAACCCTATTTTCAAATTATATTTGATCTTTTTTTTTTTATTCAGAGAAAATATCTTGAATATAAATGTACTGTCTTGTTTCATGCACTTTTTTGTTTGTTGATAAAGTTGATGTTTAAATGTCTATATATCTCTGACAACATGTCTTAATATCTTAATCAGTTTCTTCTCTGGTAAACAAATCTTATAAATAAATAAAAATACTGATTATGTGTATGTGCAGAAACATGTCACCCATAAAGAAACTCAAATAAAAGATACAATTCCTCATCCAATTCTTCAAATGATTTAATATGTTAAAAAAAATGCAATTCATAAAAGACTAGATCAGTTAGAAACAAAGCTAAGCAATTGGTCCCAGCACAACATGATTACTTTATCAGTTAATCGTTCAAATAAAAGGCTTTTGTGTCAATATTAATGGGCAATTTTGTCGTGAATTTAGCTTGAAAATCTCCAAACACATTCACGTGCATTCCTATTGAAACTACAGCTCGTTGCTCTAATTTACCAAGGCAACCCAGTGGCGATCTTGTTTTTTCTTGAATTTAAGTTCAGAGTGTGGGACAGCAGGAAAGTGTGGGAATAAACTAATCATAATTCTGATAGGGTGTTGTGTGGAGGATGTTGTGATTAATGTCTACAGCGCACAGCTTTGGAATGGCAGAGATTGTATTGTATATGAGTTGCTCACAGTCACTGCTAAACTCTGAGCAGATGTGACCTTTGACCTGAGGAAAGGAATGAGGGCAGTCTGAGCCCTGAAGATTTCATTGAAGCTCGGAGAGAAAGTGTGAGAAACTATGTATCTCAAATATTAAAACCATGGTACTTTTATATACGAATATGATAATGACTGATTTCCATATACATGTTTCATTTATCTGGTAAATTTATCTTGTTTCTTTTTTACTGGAAAACAATGTTTAAGAAAATGATTATATGCAGCGTGAGAAAGAGGAAAGCGTGTATTTTAGTGTATGTACTTGAAAACTGTCAAGATGCAGATGGTGACTTAAAGTGATAGTTCACCCAAAAATGAAAATCATCCCATTATTTACTCACCCTCAAGCCATCCTAGATGTATATAACTTTCTTCTTTCAGACGAACATAATCAGAGATATATTAAAAACTATATATCCTGGCTGAGTTTATTGCACAGCCCTACTGGTTTAAAGCTTATGATACTCCTACATACATCGCGTCAGGGGTTACTCTTGTGGCGCAAGTCGATGTGCGCAGTATGCGTACAATCGTCTGCCGGAAGCTAGTTATTATAGTTAATAAAGCTTTAAATAAGGATATTTTTCTTACACAAGCGTATCACTTCACTTCAGAAGGCCTTTATTAACCCCCGGAGCCGCGTGGAGTACTTCATGATGGATGGGCGCATTTATTTGGGCTTCAAAATCTCGCCCCCCATTCACTACCATTATAAAGCTGGGAAGAGCCAGGACATTTTTAAATATATAAATATATCTGATTGTGTTCGTCTGACAGAAGACAGTCATATACACCTAGGATGGCTTGAGGGTGAGTAAATTCATTTTTGGGTGAACTATCCCTTTAAGACACTTTACAGACACGCACCTTTGTTTACAGCAATACTGTTGCTTTCGCTGATTGTACTTCCCAGTGATGAGGAGCTGGGGCTTGTGGGTAGGCCTTTGACAGGCAGTTTGGAAGAGGCAGCTCTCTGAGGACCCTTACAAAAAGAGCTGGAAACTGAAGCTGGGCTGCAGGGTACTGCGGACTTGTCTGTGGTGCGCATCCTTGGAATACCTAAACACAAAAGAGTTATAATTCAATTCTACTCGCCTTCATCAATGATACCAAAGCATGTTCCAGCTAGACTTGATATGTTTTCGAAGCGGTTATACAGCCAGCTGCACTCACAGAGTGTTCAATTATTTAATTAAGACTGCAGTTATATATAGAATATCAATGTGCATTCAGCCATGCATACAAATTGATATGAGCATCGATGACCCTCACTGACCTTTGTGTGTCAACAGTTTTATTTTTCTGTACTCATCACCTTTTCTCACAAGTTCACCATACAAGGTGGTGTGCTGTCATCTAGCATGCTTTTATAAAATATGATGGTTAAAAAAATTATTTTGCCAGGTGCCTAAAAACTCATTTTGTTTTCCTAGTTTAGTGCAATGTTAACAGCTGTAGAAATAAAAGCAAAAAAAAAAATAAGTACTTAGAAATATACAGAGCAATTTAAACATTTGTGTTCAGGATTTTGTAAATGTTTTTTTAAAAGAAGTCTCTTATGCTCAACAAGGCTGCATTTACAGTAAAAATACTGTGAATAATAAGAAATATTGTGAAATATTATTACAATTTAAAATAACTTCTTTAAACTTTAAAGCTGGATTTTCAGCACCATTACTCCAGTCTTTAATGTCACATGATCCTTCAGAAATCATTCAATAATTTGTTTAGAAACTGTGATTGTGAATACGTTTTATTTTATTTTATTCTCTGAAGTATAGAACGGTCAAAAGAACATAATTTATTTGAAATATACATCTTTTCTGTCATTATACATGTCTTTACTGTCATTTTTGAAGATTTTAATGCACCCTTGATGAATAAAAGTATTAATTTCTTTAAAATAAATCGTACTGACACCTAACCATTGAACGGTAGCGTAAATAATATTATAAAATAATATGTATAAAACATATTCCATGTCATTGGTGTTATGAATGTTAACATATTTTTTAGATGAAGGTCAAAGACGAAGCTGTTCAAATATGCTCAAATGTGCATATGATTTCCGCACCACAGTGAAAAAGTGATTAATTTTCCATTAAATTCAATTTGATCAGTTTTTAAAGTACCACCATTGGGAAGTTACGTTTGTGTCTTTTTCTTCGTGAAATGTGCAGTAGTGTGCTGGGAAATCTTGTTGTGTTTCCTGTATCCTGTTTCTTTTACTACACTACCGATCAGTTCCTATGTGTGAGAACACTTGTGTGTGTTATTGTGAATTAAAGAGGGAGAGAGACGACACCTCACACAAGCACATCCTGTACTGTACATAATGTAAGGTCTTCTGGGGGCACTGCTATGGAGACCAACCAACACAAATATCCCTTTATGTCAGCTGGTGTTTTTACATGCAGGTTTGAATCTGTTGGTAAAGTACAGAGAGATTCTTCACTTTCTCCAGAGTCTGATCCAGAAACCACTCTTTGAACTCCCTGCTCTTTCCTCTCCTAAGTTTTAAACGGCACCGAATTCAAAAGCAGTGAGACCAAAAAATGAGATAAATGCCACCTGTTGGAAAACACATGCTACTGCATCTTGCTCGTTCATTTCCAGGCAAAGTCTGACTTTGGGGTTTTAATTTGAAAGTACTTATCTGATCACTCGTGGCTATAAACTACTAAAACAAGATAAGGAAAGCAAACAAACACATAGAAAGAGGTCTCCGACAAGTGGCACAGCTACTGTACATTTTTGTGGCCAAGTGGATGGGATGTGTACAGGGTAGCCTATTTCACAGGAAATAGTGTCATAAATTTGTAATGATATTGTAAATGTAAGTTTAAATTGTAAATTTGAAGATATTTATTTGTTATTATGATATATAATCAACTAATATTGTGAAATATCATTACAACTTTAAATATCTGTTTTATTTTTGAATATATTTTAAAATGTAATTTATTATTATCATTACTCCAGTCTTCAGTGTCACATGATCCTTCAGAAATCAGTCGAATATGCTCATTCTGGTGCTCAAGAAACATGTCTTATTATTATCAAATGTTGAAAACAGTTGAGCAGCTTTAATATGTGTGGAAACTGTAATACACTTTCTTTTCAGGATTCTTTGATAAATCTAAAGTTCAAAAGAACAGTATTTATGTGAAATGGAAATCTTCTGTAACATAAACATTTCCTTCACTTTCATTTCTGATCAAGTTAATGCTGAATAAAAGTATTATTTTCTTAAAAAAAAAAAAAAGTTTTGAATGGTAGTGTAGGCCTATTATACTTTTATGATATCCATATAAGATAACAGTTGATCAGAAACATTTTTGAGCGGAATCTATATGAACCTATATAAATATAATGATTTAGCAGATTTAGCTAATAATGTCCTTTAGTAAATATAATTGAAACACAGTCCACTTATTGAACCACTAATTTACAACCAATAATCTTGTGCTTTGTACAAAGAACAATTATACAAATTATTTATAACAAATATTTTACATAAATCACTGATTTTATCCCCCATAACTATTCAGCTTGATGAGGCCAATATTTAAACATAAAGATTGTAAGAGAAACTTTACACCTTTATGAAGTAAGTCCCTTCTTCCCATTAAATGAATTATTTATTTTCATCAAATGTCCTCTGCATTATGAACATAAAATATGCCACTGTTTCCTGAGACTGACCCCATCGTAACAGATATCCTTCAACACAAAACTTTCCCCTGATTGTCAACTATTAAATTGTGGAGCAAAAGTCACAGTGTGGGCCTGTGGTCTCTGTGAAAAAACAAGACGACGATTGTCTAGTTGGAATGTGACCTTCTCTCCTTGATTCAATTTTGCTTTTCATTGACATTGAAACACGACACACACAAACATATAGAATATGGCCCCTGAAACCACATGCACCCAAACATATCCCTGCATCCACGTGTAATGAAAGAAAGAGGAAACACGAAAAAGAGAAAGAAAAGGATATGTCACAGAGGAAGGTTAAGGCCCAAACTTTTCAAAAGTGTAGACATGCACACACACACACACACACTGAGCACAATGTCTTTTTCTGACCAACACAGGAAAACTGCCTTAGGCTACACACACAAATGGACAGACATACACACGATGGCATGGGTGAAGGGAAAGAGAGAAGCTGACAAAGAGCGAGAGAAATGAATGGACAATATGAGATAGGAAACAGAAGTTAAGCGCAGTGTTAAACTCAAGTGTGTAACATGTGGCCACAGAAAGAGAGGAGAGTTACGTAACTCTACGCAGAGTTTGGAACCTAAAGTGTTGAATTCTGCCGGCATATTAACACCAGCTGCAGCTTCCCACTCGCTCGATGACCCAGACACATGTTAGATTCACTAGTAGGACATTTTATAGGCCTAATGGTTTTTAAACTAAGGTGATTTTTTGCTAAACGCCAACCCAAATTCTCACACAAACCTGTTGATATCAGTCGATTTAAAGCAAAACAGTTATTTATGATACTTTGAAATAATGAGTACCACTATAAAAGTCATGTTTGTCCCCAGAATATATAGTTAAATCTGACAAAACCTTCCATTTGAAGGTGTCCGAAGACATCCTTAAAACTGAATCATAAATAATGTTTTTTTACACATAATGCAAAAATACTTTTGGGTTTAGGTAATTATTTATTTATTTTATTATTTTTCTTGTATTATTATTATTTTTTTGAAATTGTTAGTAATTGAAGAAGGGATGGAGTCGATTATTTGACAAAATAAGTTATAAAAAATAATACACACAAAAAAAAAAAATATATATATACACAGTTAATTTGTTTTAGATTGGCAGCAATCTTTCTGTTTTTGAAAGGGGTCTCTATATAAAGCAAAACAAATAACTTAAATAATGATTGTTATTATTTATGTTTTTAATTGTACGTTTTTGGGATCAGTAAGATATTAATATTTTTATTTAGCAAGGATGAAATAATGATTCAAAGTGTTTTACTGAGTTGGTGAGCTTTTAATCATTATTGCATCCTTGCTAAATAAAATTAAACATTTCTTTAAAAAAGTTTCTCAATTTCTCAAAAAAAGTACAATTAAAAACATAAACAATAACAATCATTATAGTTTAGCTTAATCAGCTTTAAGATTAAGTAATTTGCTTTAAATAAAAACAATATGTATGCACACTAAAAAAAACAACAACCCTGCAATGTCAAATTAAATTGCAAATGTGCAGCAGAAAAACTGAATTAAAGGCAGAATTTTAGATTCCTCACTCTAGCACAGTTACCTCAACTGTAACAGTGATGCAGGTAAAACACTTGTAATATCAGTATAAGCTTGCAGGAAGCATTACACAGAACAGAACAAAACAAAACTACAGGCTCTTCCACTGTAGCGTTCACTCTGTCTACTTCCTTGAACAATGCCTGTGAGATTTTACTCTGTGCATGTGGTGCGTTAAACAAGCAAAACTCACCAGCCGGCTGAACCGCTCGTCCTCCCGGTGGACCCAGACTACCTGTGGGTCGGGCTTCTCTGGTAGAGGGCTTCAGTCTGGGTTCTGGGGGTCCAGAGGTGGAAGTACTGTTAGTCCCTAGAGATGGTCCCAGCTTGGAAGACACAGTCTGGAGAAAGAGTCGTTGGTTAGTCACAGCATCCCAAGCCAGAGATCCCAACTCTGGGCGCCGCAGGGTAACCATAGTGTTGGCCATTCCACAGAACAGACAGAAAATGTGCAGCGGTACAGAGAGAGAGAGAGAGAAGCGAGAGCGCTGAAGGAGAGGGAGGAGGAGTGGAAAGGAGGGAGGGGAAATAAGACTCGCCTGCTACAAAAAAAAAAAGCAGAAGAAGAAAAAAAAGAAAAAAGCATAGGGAAAAGCGTTTCTATTGTGTTATTCCCTCAGGGCTTCTGATGCCAGGACCAGCCCAGATCTTTTCCTTTTCTCCCCCTCGTTTTTAAACACTCAACACACACATGGAGTGAGTTTGTGTAAAGATTCTGTTGTCTGAATCAGTGTTCATGAGTCCTCTAAACTAAGGAATGTTTCCCTCCACGTTCTGTTCTTTTCCCTCCAAGACAGTTGTTTTACTGGCAAAAACATCTCACTCATGTTCTCTAACCAAGTTGAAAAAGGCAGGAAAGTGAGAGAGGGAACTGGCTCTTGGGTGTTTCTTAACAGTGATAATGAAACATGCAAAAGACGTAAGACTCTTGACAGTGAACAGATATTGAAAACCTCTAATCACAGTATTTACATTTGAAAAACCTTTTGTTTGGTCTTCATTTACTCTTGACATTTGGTTCGGCCCAAGCTAATAACACATTTAAGCCTGAATAACAGCATAGCACAATCATGTGATGGCACGAATAGAGTCAGACTTGTTGAAGCAGTTCTCCTCATAAGGAGATTCATTGACATGGAAACAGACAGCTGCTGTTAACATGTGGCTTTAAATGAACATATCAGTTTAAGTAGACCAAGATTTGGATGTATGACTATAAATTACACAAACAACTTGAAAGGTCTATCTGGTCACATTTAACACAAGTTGAGAATCAAGAATACTTCTTAAACATTAATACTTTCTTCTATTGGTGATTAAAATAAACATGTTTCAACTGGCTGAGCTCTCAGTCTGACTCTTTCTGTGCATCCCAGAAGAGATAATTTGACAAAAGATGCTTAATTAGACATGTACATGTGAATATTAAATGTACTAAATACAATATTAATAAAAGTTTTAATCATAATAAACTTTAGATAAATAATCTGTAAAGATTTCATAATAATACTAAAATCATTCTATATAAAAAAATCGAAATAAAAATCGAATTAATGCTTTAATATTAATGCAATTTAAACAAACAACAATAATAATATAATAATGTCAGGGTTCTGCCCTGGCAGCCTTGTCTGTGTTGTTGTGGTTTCATGTTTCTATGTTTGTCTTGTGTTTGAGCGTTGTAACAGGAAACATTAAGGCGGGACATGAGGAGCACATGGCAAACACTGACCAAGAAAGAACCATGTGCTCCTCATGTCCCGCCTCCATGTTTCCTGTTACAACGCCCCCTTGTTTAGTCCACGGCTTGTCCTCATTTCACTAATTGTGCTCACCTGATCCTCGTGTGCTCTGGTCCCTTTATATTGTGCCTCTTTCTGGTCCCTTTATATTGTGCCTCTTTCCCTCACGACTGTGCTGGTTCGTTTTGTGTATGTGATCGGTTCCAGTTTGTGCTCTTGAAAATATCTTAGTGCGTAATCTAGGTTTTTTAATTATCTTTCCTAGTATCAGAGTATCATTGTTGTTATTTTGTTTCTCTCTGCTTCTGTTTTGCTTAGCTTTTGCTTTGTCTGTATAATCTAGTTTGAGTTCTCTTTTGTTGTAGAATTTTAATTCAAGTTATTTTCTTAAGTTATTTTCCCTGTGTAGTGGAAGACTTGCTTTTCTTTTGCAATTTCAGTTTTGATTTTAGATCTAGTTTTTGTTACATTTACTTCTCTACTTTTGCTTCTCTAGTCATTTATCTTATCAGATTTATTTTGGTTCTTAATTGTTACTATATCTTGTCTTGGGTCATCTTGTATGTTCCTGCCCTGTATCCTGAGTCCCCTGGCCACTGACTCGTATCTGCCTGACTGGTGCAACTATCAAACTCCTATTTCAAGCTTCTGGTTCTGTGAGCCTCTACCTGGCGGCAAGACTGGTGCAACATCTCATATCTACATCGCGCTACGAGTTCCTTGTTCCTGTCTGGTCTTTGCTTTGGAGCTGCCTTTATCACTCACGTCATCACCATCTTACTGTCGTCTCAGTGGTCCCCCATCCTGACTGTCGTCGTGTTGTCCGCCCTGCCCTACTGTTGAACTGATTCACGCTTCACTGTCCCTGCTGTCTCTAGTCTTCAGTGTTAATAAAAACACTTGTCTGCTCATTTGTGTCTGGGTTCTATGTCTTGCAGAATTGTGACAAATAAACTATAATGAACATTTTAATAATAATACAAGTTTTTGATAAAAGATAAAAACGCGAATAAAACGTAATAGTAAAATTTAAATAAAACCCTAACTTTCTAAATGTGAAAACATGTATATAAAATACTAAACATAGTAAAATTTAAATAAAACCCTAACTTTCTAAATGTGAAAACATGTATATAAAATACTAAACATAGTAAAATTTTAATAAACCTGTAGAAAACCTAATTGTTAAAAACTAAATAAGATATGAATAGAGGCTTTAATATTGATAAGGTTTACATACACTATAAAAAATGGTAAAGTATTTAAATAATATTTTATAGTTTTAATAACAGTACAATTTTTAAATAAATAAAAGATTTAGTAATAAAAGTTACTGTTACTAATGTATCTACTGTTACTTTGTTACCACAATTTTATAATAGTCAAATGTAAATAAATAAACCTAAATAAAAGTTTGATCAAAATGCAAAAAACGTTTCTAAATGTAAAAAAAAACTTATATAAACGTTTTTTTTTTTTAATGCTTAAAGTTAGATGATAAAAAGTAAATTATAACAATCAATAATTAAACTGCACAAGAGAAGTTGAATAAGAGGACAATTGAAACACTAACCTTGCTGTTACTCTTAGAGGTTTCTTCCCCAGCTTCTTTCTCAAGTTGAGGTTCTCCTTCATTTTTTAAATCAGTTGAAGAAGGACATTCTGACTTCATTGCTGTTTCTTCTTCTTGTGTTGGCAAGGATAAAGTGTTTACATCTTTCTCCTGACCGCCATTAAATGCAACCTCACTTGGGCAAGTCTTTGTTTCTTTTCCTCTTGTATTGGCTGACGATGATCTGCTTCTTTTTCCAACAGCATTATCTTCCAACTTCCTACTAGCAGGAACCTTCACACTTCCTGAAGCTGACTGCTTAACATTCGTGTTTGTTTTTGCTGGATTGGCTGATCTTGGCACAGAGGCAGCCCTGGAGATGATCTTGGCCTTCACGTTCCTCAGGTCTGGCCTGGGGAACCTCTTCACCTCAGGTTTTGTGGCTTTGGCCGGAGCAGCCCTTGCACGAGGCTTGGCAATAAAATGTCCAGTAAGATCATTGGTCTTTTTTGCTGTGGATTTTGGATGGTTGTCCTCTTTTGAGATGGATAAGCGAGAAGAAGTTGTGTTTCTGGTACTTGTTATTGAAATGGAGACTTTGTTTTCAGGAGACACCACTGTCTCATACGTGATGTGAGTTTTTTGAATGGCTGATGACAACTCAACAGAGACTTCCCCATTTTCGTGGACAACTTCCCTTTGGGGTTCATTCACCGTAGCCATATTAGGCACTTCTGCTGTTGAAATGTCTGGTAAAACACTGTTTGGCATTGCCACTTCAGAACTGGTGGAGACTTCCAGAGCAGATGCAACGACTTGGCTTTTCATCATTAATTCTACAGAGGATAAAGAAAGAAAAGAGTCTTCTTCTTCTTCTTCTTCTTCCTCTTCTTCTTTAGTGTCATCATCATCATCATTTCCTGAAGAGCACAAGAATGCATCATCACCATCAGTTTGACCAACCTTCTGTGCTACCACCAAAGTGACATTACGGTTATCATTGTCACTCCAACAGTCTTCATTAGCATCCAGATAGACAGACACTGAGTTGTCGTTGTCCTCACTGTAGTCTGGTCTGCAGTCTGGGCTCTGTATGCCTGAATCATCACTGTTGGCCATTGCTTTTCCCATCTCCACATCTGGCATGTCCACGTCCAGAGGACTATCTGTTCTGGCACTACTCAGGCTGCTCAAGCTACGCATGGAGTCCGGTGATGTCTCATCTCTATCGTACAGGAGCGAGGTTTTGGATGATGACAGAGAGGACTCAGAGGTGAAAGTGTTGTTACTCTGGTCACTACTGTGTAACGGGAGACACATCCCATGCTGAGATCCCTGAGAAGATATCTTGGGAAGCGCAGGAGGTGGAAGTTCAGACTTGTTTGTTCGTGGTTCCATGAGACACGTGGGTTGAGACACTATCATACAGTCAAATCCCCCATAGCTAGATCCAATTCAGCCCTGATAAACAGTTAATACTTAACTTTGTAGAAGATGGGATTACGGTGTTTCTCATCATAGAAAGTCTATTCCTTTGATCATTCAGAAGATGGCGTCCATGGTTTTGCTGATACCCTTTTAATGACTCTAAAAAACAAGAAAAGACAACAGCATGTCAATATAGAGTTTGAGATAAACACAGGAAAACCAGGGTCATATAAGAAAAATAAAATCCAATGGAAATGTGAATTATTAATTTTTTTTGACAAAAAAATGATCTTCAAAGTTATTAAATCTAGATGAGAAGACAACAAGCCAGAACATAATATTTTATAATGGTGTAAACAAGAGTACTACTGCTCCCTACTGGCAATTTCACTTGCACTGAATTATTTAAATTTTACATCATTGAATCATTGTCCTGTGATCACTGTGAAGCTGCTTTGAAACAACGTGTATTGTATAAACGCTATGTAAATAAAGGTTTGACTAAATAATAAAGGACTTGACTTGACCGCCCTCTACTGGTAACTACTCCTCTATATAGGAAAAGTCAAAGGAGATAATGTAGCATAAACCTCTACAAACTCTTTTATATCACTTCTGCAAGAAATTAATGTTCAACTTATAATATATTGAGCTGCCATTATACATATGCTGAGGTATGCTTTCATATATAATATAAAAATCTTTATCTCTCTCTAAGTTGACTCATGAAAGCTGTCAGTCTGCTTGAGTAATGGAAAAGCTTGTTCGAAGTTGCCTACATGAAAATGTCTTTATTTTAGATTAAGCAAACACATATGATAGTGCACATGCACAATCAATTCTGTATTATGTCAGAGTTACACTTTTCAATTAAATGAGGGTGATAATGTAGGTCAGATAAAAGCTAATAAAAGGAGAAGGCTTTTATTTTGATATTCAGGGCATTCTCTCTCTCACACACACACAAGGCAATGGTGACAGTTACTTCTACAATGGTGTCCTTGTGTTTCCAGACAAATGCTGAATGGTCCTGACCAAGAGTCTGATTGTTCTACTCACAGAAACCTTTCGCTGAATACACCAAAAGTCATCTTTTAACACAAAGAACAGGCTGATATCTACCCGGGTTGGGAAGATGAGTGGGTGCCAAAATGCATCTATGCTCTTTCTAAGAGCTGGTGCATGACCTCATGATGACACTGCAAAAATTCAAGCATTATTTGTAAAGTATTGAGTAGGACTGCGGATATCAACCGTATACAGGTTATGTTGTGGTTGTAGTTTTTGAAAATGTCACAAATGATAATGAATAGCATGGTCTAATTGACATGGCAACAAATAAGTTGTTGGCAAACTATTCCTCTGTTGACCTTCCTGAGATATGCTTAGGCCTATGTGGCAGACTGTGGCTACTGTTGATGAGAGAGCTGCTGACAACATAAGTCCATATATCACTCCGGAGAACGAGATAAGCAAACTTAATGATGCAGAACAGAGACAAAATCGGATTATCTTCTGCTTCAAAACTAATGAGATGTTTAAAAAGCAAATTATTATTTAACCTATTACTTTGCATGTTAATTTGAACCCCTTAAACTAGAGCTCTCAACATGCCTCTACACAATGTTCCACACAATGAATGAATGAATGAATAAATAGCTCTTTACTATGTACTACTGTAAAGTGCTTCACAATCATATCAGGGGGGATCTCCTCAAACACCACCAGTGTCCAACATCCACTTGGATGATGTGGCGGCAGCCACAGTGCACCACACACCAGCTGTAGGTGGAGAGGAGAGAGAGTGATAGAGCCAATTCAGTGGATAGGGATTATTAGGAGGAAATGACTGATATGGGCCAATGGAGGGAATTTGGCCAGGACAAAAGCTTTACAACCCTACTCTTTTACAAGAAGTGCCATTGAATTTTTAATGACCACAGACAGTCACACAGGACCTTGGGTTACATTTTTATCCGAAGAACAGTGTCTAGTACAGTATAGTGACCCCATCACTTTACTGGACACACAGGCAAAAGGCTGGCCTCACTAACAACTCTTCCAACAGCAATATAGTTTTCCCAGGAGGTCTCCCATCCAGGTACTGACCAGGCTCAACCATGCTACAGTGTGCAACCAGTTTTAGGCTACAGGGTGATATGGCTGTGACAATTAACCAGTGATTGTAGAACTAGTTTAGATGTTGCATAAATTACTTAAATGGATAGTTCACCCAAATATTTTAAATAATTTACTCACTCTCCAGTTGCTCCAAACCTGTATGGGTTTCTTTCTTCTGTTGAACACAAAATAATATATTTTAAATAATATGGGTAACCAAACAGTTGTGAGGCACCATTGACTTTCTATAGTATTTGTTTTTCCATACTATGGGAGTCAGTGGTGCCCCACAACTTTTTGGTTACAAACAAGTGTTCAGCAGAACAAATAAATTCATTCAGGTTTGGGACAACTTGAGGGTGAGTAAATGATGACAGAACTTTCATTTTTGGGTGAACTATCCCTTTTAATACACAGGGTATTTAAAGGGATAGTTCACCAAAAAATGAAAGTGTTTGATGAAAGTAATTGTATTTCCTGTGTAGACTTATTTCCCAAGGGACCTAAAATAGCATGATTTGTTACTTGCTATTGTTTGGCAACTGGAAAGTGTATTCTTTATTTTGCCTAATAGAGCTTGCATATACTTCAAAGCTAAAAAAAAAAAAAAAAAAAAAACATGGACTAAAAGCTACAAAACATTTTTTTAATCTCTTTAGAGCTGAAATATCAACTCTTGCACAGTAATGTTGATGAAACTACAAATCCCATCAGAAACAGAAAAAAGCCTCATGAATTAGCAGTTGAAATAGAAAACAATAAGTCTTAAAAGTACTGCTTACAACCAACAACAGGCCTGTATATCACTGTACGTTCAGTGATTATGATATTATGTAACAATTTCTTGCTTCCTATGTGCTCAGCTCAAATAGCAGTGGGATACAGAACATGAAGTACATGACCCTGGCCTACATAGCTCTCTTAGCGTGTGTAACATTGGTTGTCCAAGGCCACTGTAATCTTCTGAGATTGATAATTACTCTTGCTTTAACATCTCGGATTATAGTGATGATGAGACATATAGCCAGAGAGAGAAAGTGAGTGAGAGAGAGAGAGACATACTGCAGCAATTATTCTTGCTGCGTTAGGGTCAGTCCTCTTATCCCCGGGGTGTGATGAGAATAAGAGAGGGACATTCCCTTGCATTGGGTTAACAAAGGTGAGGTTACAAGACATGTCAGATTTCTCAACACTCTCTGTCATGGTCCCCACACACCCGACAGATTTGCATAGTTTTCTATACATTTAGGTGCACACATAGACACAATGCATTGGCTAACGATAAAAGCGAGCCCTGTTGTGCTGCACTGTGTGCCTGTCAACAGAAATAACTCAGAGCGGACATCACACTGGGATAGAGAGATCATAAATCTCAAGGCTAGATGCACAGCTAAAATTTGTAATTTGTAAAGAACGGCTATATTATTACTATAAATAAAAGACAATTTAAATAAAATAAATTGTCTCCTTTAAAGCTGCAGTCCGTCGTTTTTCCTCTTTGTCGCCATCTCTGTTCGAAATCTGCAATTGCAGTTATTCGCGGAATTATTAACTGTGCGTGGGTAGTAAATCGGCATGAAACAGCGCGGATGAACACAATGTATTGAGGAGAACCTGTCGCTGCCGCGTCGCTGTGGATACTGTACTACTGTCATCAGCAATCTCAGAGTATACTTTTTGAAAGTGTATAACGTTAACCAACATTAGAATTTTCATCGGTACATGTCATCTGAACAAGTAAGTAACATTCACTTTTGTTCTGACCAAATTCGGGGGGTGGGGGGAAGCATTGCAGTAGGCTATATCATGCTGATTAAATCTAACGATTGCATATCACGTCAAAACGTGAAAAATATATTTTGTTCTCAAATTATTAATTATTCTACATCATTATTGCGTGACTACATTTAATGTGTATTAGGGCTACCTGTAGTTCAGTTTTCATTTCTGTGCAGTATAAATTCTAATTGTCATACCAACAAATTAATGTTCCTTATAACTGTTTCTCTTTTAAATAAAAAACACACACGTATGTGTAATCAAATGCTTATTTAAAACTGTAATATAATCAAATTTTATTCACATACATTTTGAACCCCTTCAAAACACGGAGTTCACGCCACCTTTCAAAAGCCCTGCTGATGTTTATCCTTGTTTTAGCATGGGCTCGGCTGCAGTCTCTTTTTTTCTGTAGCCACTCTGAAGTCCGAAGTCTTTTGGGTTTTACAACTGGTGACTCTCCAGTTGTCACTGGTGATTGTCGCTTTAAACTTTCGGGATCCGCCATACCAAGTGCTAAGCTAAATCTCCACCATCATCCACACACGCTATATAGCCGACTAGCCGGGACTCATTCTATATGTGTACAGAAGTGACGTAATGACGCAAAGACATGCTTGAAATTCCCGCGGAAATCCACCAGTACCACTGGAATTAAAATCATTATTACAAGCTTACCGTTTTGAATCGAGGTAAGGCAAGCAGATCGTTTTGAACACTGGCTGGTTAAGTTTTTTTTCAAAAATGTCTTTTTTGATATTTTTAAACACAAAAAAGTGCCGGACTGCAGCTTTAACTAACTATACAAATGTAAATCATGTTAATGAAAAGTAATTTATTTGATCAAAAATGCACAAAAATGCACAATATTGTGAAATATTATTACGTATACCTTCATGCACGCATATTTAAAGTAGGCAATAAATTGTTGCCATTTTTCAAAAAAAGATTCCACCCTGCCTCTGTTACTCGATATGTATCTATATATATTATAAAAGTTGATTCTTAGGACAACTGAGACAGTTTTAAAGAGAGAGTTCAAAGAATTCTGCAATTTGTGACAGAGTGTAAACATGTGCCTGAGGTTACAGGGCAAAAGTTTGACTTTTTTTACATGTCAGGACTGTTGGGATATATTTTAGGTTTAGTCGATGAGCTCTATGACGTAGTGGTGCATATATCTAACACCCAATAATCATCCTCAAGCTATAGGCCTAGTTCATCTTCCCAAGCACTTATGAAAGTTATCATTTGACAAAAATCATGAGGTAATACATTCATGTATTAATAGATAATACATGAGGGTTCAGTTTGAACACATATTGTAACAACATTTTTGTGTTTTATTTAGATTTTTTTTTTATGGAACACACCTTTGACATTTTGATTACTCCTTTTGTGTTACACAGGAAAAAGTCAGTTTCGTCATCATCAGATGATGATAATTTAAAACGAATAATCTGCGAAAGATGCTATTTAAATGGACTGACCATATTAGACATGTAAAAAATATTTTTGCCACAGTGCCACAGACACCTTTCCCCTTACTTATCAAACTTATTAAACATACAAATGTTTTGCTTTCAAAATCCACCAGACTTAAAAAATCAGAAGTTGCATGTGCTTTTAAATGGGAATGGTGCTTTATGGAATCACCACACCAGTGAATGACTGACATCAACTCAGTTTTTTTTACCAGTCTACCCACTGGCCCTCTGGGCAAAAAGAACAGTGAAGCGAAGGGTGGCTAATGCTTCCATCCCTGACGGAATGATCCAGAGAATGAATGTGACGTTCTAGGACTGAACTGAGTGGATTTCTAGAACAATTCTCAGAGCCTAGGGCCCCAGCAACATCAGAAGATGGCATATTAACTTATATAATCAATACTGAGCCGTTTCGGTATCGGAAAACCCAGGACTTAAGTTTCAGTATGACCTTCCAAAGAGTCACAGTGTTTCTTTGTCAAGAGGATACACAATACATGTGTTTTTCCCAGAACTAAAATGACAACATACTCCACCACTATAGTCTTACAGAATATCTGATCATATTTCCGCACAGCATCTTGAGCATCATTTCACATTTAGCACCTGCATAATTCCCCAGGTTAATATTCATAATTTGGGAACTGCAGCCGTTTAGTAATTAGGTGGATATTTCCATTAACAACGAATCACGCTGATGACCTAGGATAAAAATATTTCAACATGTGAGGACGAAAGCTGCTATGCCCTCTTAAACCACCAATGAATGACCTGACAAAGCTCTTAGCATCACAACTATTTTTGGCCACTTTTAGCATTGTCAAAATCCAGGCTGCTTAAAAAAAGGAGACAGACAAAAGGATACAAAATGCATTTCCTTGTGTTTGCAACCTCTACTGTCCTTATATGACTTAAAGCCTGTGCAGACAGCCCCGATCAGCTTTGTAGACGGTGACT
Organism: Phoxinus phoxinus; assembly: GCF_949152265.1. Lineage (NCBI taxonomy): Eukaryota > Metazoa > Chordata > Actinopteri > Cypriniformes > Leuciscidae > Phoxinus > Phoxinus phoxinus. The sequence continues at coordinate 12,180,383 of NC_136881.1, read as the reverse complement.
TAAATAACATAAATTATTAGGGTGGCCAGTTACACCTCCATATACATGTCATTCTTTCCAAGATGCTGGGTGAGATTATGCAAACAGTGTCTCAGTTTTCATGCTAGTCTATCTCTCTTTCTCATTCTAACAGCACTCTCCTCTAGTTTCCCTATGAACAATCACTCTTGAATATCACAAAACCTGAATTTTTTTTAAATTTAGAAGCTTAATCAAACTAAACTGTTAATTCTTAAATGTTTTATTCCTCTTGCCACGTTCCACTTAAGTCCTAAAAATAGGCTCAGGCACAGAGGACGGAAGAGAGGTCTCTCTCTCAAACATGCAGACACCTGTCTAAGTGCCCTGGTCAGGTAAACGTAGACGTAGCCTGGGGACTAAAGCTGTTCCATTAAAACTGTTCCATTGAAAACAGCACAAACTCAGAAACAGATGAACTTTGCACAATGTGATAACTTTACGTATGCATTCTGATAACAGTCTGGTTGCATTGCACAAGCAGAGCAATACTAATAAAGGTAAGAGTGATTTTGTATAGTGAAACTGTAAAATAACAAATTCCTCTGTAAACTATAGAATAAAATATAGATATAGAATGAGTATTAGTCTTTTTGTGTATCTCTCTCTCCATACTGTGTAATTATACTGCATAGTTGAGCATTAGCAGGCTGGTGCTACAGCGGTTGAAAAGGTGTTTATTCCCCAAGAGTAGCCTAGCTCTTGGTGCCAAAACTGATCTCATTGGCTTATTCTAATGCCTGAGCGTCAAGTCCAAATGTGCACAACTCTACACAAGCCATAAATTGACTAGAAGAAAAGCTAAACACGTTAAGAAAAAGCTAAAGATCTACTGGTGCTTGAATTCTTAGGCAATCATTAATGAACTAAAAGTCAAGAGGACCCATGGGTCAGCTGAATAATGTTATCCCCAATGTTATTTACAATGAATCTATATGGTGGGTTATACTACAACATAAAATAATAAAACTGACGACGACGTAATGCCATGAATATTCTGAAACAAGAATGTACTTGTTTATTTGCATATAAATGAACAGATATGCAAAGTGCTGTACGAGGTTATTGTGTCTGAACACATTTTGAGCCTTATTACATTTTTTAAAACTTATTTAAAATTTCACAGTCAAACACTATTTTACCCCATCTGTATTAACACATTGAAGCAATACATTTAGGAAGTTTCACACTGAATATTCTCAAACAGGTAAAGGCCTCTGGATTTCTCTCGGCTCCCAAATAGGCTATACTTCTGTCAGAACCAAACAGTTGCCATAGAGATGAGCTGTCTCCTTTGGTATTTGCACTGTCTCTGATACCAAAATACCCACACGCCTCTACAGATTACTCTTTCTTTTATTTATTTTTACTAACATTATTTTTACAGTGCTCCATTAAAAGATAGATTTATGGGTCAATAAAGTGTAAAAGTGTGGTTAGTGGTTATGATTTTCATTAGGCTAGGTAGAGTAAGGTATATATATATATATATACGACAAGTAGTCGTATAACACACAGACAGTGTCACGTCCCTCTAAAGCAGCGATCGTGTCTGGTGCATTTTGACTTTGGTGTGTGTAATGTTGTGGCAAGGAAACATGCATAAACAGGTCAATAGATCACCCTGGTTATGTCAAAGAGCCCTGGAAAGCATCCAAAAAGAGGATGTGCTCTAATAACTACATCATTCATATATGCCACAGTGATTCAATGACACACTTATCAATACCAGCATCACATGCACAATTAAATCAACATTACATTGCATAACTGCACATGTAATTAGTGTGGCACCATACACATACATAGGCGAATATGAGGTGCAAATCACAATATGAACAAACTCAATGATCCAATAATGTATAAACATCTACATTCCAATCCTAATATAAGTTATTAGACTGTGATTGTTATTGAAAAAGCTCCTGCTGACCATGAAAACATCCCTCTCATACATACAGCTGAAGAAAAGTTAGAAGCTCTGTCGTGCAACTACGCAATTACTGATTTACAAACGACACAGAAAACGTACCTGCTTTTCAAGTGTTTCCAATCAATCCTAGAGTGTATTTCATCTTATCAAAACGCACATTTTCCACAGGTAAACCCGTCCCGGACAGAATGTCCTGTTTCATGTGATTCTGCCAGCAAAAGCACTGCAAGAGCGCAGTTTCAGACTGAGCGGAGACTCATAGAGAGAGAGGGAGAGAGAGAGACCCCTCCCCTCTATCTGTAGCTGCAGCCAAATCGTGCCGCAGTAACCAACCAGAATTGACTATGTGTGTGTGTGTGTGTGTGTGTATGTGTCGGAGAGCCAGTGACTTTTCGGAGGTAGCCCTGGAATGCATTTTTCTCCCCTTACCCAGAACCCTTCATGCCAGCATACGCAGCAGCAGGGACAATCCTTCCTGCTCTGCGACATACGCATAAACATCACATAAAAATACCATATAAACACAAATAAAACTCAAAGATTTTCATTAAACACACTGTTGAAGGGTGCTGGGGTTTTCGCGGGCAAACAATGAGTCATAAAGCTTGAAGTTCACTCACTGTTGACTAAGAATGTCTGTGTGTGTGCATGTGCATATGTGTGTGTGTGTGTGGTCCAGGTAAACCCTATGAGGACAAAATGTTTTTTGGTCTGCATGAGGAAAACAGCTTATAAATCATAGTGATACTAAGTGATGTTTTTGAAAATGTAAAGTAGCCTACAGTATAAAAACCATTATGTCTATGAAAAGTCCCCATAAAACATGAAAACACAATGTGTGTGTGTGTGTGTGTGTGTGTGTGTGTGTGTGTGTGTGTGTGTGTGTGTGTGTGTGTGTGTGCGTGCGTGTGTGCGTGCGTGTGTGCGTGTGCGTGCTTGTTTATGTGATTTATGAGGACACAAATTTGTATAATGACATGCGTATTACACTGGTATTACAACTTAAACGTGCTTTAAGAGGAAATTTCATGAGTCCTCTTAATTCAAATAGCTTAAGAAACATAAAAAACAATGTTTCATTAAAAATGTAAAAATGCTGAATGTTTCCTGTGATTATGGATAGGGGCAGCGTAAGGGGATAGAATATACAGTTTGTACAGTATACAAACCATTACACCCATGGAGAGTCCTCATAATGTAGTTGCACCAACATGTGTGTGTGTGTGTGTGTGTGTGTGTGTGTGTGTGTGTGTGTGTGTGTGTGTGTGTGTGTATGGGTGGGCAGATTACCTCTTCCTGGCTGCAACTTCTGTAGAAATAAGGGGCCCTCCTGTGTATATTAGAATGCTTGGTTGCTAAGCAGCCAAGAGTCTGTCCATGCAGTTTTAGACCTGGTGGATGAGAGAGAGAGAGAGAGAGAGAGAGAGAGAGAGAGAGAGAGAGAGAGAGAGAGAGAGAGAGAGAGAGAGAGAGAGAGAGAGAGAGAGAGAGAGAGAGAGAGAGATGGTGATGATATGACAAACGAAAAGACAATATAAAATGTGCCAGTTTCACTAAAGTTGGTCTTAACTCAAAATGGGAGATTAAAAGCCCACACAAATCTGCTCAGATTAACAGTGATAATCCATCCGAATGCATGTTCATTGAGTTCACAGCTCCTATAGAGAGTGTGATACACGTTATGACCACAATCACCTCATCATCAAATTATTATCAATATTATTATTATTATTGTGTACACTACACTACCATTCAAAAGATTGGGGTCAGTATGTTTTTTTTTATAATGAAATTAATACTTTTTAGTAGGAAGAATGCATTAAATTGACAAAAAGAAACATTTAAAATAAATGCTGTTCTTTCTATTCATTAAAGAATCCGGAATGTATCACGGTTTCCACAAAAAAAATTATGCAGCACAACCGTTTACAACATAACAATACGAAAACTTTCTTGAGCGGCAAATCAGCATATTAGAATGATTTCTGAAGGATCATGTGACACTGAAGGCTGGCTTAATGGCTTTTTTTGGTTTAACCAAATTCGTCAATTTAATGAAAGTCTCAAGTTTTGCTAATGCTAATGATCCAGACAAAACAAAGCGTTAAAAAGTCATTTTAAGGCAACTCAGTTAACTCTGTGGCCCTAATGCTACCGTCTATAGCAAAATATACTTTATTTGCCAAAACAATAGTATTATAGTGTTTGCTTCTGAAGTTCTGAAGACTGAGTTGCATCCCAAATGACGCAATATACACTATGCACTTGTACACTATATATGCACTATGTACTCAGCCATGTAGTGTATGAACTTTTTCACTGTATGAAGATTTTTTGTCATTCAATTTGGAGTCTGATATCCCTTGCCCGTCCACTACGTAAATAAAACAGTTGTCCAACATTCCACACTTCTTTTTTCTCTCTCGGTTAAGTGCATCAACCAGGTATTTAAAGTGCACTTTTTATTTTTGGAATTTTCAGTGTGAACACAAAACTTGCACTATTTATTCTACAAATCGGCAGAATAGTGCATAAGTACGCGAATTGGGACGCACCTTAAATCACACACAAATGCACCATTTTCTCTGCCTTACAGTCAAAGAGATATAAACATTAAGGAAAGTATAAAAAAAAACTAAACTAAGTGTTCTGAATAATTTTTAGCACAATGCTAAATGGCTGCAAGGGTGTTTCTGGGTGGTTGCTTATTGGCCCAAGTTAAAATAGCACACCAATTGATATTCTGGCTTAATAGTGGTGTGAGAGCTGCTTTATCACTGAACTGTGGTCAAGTGGTCAATAATAGACTATGGTATCTTCAGTCTCACAGCTGGTTTTCCAGATAAACTCCATGAATTCGTGCCAAGCTTATCATATTAGACGCCAAGAAAACACTGCTGACATGCACTGAGACAAAACACACACACACAAACAAACCAAGAGCATCAGTGAAGAACAAAGCTGTGGAAAGATATTTTGTCTACTTCCCTTCACAACACAGTCAACTAGTTATTATTCAGCTTGTACAGTCTTACTCACAATGAACCAGCGTTATTCGGCAAGAAAAAAAGACTTGAACGCATAACACATTATGTGTAGAAAAACACATACACTAACTACTACAACGACACACACAAACCCCAGCCAGTAACCATAACCACAGCTGTAACCACTGACATTCAGTAGGCTACATGTTTTCAGAGTGCTGTGTAACTGTGTGTTTAACTGCTCTTAAATAGACGGTTAGAATGACATCTTTCTGTTTCTCTTTAATTTCTCCTGCCGTTTTGAGAGATGACAACAGTTAGCGTATCTCTCAGTGTTTTTTAAGCGTATTCAACACTAACCACACTACATGTTTGTGCACATGCATTTTAACACAAGCACAGACTCATAATTGTGCAATAAATGCTTGACCTGGTAATGTTATCAGGTTAAAGATAAATTTGATCTGTTTGTAGAGTTCCAGTGAACCGACAACAGGTTCACTTGGGAGAATGTCAGCGTTCTACGTTATAGCAAATAGCTACTCAAACAGTGGCAGATAAAGATTTGAAAAGATTTCAAAAAGGTTTCACTTGGACCTACAGCAATTCTTTACTTCAAAGGACGTGAACTTTGGCTTATCAAACACCACTATTAAATGTAACAATAAATAATATTAACATTTTAGTAAAATATTTTTTTGGATTATTTTTTAATATATCCACATCCCTACTAGTCTAGAAATCTAGACGCACCCTAGCGGCAGCAAAATGTATTTTGATGTAAGTCTGGCTTGCCAGGCTACATCCCTACATCTCTTGCTAAATTTATTCCAGTAGAAATTAAAATATTAAGAATGGAAATAATGTGGGTTTCATATATGGCCGATGTATATATATATATATATGGTTAGTTACACTTTATTTTTAAAGGTGTCCTTGTTATGTCCCTAGTGTAAATACACATTTAAGTACTGAGTAATAATTATTATTATACTACTAGGTTAAGATGAGGGTTTGGGTTTGGTTTAGGGTTAGTTTGTTGCATGTAATTATGCATAACTTCTAGTTATTAGTATTACTACATGTAACTTGTAATAAAGACACTGTAAAATAAAGTGTTATACAACCATATATGTATGTATGTATATATATATATATATATATATATGTATATATATATACACACACACATATATATATATATATATATATATATATATATATATATATATATATTTACATACACATATAATACAATGATATGAAAATAAGGTGTACATGAAGTTAAAAGAAAACTTTTTATACAATATTAACTAAAAATTCACTATTAAAATGAAAGACACAAATAATACTAGTAAACTGTCAAAACTGAGTCATACAAGTGCATGATGTTAAAATGTGTTAATTTATTCTTTATTTTCAAAAGAAGTGTAAATTCGTAATTCTTAACCTGATATTTCAAATGTCAGCAGATATAAAACTAAATAGAAAACCGTATTTAAGTGCATCTCAAAATACACCATTTTCTCTGCCTTACAGTCAAAGAGTAAACATTGAGGAGAGTATAAGAAACGAAACTGTGTTCTGAATGATTTCAGCACAATGCTAAATGGCTGCAACTAAGGGTGGTTTTGTGCAACCAAACAAAATGTTTGAGAATCTGTTTTTACAGCTAGCACTTCAAGCTTGGATTCACTAGTGATTGGTGTGTTTGTGGTGCATGGATGGAGCCAACAGTCTAGATAACGGCATTCATTTCACTCTTTATCGGTCCAAAGCATTTTAACACCCTCATCCAACACACACACGCACACATTCAATAGCTAGTTCTACTTTTAAAAATATATAAATAACCTAGGTGCATTCTCTGTCACAGTCATGTTTAGTTTCATTGTATTGTTTAGTTTCTAGTCATGTTTTGCACTGTCAGTGTTTTGCTTGTGTTCTAGTTCATCATTAGTTGCCATGGTTCGATTAGTTTAGTACTAATAGTTCGATTAGTACACCTGTCCCCTGTTCCATTAATCACCTGACCTGTGTATTTAAGTCCTGTTTCCTCTGTGCAGCGTTATGTGTTAACGGTTATGGTCCTTGTGTAGTGTTATTGCATTAAAGTCTATTATCTTCATTCATTCTGTGTCACGCATCATCCTTGGGATTTAAACTACACGCACCCCTGACACCCCTGGACAAAAGTCCTTTAGGTCCAATCTCTAACATTCTTTAGGTATTTGGTTACTGCATTCAGTAAAGAAATAGCAGCATCCATCTTCAATTAAACAGAAAGGAAACCACCCATGCACATGTCATATGTTTCTCAGGCTCCTTGTATTAAACTAAAAACCTATATACTGTAGAAACACCCAGCGCTCTCAGGGGCCTGTGGACATGGGCATTCAACCTGACCACAGACTTCAGCGGATAGAGTTACTACGGTAATAATATTTACTCAACAAAAAGTTAGCCATTAATTAAATTGTTGGCCTGTTCACTTATTTAGTGAAGCAGTATATAGAGTGAAAGCAGGTATGTAGGGACACTTTATGAAACCATCTGCACAATTAAAATGTATATAAACATAATGTTTAATTTCCAACAGTTAAAATAACATGTAAAAGTAATTTGGTTCATAAATTGGGTCATTCTTTTGGTCTGTTCGGATTTTTTTTTATAAAGCCTTTTATAAAAAGTTTGCAGATTGCTACATATTTTAATAGAGAGAACGTAAATATAAAATTGATGATATACCAGTACTATAGAGATTAATGTTTCATACAAATACCTGTATATCAACCTTAGTTATAATTAGAAAAAATTTGCATGTCATGACAGACTGGACACATATGGCCAAATCAGGTGCCACATGTCAAATACGTACTCTGTTTATTGATTCTTAAATAATTACAGTATGACACGACTTTATCTGTTGTCAGACTCCTTGTGCATACAAAAATCACTGGATTATTACAATTAATGGCAAAAGAAATGTTTGGAAATGTGAACTGATATTTCATACTAACACACTACTGGAAACTATATAAATAACTGGCTTCGAACCATTTTCTTTTGTGAGAATAGTAATGTGCCTAAGACTTTTGCAAAGTACTGTTTTTATCAAAGAGACAGTAAAGACATTTACAATGGTACAAAATAATGTTTTTTTGAACTTTCTATTAAAAAAATCCTGGAAAAAAATGTATCATGGTTTCTACAAAAACATTAAGAAGTTTCAAACTAGTTTCAAATGTGAAAATAAATGTGTAAATATGTTGTTTTTTGTTGTTGTTTTTTTGCAAAACCTACTTTTCTACATAATTGGGAAAAGAGGACCAAGCGAATATCAGGTGTAAGCAACTATATTTTGAAAGCTCTTGTTAAAGCAGAGTGACAAAAGATTATGATGCCACAGAAAGTTTTCCATCATGGCTTACGCAGTTCTAATGACTGGAACATCAGCTGGTGTATTAATACTGCCTACAGATCGTAAACTGTAAATTGCCTTTCTAAGCTTAATTTACTGAGACAACCAAGTAAAACATCTGCAGGTTGATTCCCCTGAAAAGTGTAAAACACTAGCAGCTACCTAAAAGACCAGCCCGACACAGCAACGTTGGCTCAACCAATGGCGAGTTTGAGGCGGTTCTGAAATTGCATATTTCTCAAATTAAACAAAACTTTGTGGGCTTTGTGAGGTCATAGATTAAGACTAGTATCTATAAATTATTTATCTAGTTAACAACATTTACCTAACGGTAGTCAAAGATGACTTATTGTTCTTCTGTTATTTTTGCTCTCGTCTTACCTCCGTCCTCCTCACAATCTTCACCTACAGTAGAGACTGCCAGTCCTGACAGGCTGATGGGATCATGAATATTAATCGCGTTGTCTTGATCTCTTCATTACGATTTGCTGAAATCAAACAAATGACACAACCTTAGACTTAAAAAAAAAATGATATATATATATAATATATATATATATATATATATATATATATATATATATATATATATTAAACTCAACCAAAATAATAGGCAACAGCTTTTGATTATAAACAGCAACACCTCCTCCTCTGACATATGATGATTCTATACTTTAAATAAATAAATAAATATTCTATTTTTATAATAGTTAGCGAAAGGGAAAACGTTACCACATTCAGAATCGAGCGCATCTGAATAAAAAGTTTAACCGTATTATTCATGGCTGTAATTTAGCGCCACCTTCTGGACAAATGTTGAATCCACAGAAACAACAACATTTATTGTAATCAATTAAAATATTATTTTTTGTAATGTGAAATAGTGATTACTAAAGAAGAAATGTTGGAAATGCATCATATGATAAAAGGCCACTGAAATGACTCAAGCTAAATTGTGAAACAATATGCTTTTTATTACAAAATGTACTAACACAACAACACAAAATACTACATGCTTGAAATCACATGATAAAAGACAAAACTGTGACTCTAGCCATTGTAATCCTGTGACTGGAAATCAACTTTAAATCGTAATTAAATGATCGAATCACTAAATCATAGAAAGGCTATTATAAACATCAATCAATACTATTCAAATAATACAAATCTTTATTTGGAGCCTTGCATAGAATGGCGCTTAAAATACAACCATATTCTTTATTGTTTCCAAGGGCGATAGTCTGTGACACAGAGATGCTTGCTCATGCGCTTCTGTGAAATAATCCACGGTAATGCGAAGTACGAATCCTACTATAGCGAGGGGTTTAGATCATACATAATAAATAGCCTATTTCTGCTTGGTTGCCTCCCTAAAGCTTCCAGTAACGTACATTATTTACAATTCACAAACCACACTTTCTTAAAAAAGAGAATAGTTCATTCGCCTTCTGACTAGAGCCCACCTATCATTGTCTGCCTTTCAACCAATCAGTGAGGTTTATTGGACTAACGTCACACAACGTAGGTAATATTCATGCACTGCCTTCGCCATAGTAGGATTTGTAGTGTGTGTGCGCGTTGTCCACCGTGTACCAGTCTGAGCGCACGGCGGATCTCCTCACTTTGACCAGAACCATGGCTTGAATTACACTACCAGCGGGTCATACTATTATCTAATGGTGTTCTTTTAACCATCATGCGACGCCCTGCTCTGTTCTTCTGACCTGATAAAGAGCCAATACCCCGGTCGGTTGGGATTCATTTTCTGCGCATCATTTGGACGGCCGTCTCTAGAATGGAGCACATCAGAACACCAAAGGTACAGCTGATGTCCTTTTATGTCCCGACCCGGCATTTAATGATAGCTCACAATGCAGCATCCATCCTCTAGATTTCTCTAATTTTGAATAGCATGTGCTTTGAAAAAAAAACGTAATATATGTTTTCCAAAATAATCTTTTGTAAAATAAGTGGTTTGACAGAATAAGCCCAATGATAGGCCCCAACGAAGCCCCCATTTTCCTTCATCTATTATAGTGCATTGTAACAATATTTGAATGGTTCTGCCTTAGCACTACTGATGCACCATGATAGTCAGCAGATTTATATTTTACTATTTTAATGTAATCAAGGGCAAAATAATCCAGGTTAGGACAAGTGCATGGATGATTTGGCCCTATCTAAATTAAGGTTTTAGAATATGCCAAGCTTATTGTGATTGTAATTATTGCAAAATAATTAACATGACCTTCTGAGCCATTATATTTTTTGGTAGGGTAGGATATTATTTTTCTTTAGTTGACTATATAATGTACATCACAAGGTTGGTAGCATTTTATATAAATTATATTTTATGATTTGTTGTTTTCCAGTTGGAAAATGTGCGCATGTTTGATAAGCTGACCCCCAGGAAGTCTATGGTGGGAACATTATACCTCTCCTCAACTCACACTATATTTGTAGAGAACTCGGAGGCCCGCAAAGAGACCTGGGTAGGAATCGAAACCTCTCCATGCAGACAATGAAGCTTCCTCTTGAAAATTACCCCAATTGTTTAAACCACAGTGACACAAGTCATCCACTATGGTCTCCTATAAACTGCTAGAACTGCATTTGTTGTCGCCTTATTCCATTTTATTATCTGCTACAAATCTTTATTTTTTATCTAAATTAAACACAGGAGTCAATGTATCTGTCTAGAATATATCTACTATATTTGTATATCTATGTTTGTCTAGACAAGAAGGTCCTTACAATATGAATATGATTCCAGAGTTCCACGAGCACTAAAGACCTCTCTTGCTCTGCTAGATTCTGCACAGTTTGATGAGTAATGTGGAGAGACTTCCGACAAATCCATCAGGAAGCCCTCTCATTATCCGCTGTAAGAACTTCCATGTTTATAGACTGCTGATCCCACTGGAGAAGGACTGTGTAGATGTGCTGGCTTCCCTCGCTCGTCTTTCACATCCAGGTAAAGTAAAATGCATATTATAAGTAAAAAAAGTGCAAAGGTACAAAAAAAAAAGTCACCTATTCCTGTAAAAGGTCACAGCATAGTCTTTGCAGAATGTATATTGGCTTTCATTTATCTTTTAGGGTTTAGGCCTAGTTCGGTATTAAAATTAGGGAGTTTCTAGATTGCCAGGTGTGGTTGCCAGAAATTCAATTTATAAAATATGGTGACACTGCTTCGGGTATTATGGGTTGGGAAATTGTTGGTTGTATATTTTACAACTTATAACCATGTATTTTATTACGTAATTATAATACCAATTTACTTGAAGACAAAAATCTGCTTTGTACCTTGAAATGTAGGCTAGTGATAACCACCATAATAATTTAGATGGTAAAATAGAAAGTCACATGACATGACAGATGGCCAGGTCTCAAATGCACAGGGTCACAGACAGACAACAGACCATCAGGTAAATGCACTAAAATAAATAAATACCGATAATAAAAATGTAACACAAAACTCCCCTATGTACATTACTGGTGAAAAAAAGAGGAAACAAAATTAGTTAAATACATTTTAATCATATGTGATGTGTCGCACTGAGACTTCAAGAATGTTCACCATAAATAGTTTTTACTTGTTAAAAACCATAAATATGTCAGTTTGTTTACATTGTAAATGGCTTAACATTACATTATATGTATTTTTAGTGTTTCCTCGTATATGATAAGGTTAGCCAATAATCAGGTTTTTACTGTAGCATTTTTACAGTATTTTTCTATTACTACCATTTTACTAGAAATGGTTTAAACCAGTGTCTTGTCAGCTCTGTGAGCCTTCTTTTTGAAGTCATGTAACAAATTTACTCACATATGATTTGGCGAAGCATGGTTAATGGTCCGTACATTTGCATTTTCTTCTGTGAAAAGTGAACACTGTGGCTTTTTTGCTTAGACAATGCTAGGTCTTAGCTGTTGCATCACAGTGCATTATGAAATACACCGTCTGTGAAATTTAGGCAACGTCAGAGGCAGAGCACAGTTCTATATAGCTTTGTGAGTTTATTCGCCCATGGGACCCACACACTCATTTACTTTTACTTGTGTCTCTCTCACTCTCTCTCTCTCTTGCAGAGCGCTATGGAGAGCTGTTTTGCTTCTCTTTTAACCCCAACCTGGATAAAGAGTTAAGGGAAAAGGCCTGGGCCTTCATCGACCTGAAGGCCGAATTCATTCGAATGGGAATACCCAGAAACCTCTGGCATGCCACAGCAGCCAACCATGAGCACAGAGTCAGTATGAGCTCAGATGCCTGTTCATCCTCCGGGTCAATAAACATGATTACCTTTTCCACAAAATTTCAGAGATCAGTTTTACTCCTTAAATTACACAGCCAAAAACAATATTAAACAAGATGTGTAGATTTTTTTTTTCTGTTTATGATGTATATGAATACTGATAGTTCGCCCACAAATCTAAATTCTGACTAGCACTCAACCTAATGTAGTTTCAAAACTGTGACTTCCAATCCAGAATCTCATAGTAATCAAGCTATTGATGGTAACAGCGACACCTCTGATTGGTTGATTTTTTTTTGCCAGGATTAAGGGTAATGCAGTTCTTTACTGGAGATTTGGCTAGTAAACATTTCAAAAATGATTTGAAATCACATGAAAATGCATCTTCTGCAAAATCATGTATCATTGCTTAGCAAGTTTAGGGCTCATGGTTTTACAGAGCAATATTTTGATATAAAATGAATTGATGAATCTTGCATAATAAGCACAGGAATGTTTCTTACTAAAGTAAACGGCCGCTGTTGAACTTGAAGAATGTAAAACAATACCGGTAGTTGTAATCTGACTATTTTGATTGGCAGTTGTGTGACACTTACCCGTCGGAGCTGTATGTGCCAAAGTCAGTCTCTCCTGCTGTCATTGTGGGCAGTGCCAAGTTCCGTAGTCGAGGACGTCTTCCTGTTCTCTCCTACTACCACAGAGACTCCAGTGTAAGTGCAAAAATAACGATACTCCTTTAAACTCAAGAGTACTTTTTATACTTGTGCTTAATATGTTATAGGTCGTCTTCACCTCCCCACTTTTTAAATGCTCACACCATTGCTTTTCTAGGCATCAATCTGTCGGAGCAGTCAGCCTCTTTCTGGTTTCAGTGCACGCTCCTCAGACGATGAGCAGATGCTGCAGGCCATCATGAAGTCAAACCCTGTCAGCGAGTTCATGTATGTGGTGGACACAAGGCCAAAGGTGAGAGATTAGACACACACACACACACACAAAACAGGTTGGACAAGCTGTTGAGATTTAGATTGGGTAGTTTGAAAGTTTTCTTTATCTGTCTGTCTGTCTGTCTGTTTATACGCAACCGTTTAAAGGTTTGGGGTTGCTGAGATTTTTTTAAGATGTTTTTTTTTTTTAAAGGAGTCTTTTGACAAATGGTGCATTAATTTGATCTGTAAAAACTGTAACATTTTGACGTATTACAATTTAAAACAACTGTTTTGTATTTTAATATATTTTTAAATGTAATGTATTCCTGTGATGCAAAGCTGAATTTTCAGCAGCCCTTACTCCAGCTTTCAGTGTCACATGATCCTTCAGAAATCATTCTTATTTGCTGACTGGGTTATCTAGTTACATTTCTTAGTATATCACAGTTGAAAACAGTTGTGCTGCTTAATTTTTGTGTGTGGAAACTGCATTTATTATTTGATGGATAGAAGGTTCAAAATTTAAAAAAGAAATTTTTTATAACAATGTGATTTTTTTTTTTACTATTACTTTTGATCAATTTAATGCATTGTTGCTGAATAAAAGTATAAGTATTCATTTATTTTTTTGTTAATCTTACTGACCCCAATCTTTTTAAAGGTAGTATATATTGATATTTGTGTCCAGAAATATTGTGTGTGTGCATAGTGACATTTTCATGACATTTAACCCCCCCTTAATTTCTCACTGTAATGTACTATGCCATAATGTACCTTACCATAACTATACCAGTATGCCATAATGTACCATAGTGTAAATAATCCAAAATACTAACAGTATTGTGAGTTTGAAACGCTGTTTGTGACTGCTTTCAGCTGAATGCCATGGCTAATCGTGCTGCTGGGAAGGGCTACGAGAATGAGGACCACTACACTCACATCAAACTGCAGTTTATTGGCATCGAAAACATCCATGTCATGAGGAACAGCCAACAGAAGCTTATAGATGGTAGATGGATTAATCATTAATACAGATACCTGTCTGGTGATCACTTCCTATCCATATGGAAATGCACCTTTTCTGTCTATTTGTTGCAGTTGGTGATCTCGTGGCTCCCACCATGAGTGATTTCCTCTGGGGTCTGGAGAACTCTGGCTGGCTAAAACACATCAAAGCTGTACTAGATGCTGGAGTCTTCATTGCAAAGGCAATACTTTTTAGATGATTTAGTACCCAAGTAGAAAACCTAAGTTCGGATAGCATGTGATTGGCACAATCACATATGTATTATTCTGTTGATGTGTGTCCACAGGCAGTGGCAGAGGATGGAGTGAGTGTTTTAGTGCACTGTTCAGACGGGTGGGACAGAACCGCTCAGGCCTGTTCTGTGGCTAGTGTACTACTAGATTCATACTACAGAACTATCAAGGGACTGATGGTAATAAGAACTTTGATGATGATTGATCCGTTTGGCATTGCTTTTCAAAAAGTGCTAGTCTAACATCATCTATAAAGACTAAATTTGTAACATTTATTTGTTTTGTCAGTATTTAAACAAAGTCTTCTTTATAGGTTCTGATTGAAAAGGACTGGGTGTCATTTGGACACAAGTTTTCCCACAGGTTTGTGTTTTTTCATTTCAATTTGCACGTTTCTGGACTCACATGTTGGACTTGCATTTGTTTTTAATTTATTGAATTGAATAACAGCTTTCTGTGAAATCTCTTCTACTGTGTTTGTTGGATGACATACAAAACCAGAAAGACCTCATTACTCAATCTATAACAGATACTGTGACTAAACCGTCAGTTACGCTCACGCAGTATACAGTGTTATACTGTGTGTCTCTAAGCTTTAGGTGAGCCACTACCATCTAAGCATGAAATGCTACAGGGTCAGTTTATGAAAAAATTAAAATGTTCTTATGACACAAAAGAGAAATTTTCAAAAATGCTTGAATTACAACTACAAGCAAGAATGCTTCATACAACTCTCCAACATATTACAAGTCTTCTGAAGTCATACGATCACAACTTACTTAATGATTAAAAGTAGATTGCATACGTGCATATTCAAACTTGGCATGTCTTGGTGTGATGTCACTGACACAAAAAAAAAACACTAATCCTTTTTTTGTAATATGACACATCAAACTGTCATATTGTTGACAGTTTGATCAACTGCAAAAGTGCAAAGGAAATCTGACAGTTTGATCAATATGCAAAAGTGCAAATGAAATCTGAGAAAAGAAAGGTTTGGAATTAAATGAGGGTAAAGGATGATAGAATTTTTGGAAGGTGAACTATATCATTACTTCTACTATTTCATCTACTACATAATTACATTTCATCTTCATGTATTAATAAAATTGGTTGCACTTTGTCTACAGTTGACTAGCTAAATATTCTTCTAACTATGAGTAACTTTGCAATTACGTGTCAACTAACTCTCATTAGTGTATTAGTAGACTGTTAGGTTAGGGTTTGGGTTAGTAGAATAAGTTATGTACTGCAAAGTTACTTATAGTTAGTAGAATGTCTTAAGTGGACTGTCATAATAAAGTGTTACCATAAAATCTTCTACATTCAGGTACGCTCATCTTGACGGTGATCCTAAGGAGGTTTCCCCAGTTATGGACCAGTTTCTGGAGTGTGTGTGGCAGTTGATGCAGCAGTTCCCCTGTGCGTTTGAGTTCAATGAGCGATTCCTCATACAGCTACACACGCATATCTTTTCCTGCCAGTACGGGAACTTCATTGGCAATTGCCAGAAAGAAAGGAGAGACTTGAAGTAAGAAAACCAACTACATTTTGCCACTTTTTTTAATGGATTTTTTTTTATGGATTTGGATAGTAGAAAGGGAAGAGGGGTGAACAGAATCAGCAGAATTGTCCAGACTTTTACTCGCACCAGCTGCATGAGCACTTGCAGACTTGCAACATGTCAGAGCATGTAGGATAACTGCTAGGTCACAGCTTTGACAGAAATATTACTTTTTGAACTGGGATGTTGTAGATGTAGGATAGATAGCCCACAGTATGTTTACTGGCAAATTGCCCAAAAATGGCAGGATCCAGTCGAAACCGATGCTATTGCTACGTAACTTTTGTGAGTCCAGGTGCACAGGTTTTTATGAACGGGCCACATGGGTTGCCGGGTTGATGTTATGACAGCTCTTAATGGCCCAGACACAACAAACCAAGATCAAAGATCTAGTAGGGATGAAAGCCGATTGTGGTGTCAACTCATGTTGCTTGTGTCTGGACCAAAAACTTGTTTGAACACACTGCAAAGACTACATCCAATGGCCAACTACTATGTACGCCTGCATCAGCGTCAGAGGAAATGCGTCTCCATACCAGCAGGTGGCAGTGGTCAGTATTTGTCAGTCAAAACCAGAAGAGCTAGGACTATGGCTATACACAAACTATAAAAAAATGCTGCGCCCGAAATCATGTATAATTACGTGACGCTTCATTGCTATTCACAACTCCTTCTGTGATATAATGGGATGCTAAAGTGTCCATCAGATATACACTTCAGAACCTGGAAGTAGTACCCTGCTGAAAAATTAATCTTAAACCAGAATAAATTCCATGTTGGTCCAGGCTGGTTGGAGCTGGTATAGTGCTGATCTAGCTGGTGGACCAACATAGCCATACTGTTCTCCAGCAAAACTGAGCCGGTGTAGCTGGGGACCAGTAAACCAGCATCCCCTCACATTCGTTTTTCTTCTCATACACTGGTTCACTAATGGCTCGTTTCCACCGAGCGGTACAGTACAGTACAAATCGGGATGGTAAGCCATGATCTGGCTTGCGTTTCCACCGCCAACAGTACCCTTATTTGATAGGTGTGGTGTAGCAATCCACATCATTTTCGCTCGAAGAAGAAAGCGACACTGAACAACAATGGAGGACATACAGCAGATCTTGTTCTTGCTTCTCGGCATGTGGCTTTTTGTCACAAGAAGACAAGAAGTTTGAGCAAAGGCTGCAAGGAAAAACACAGCCGGAAAAGCACACGCAAGTGACGATTCTCTGTCAACCAATCAACGTTCTGCAGTGACTCTAGCTCCACCCTTTAGTACCGGACTACTGTGCTAGGTACCCCAACGGAAGGGTCCCAAAAAAGTGGTACGGTTCGGAATTAGGGTACCATTCACAACTTCTGACAATGGAAATGACAAAAATTGCGTACCGAACTGAACTGTACTGTACCGCTCGGTGGAAACAAGGCATAAGCTGGAACAGCCAATAAGAGTGATCACAGATGGGCGCCGCCAATTCAACATGCTCAATCGACCGAAAACCGGCTAGTGCCAACGGTGTAGAACACCCCAAAAAACTAGGCCAGATGTCTGCATGGTGTGGAGGCCTGTCTGAGAACTATGGTTCATCCCTTTACATGTTTAGATTATTTTCCAGTGGCCAGTTCTTGGCCAGAATAAGCTGCAAAGCGGACTCGACAAACATGCCAATACTTCTTCAAAAAAGGGTTAGTTCAAGAGTTCAGTATCTAAAAGGCTTTACTTATGACAATAGAGATTAGACTGAATATTCATTTAACATTTATGATTTTATATACAGTGTATATATATATATATGAATGTTTAAGTTGTAACCAACTACAGCAATAAAAAAAAACTTGAGGTGGACATTCGATTCTACATCAAGGGCTTACCACAACCATAAAAAAAATCGAGTTTCAAACAAAAGGTAATCTAACTGTTGGATTAGCTTGGTTTCGTTACCTTAATCTGCTAGTTTACTCATTCAATCTCCCTCTTTGTACACTATGCAGGTTACAAGAGAGAACACACTCTTTGTGGCCACACCTGTGGGAGAACAGAGCCGAATACACAAACCCTCTGTACAGGACAGACCACAGTCAGACACAGGGTGTTCTGAAACCTCTCACCACTGCCTACTGCTTCAAGTAAGTCAACCCAATTTGAATGCCCCTGATGCCTTTAAATGATCATCTAACCTTCCTTCACGTCGTACAATAGTCGTGCTTCTTTCTGAATTGGCATAGAGATGACAAAGCTCCATACTGTAAGAATGAGAACGAGAAATTAAACCATATTGGACCCAAAATAGCTTGCAGTGACACCTTTGTGAATGTTTTTTTTTTTCTTTTCAGCAAATGTAGCAATTAAAAAAAGGTGTTGATTTCTTTAAGTAAGAATTAAAGGTGGGGGGAAAAAACGTATATATTATTCTACATATATATTATTCTACTTATATGTTATACTCTACATCAAGGCACTTTAGTGGACTTTTAAAAAAGACGTTGCGTCTGTTTGATGTAATTACTTGGGTGGTTTGTCCCTTTTAATGATTTAATTTAGGTTGATCCAATCTTAAGATATCTATATGCTTGAGAGTTGAACAAATAACCTCTCATGTAAGCCTTGTCGAGTGAATTCTAGAGGTGTTTCAGGAAGAAAGTAGTTATAAAATTAAATGGTGGTTCTTTTTTAGGTATGTTACCTGGGGGCTCAGTGTCAAAATGGATAAAAGCAAGTTTTACTTGGTAAAAACAGTGTAGAACAAAGCTATTGTTATGCTATTACACATATCATTGGTAAAATAGACTTTAGACCAGGGGTGTCAAACATACGGCCCAATCCGGCCCAGGGGATGATTTAGATATGCACTGGTTGACTGGCCATAAATTGGTGCGGTTTTAAGTTTTATTTTGGCGGATATCTATTCAAGACTTGCACACAAACTCTTTTGCAAACATTTCCCAAAATGTCATTTGTGTGGAAATATTATGAAGTCTGTAAACAGGCACAGCAAGCTCACTGTTTGTGAAATATGGGAAGAAAAATATAAATATTGAAATGGGGGTAGGGGTTTATATGAATGCATCTCTGAAGGGAACTGTCTTCAGAATAGATGGCATTTTCTTGTCCTCTTGCCTTCGTATAATGTTGTGTTTTTTAAAGCAGCGCTGCTTTGTGTACAGTGGTAAACAAGGAAACTCTATACTGATGCTGTTCCATAAGCGCCACCTACTGTCAGAGAGTGGATTTGCATTTTCACTCAGTCTGTCTGCTGTTTTTGTTTTGTGCAGGTGTCAGCTGGCATTATTATAGCTAAATTTCACAAAACAAAAGTCAGACAAGTGTTTTCTGCTCTGCAAAAGCAAATCCTCTTTGTAAAGACTTCCAAAGGATGAGGATGTGAAGTCAGTGGTTAAAATTACCACAGCGATACAACGGCAGTATAACCTTTTGACGATTGCTTCTCAAATCTTCGTGAGCTCTAAATGTTTTTTTAAAAATGACAAAAGCATAACTTAAAGGGATAGTTCACCCAAAAATAAAAAAAAATCTGTCATCATTTACTAACCCTCAAGTTGTTCTAAATGGCTTTCTTCTACTGAACACAAAATAAGATATTTTGAAGAATGTCAGTAACCAAACAGTTAACTGGCCCCATTGACTTCCATATACATTTTTTTCAATCAATGGGGCCGATGAACTGTTTGGTTACCGACATTCTTCAAAATATCTTATTTTGTGATCAGCAGAAGAAAGAAATTCATACAGGTTCATTACCATCCTTAATGCATTTTTTTTTTTTTTTTTTTTGCAAAGTTCAATAAAGGATTAATCAACTGGAAATGATGTTCTAGGTTTTGGAAGGGGATGTACGGCCGTGCAGAGAAAAGTGTGACTTCACAGTCTCCAGCCGATTGCCTGAACGCAGTAAGGGAGGAGTCACAACAACTGGAGGAGGAGCTTAGCACCCACCAGGAGGTACCACGGGAGACGGACGCTGGACAAGGCATACACATGCATGCATAAATATCACATATGTATCATAAGCATTTAAAAAAGTATGACCAAGTAGACATCGCCCTCTCTGGGATGGGATTTATTCTGACATTACAGTATGCAAGTGTTCCATTTCAAACAGTTCATTAGAATTTAATTTGTTCCTTTTATTTGCTGCACTGATGTAAAACTGACAGACTTTGACCTCTTCAAACTTGCTTACCTAAACAGAGAATTGTCGAGCTGAAGGAGAAAACTTCAGGGGAGAGGAAGGAGACCAAGAAGTTGTCTGAACGGGCCCGCCGTCCAATTCCGAACGAGTGTGAACTCGGCAGCCCACTGGACTATTTCACCACACCGAGAAGCGAGAAGCACACTCCTCCTTTCACACTGCCACTAGAGCTAGCAGCCCAACCTAAGAGCGGTGACCCCGATGACCTTTCAACCTGCAGCGATTTTGAGTCAGGCGTGGCTGACCTCAGTAGCCACTCCTCCAGTGCTGGAGACGACGCTAAGGACCCCGATTAGGATGAGATGGTCAAAAAAAACGCCTGAACTAAAACAGAACTGGTGACAATGAGGGATAAAAGCACAGTAACCAGGCAACTATGTTGTATTTTTAATGTTATTTTAATTTTTCTTTTTAAATCTGTGTGTGAATTTATATTTAATTATGTGCACAATATCCAAGATGGTATGGCAATAAGACCTTATTCCATTATAGTAAAAAATATTATATATATCCTGTGTAATGTTTTTAAGTTTTGGGTTGACTGTGTATATTTTGTATATTTTATGCGTCATTATTTTATTTCCATAACTATGTACGGAACAGCATATTACCATACTAATACACAGAACATATATTAGATATCCAGAATACATTTGCCAAAATACATACGGCTTAAAATACTGTGTCCCAAAAAGATTTTAAATCAGCGTTCTTGATTACCAATAGTTTATTATTTGTTTGAGAAATAAGACACAACTGTTTTATTTGAACGTATGCTAGATGACTAGAGTAACATTCTATTGTTTGAAATGTAAAGCATTTTATAATGCTTTCTA
The DNA here is from genome assembly GCF_949152265.1 of Phoxinus phoxinus. Classification (NCBI taxonomy): domain Eukaryota; kingdom Metazoa; phylum Chordata; class Actinopteri; order Cypriniformes; family Leuciscidae; genus Phoxinus; species Phoxinus phoxinus. The sequence goes on along the minus strand of NC_136881.1, from coordinate 12,158,980 downwards.
ATTTTTACATACTATATACAGCAGGAAGAGTATGCTAGGATTCCATTCCAAACATAGCCCATACTGTATACTCATGGAATTTGGTCTGTACCTATCAAGACCATCCGATTGCCACATGTGTTTCATTTGTATTCAAAGGAACTCTTAAATAGAAATTGTGAGAATTTGATGTATATGTGAAAACAAGAACTGTATGTCACTCAAACACACTACATGACCTTCCCATTTCAGTAACTGTAGGCATACTCTGACATAGACAATCAATCCCTCACACATCCACATGAATACCTTTTCAGCTATACCAGTAGGTTTTGTCTGGAACATGTGACTATAGGGCAAAAAAACGCTCTCAATAAAATGTTTGACAAACAGCAAACAAAATTACAGCATATCTGGAGCCAATTTTTACTAATGCTTGTGTTAAATGGTGTATTACATGTACCTGGGTACTCAAGTTATTGCCATTCTTTGATGAACATTATAGTGAAATGTGTAATAATTAGCGCCATATTAGCTCTTTCCCCGCCAGTGTTTTTTTTTTTAAAGTTGCTTGTCACCTTCAGGATTTTATAAAATTTCCACAAACATTTCATGGCCCCCAGAAGATTGGTTGTATGAATATCTGAACATACAATATATCAAAAGAAAGTATGCATTCTTTTTTTAATCAACACTTGAATGTGGGTAAGTTCCATAAAAGAAGCAACATTTTGAACAAAAAGCTAAGAAAATCAAGTTTTTTCCCGAAAGATTACAACGTGCATAAGCTTTTACTGCTTGTTTCTGTTCCTTTTTTGCCTGTTATGATGCTTCCTGATATTCACTACTTTTTCAGAAGATGCGTGTAATAGCGCCCACTACCGTATAACAGTGAAAACACGGGAAGCCGGAAAATACTGTCTATGGCGGGGAAAGAGTAAAAAGGATTGTTCACACCACACCATCTTCTATTGTTGGACAAACAAGTCAAACTCAGCCTTGCAGTGCTTTGAAAGAGCCACGAAGTGTTTACTCTTCATGGAAAACTTACAAATGGCTTACTTGTTATCAACGAAAAGTGGCACATTTCACCTTAGGGATCAGCTCTTAGGGATGCATCATGCACCGATAATACAATTCTGCCTGAACACTGATAAATTAAAGTTAAAGTTACTGAAAATGCAAAACCACACTTAAGCCATAACAGAGATTATTCTAAATGTTTTATTAACCTATCAAATTAAATAAACATATAATACAATGTCTAATAATAATAAAGGCTTTTTTTATCAACATTATTAAATACAGTATGTTTTTGTCGTACGTTTACGGCAGCATTAACATTGTTCAAAAAATCATTTTCAAGTGCGTACAAGGCCCAACCCCATTTGTCACATCATCAACTCAACTACTAAGCTTAGAACTCCGGCTGTTTCTGAACACTATTAAGGACAGATTGCCTTTGGGTCACAGCCAGACTGGGCAGATCCAGACGTACTCGCATCTGGTCAACTCAATCATTGTGAGTGTAACACTTTTGGAATCATGTGCAAAAATTATTTTGATTTCATTAAAGAATGATGCAGAAATCTCTTTTTGTCATATGTATCTAGGTTTGCCCAATCAAGGCTGTAGACCACAAGATGTGCTGCTTGTCTCAAGCCCACCGGTCTGCTGGTAGATTGATCCCAAACCTGCGATAAAGAATAGAATGTAGCGTTTTTAATAAACAGGAGTGTTGAAAATACCACAAGTGAGTTTCTCTGAGGGAAACGTACCTTCCTCCATGGAAAGAGCACTGGGGCATTCAATCTAATGTGTTGAGGGGAATTGTCCATGTGTGTTCATGCATTGCTGGAGCTTTTCTTCTTTGGCTCTTCTGCAGTGGCAAAGCTGAAACAGAAGGTTACGTCATTATCATGTTACACAAGTTTTCATATCAGAGCTTAAGATAAGATGCAATGCAATGGCTTGACAAGTGTTCGAGTGTTGACTTGTTTTGTAACAGGAAGTTGGAGCAGAACAAAAAGTATCATGAACATCACACTAGTCTCGTGAAATGTTGTAACAAAACAGCATGATTGATTGTATGTAATTGTGGTGTAATAAGGTGCTGTACAATTTCCCTGTAGCTTTCTTCTGGAGGTGCATAGAAGACGCATGAAACAACAAACAAATGTTTATATTATACTGAATACTGAATTATACTGAATATTGCTTTAATACCGTTCTCTTGTCCATGAAGTTGCCTAAGAAGTCGTCAATCTCGGCCTTTCCTTCCAGAAAGTTTTCCGCTGTCTCCTCAGACTCCTCTTCAGCCTGATGGGCCGCTACCTTTAATCTGGCCTGCAGCGCGCTCAGACTGCAGCTCTGGCAGAGGAATATGAAAATGTATATTTCTATAAAAAAAAATAACTGCTGAATTTTCAGCATCATTACTCCAGTCTTCAGTGACACATGATCCTTCAGAAATCATTCTAATATGCTGATTTGGTGCTCAAGAAACAACTTTTTTCTACATTTTATATTGTCAGTGTTGAATACAGCTGTGTTGTTTAATATTTTTGAGGCAACTGTGATAGACTACCATTCAAAAGTTTGGGGTAAGTAAGATAAAAAAAAAAAAAATTAAATAACATATTACATGCTATTCTTTTGAGCTTTCTATTCAATAAATAATTCTGACAAAAATGTATCACGGTTTCAGAAAAAAACAAAAAAAAAAACAGCAAAAATCGTTTCCAACATTGATAATAATAAAATTAATAAGAAGGATCAGAAGAAGAACCATTAAAAATCATACTAAATAAGCACTAAATCAACTTTGGCATCACAGGAATAATATTAAAGTATATTAAAATAGAAAAAGAGTTTATAGAGTTATTAATAAGAGTTATTTTAAATTGTAATAATATTTTAAAATATTACTTTTTTTACTGTACTGGTATTTATGATCAAATAAATACAGCCTTGGTGAGCAAAATACACTTCTTTCAAAAACTAGTGTGTGTGTGTGTGTGTGTGTGTGTGTGTGTGTGTGTGTGTGTGTGTGTGTGTGTGTGTGTTATTATATATTATTTATAAAAAAATTTATTAAAAAAAAAGAGAGAGCAAAACATAATATGGAGGCAGAAAAACCACAAACACAGGTATGCAAAATCCAGAGGTTTGATATTTTGAATATTAGACCACATGGAGACTGGAACGTTATATTTTCCAGCGGACACCACAATTTCCAGTCCAACGGACACACAATCAGGTGTCAAAATGGTAAATGAAAAATAGTATTTTTTCCATCTTTGCATGTGTGTTTTACCTCACTGAGCTCATGTTGTCTTTGCATTTTGGTTTCAAATACCGTCTTCATCTGGGTTAACTGTTCATACTACACAAAAAAACACACACACAAAAAACACACACCAGATAATCGTTATCATCAGAAAAGGAAAGACAGTGACAAGATTACAATGTACATTGGGCTCCAGAAGTCTGAGACAGCTTGTGAAATTAATGCTTCTACTTTGATTTTTTTTTCCCTTTTAATACCATAACATAACATTATCAACATTGACACTAAAATAAAACAAAATTGAACTGAAAAATTAAATCAGACTTTTGGACCCAAGTATTTGTGACAGCATTTGTTAAAGTACGTACTTTACACAACATCTCTTGTCTCTTACTCTCCAGTTGAGGCTCAAGCTGTAGGTTTTTCTCTGAAAGTAAAATATATTCCTTCTGTTATTTGCAAAACTGAACCAAAAACACTGATCTGATCTACATTAATTGTGTTTATAGTTTTAAGGGCTAGTTTGGTGATTCAAGTTATCTGTGAAAAATCCCACTGATCCCACTTTAGTCTAAAATTGGAAACTCACTGGCCATCTCTACAATGTTGTTGACCAGCTCCTCTTTGTCAGAGGTTACTTGTTTGAGCTGAGGCAGACACATGAAGAACTCCAACAGCACGTCATCTTGATCGTTCATGTCCTTCAGTTGAGAAACACTAGATTACAAACACAAGACGACAGAATGTGAGTAATGTCAAGTTCATATGTATTTTTAAGAATAGACTAAAGTAACTGGTGTATGTTTTAGTACAGTAAACTACCTAAAAAACAAGATCTGATTCATCCTCAGAACAAACAAATGCAAGACAAAACAAATGCCCAGAAGTTTCGTACCTCATCTCAGATAGTTCTGGAAATGTATCTGGGATTTCAGGCATCTTGTATATGTGTCCATTCAGACCTGACTACAAAGGAAGAACAACAAGAGTGAGAATTTACAGGTTATTGTGGATTGAATTATGTGTGTTCCTGTTTCACACCACACAGAAAGTGGTCAGTAATGCCCTCCATTATTGAATGTTGCTTCATAAAAGCCTATGATGCAAAAGACTATGCTGATTAATAAGATATAGTGCATTTTGAGTGTTACAATTCAGTGTGCTATGAGTTATGGAAGCCCATTTTCTGTCTTAGTTTTCTGTCTCATAATTTTACCTTTTAATGTCATAATTTCGACTTCTCATAATTTTGACTTTTTTAAATTTCCGACTTTAGGTTAATTATATGATACAAAATAAAAATGGAAAAGTCATAATTATAAGATAAAATATTTAAAATTGACTTAAGTCAAAATGTACATTTTATCTCAATTGAAAAAAAATACATTAGACTTAGTATGTCAAAATTTCAACATTTATATATCAGAATTTTTTTTTTTATCTTACTATGACATGGTGTGTCAATTTCAACGTTTTATCTCATAATTTCGAATGTTCATGTCAATTAAGATTTACAATATTTTGCAAAATTATGCTACACAGCACTACACTGCTTATACAAACAGTGTGGATACTGTAACCTGTTAATATGGGTAATTTAATTATGAGATAAAAGTCTAAATGATTAAACACTACGACATAATATACAAATCATAATAGATAAGATAAAAGTAATTATTCTGACATCTTATCTCATATTTCCAACTGTCTTTTATCTCAGACTTAAGACTTAGCATCTCAGAATTTCAACTGAATATGTCATGGTGGAAATTGGCTCAGAAATATGTCTCAGAAACTTGCACCTACAGTTCTGCTACACAGCCCTACGCTGCTTATACAGCGTGAATTAACCTCTTAATATTGTGTGTGATGTGAAACAGACGAGGATTACTGGAAAAAAATATATCGTGGCCTTGTTTTTAATGAATCAGGATGTGTAGCAGGTGTGGCAAAGATGGTGATGGACATTTAAAGTAAACATAATGATGCATGCAAATGTATCACCTCTAGTTTCTATTTTATTTGTTCACAACATCCCAAATCGTATTATTGTAGTCTGAACATCAGACATGAACTTAAAATATGATTTCTATCAAATCAATTCAAGCAACAAATGTATGTGGTTTGAATTTTTATTTAAATTGCTAGTTGTCGTTTTCATTGTTCAGAACACAAGTACTCAGCGTCACACACAATGTGAGCTAGTGCCTGTAGATGTAGTTGTGCAAAACACAGTGAATGTAATAGTAGTAAACCGACTGGCTGATTTTTGGACTGAATGCCCGTTAGGTACCTGTGAATCAGCAGTTGGTACAGGAAGAGGAAGGTCTGTGATGAGTCCATAAGCTGGCGCTGCTGGTCGGGGAGGGGCTTGTTGAGGCTCCGCCCCTGCATGTGGCACAGGGACAGGGCCAATAGGCCGCTGACCATCCTGTGGTTGGAAGGCAGGAACAAAATGGAAGCTCTGAGTTGAGTAAGGAGGCATCCCAGATGGTTTGTACATACTGAGCCACAAGACAAAGAGAACAACAAACACACAAATTAGAGATATTCCTTATTAGACATGATTTAACTTGTAGTAACATGGTAAAACAAATAAAAAACTCACTAAGGAAAGTTGGGACCTGACATCAAGGCAGGAGGACTTTTCCAGAACTCATCTAGCAAACTCTGAATAACTTTCCCTAAATCTGAATGCATTCCAAACTAGTGAAAAAGAAAAAGAAAACAGTTATTTCATAACTGTTGCATAATACATACTTAAATAGCTATGCAGTTTAAAATGGCATTTGACTTGAGAAGTTTATTCAAAAAGGTATTGATTGGATTTTGAAAAGTGGCATTCAATTAATGTTTGGACGATTTTAATAATTTAATAATGTGCACTGACAAATCATAAGAACAGGAATGTGTATTAATGAAAGTAAATATAGGCTATATACGTATTGATTTCATGTTTACCTAAAAGAAATCAGAGTAGAAAATCAGAACATTTACATGCAGTGCAGAAGGACTGATTTTACAGAAGTCATATAAAATGACAAATAACTTACATTAGTTATGAGTGGGCTGGTAACCATTGTTCCATTATTACCGTCTACTAAATGATGACCTACTGGTGGAAACACACTGACCACTGGTTTCTCCTGAGGGAACTGTGGTGGGAGTAAGCTGTGGATGACAGCAAATGTCAATATTAAACCACACTCAAAACCATGTGTAAATGCATATAAATAAAACAAAATAAAATTGTATACTTACATATTGACAGTAATAGTTGAATTGTTGATAGTAAAAGGAAGTCTGTACTCTACATCCTTCTGAATTTCTGCAAGACTGTGGAGACATCAGAATTAAGTCAGACATAAGTAGACATTTTTTGGGGGTTTTATAAAGTCAGCATGAAACAGAATGCGATAGTATTTTCTTTCCTTTTCCTTTTTTCCTTTTCCGCTTTTTACAATACAGATTGTTTTAAAGCAGCTTTACAGCGATAAACAGGAAAATAATGTAACAAAGTTTGCTAAGGCTGTACTGCAGATCTAGAAGAAAATAGCGTCATAGTCCAGCTTCAGTAAGTTCAGTGATGATGGTTCATTTTTATTGTAGATCAATATGACTGAATATGTGACATATATGCGAGTGAAACGACTTGTGTGTAGGCTGTGACTTGAGTTTGTTGAATTGATTGGATCGGTGTGGTTTGCTAATGCTGTGATCTGCTATTGCATTGCTGTGATTTCAAGTGAGTGACAGGTAAAACAGGTCATCAGAGACATCAAAAGAGATGTCATTGCAAGAGGGACATCAAGATGTTTTGATCAAAGATCACGTTTGTTTACATTAATTTAAAACATAATAATAATGATGTTCAATAATTAATACTGCTATATTCCATTAAAAAAAAGCACTGTCCATTTTAATACTGCACATACAAATACCCTCAAAAACAGGCCACCACCACCTGTTAGTAAATCTCAGCCAATCACGTTATTCGAGGGGCGGCGCTATCTTTTTTGCAGACCAATGGAGAAGTCCGGGAAACATGTTTGGGAAGAACTATCATAAATAATATTTTGCGAATCGCTTGGTGTCTTGGCGCAGAATTGAGAATTCACTTTCATATTGTTATCAAGACTGGCAGCTTCATGTTAGTTACATTCTACGAAACTGAAAGATCGATTGTTCAGATGAATTTTGATGAACTCGCCATTGCGTAAATGGGCCAGATCTTGTTTTGTGGTGTGAACAACTATTAAATGTCACCTCGTCAGAACTAAGGAAGTCAAACCCTCTCGGGAACAAAATGGCTCTATCAGTCTGTTAAGAAACAATACAGGGTGTACCGTGCCACTCATTTAAAACCTGTCCTGTTGAGTAAGAAGGGATCTGAAGTAAACTATGAAGAGCTAATACTTTAATCTGAAACATGTACGGCACATCCAGAACGCGCGCGCACACACACACAAAACAACAACAACAACATAATACATAGGGTATTCCGGATGATTCGTGTCATCGAGCCGACCAGCGAGCACGTGTTATAAATACTGAAATCATTAGATGTATAACTTAAGTTTGGCTCTCTCAAATCCTAGCTAGCTTCCTCCTGCTGTCTTAATACCTAAACGCTGTCCAGGTATTCAGCTCTCTAGGTTTGGGACACAGCCATTGAGCGAGACTTACTTGGAGTGAGCAGCTTTGAGAGACTCGATCTGTCTCTGTCTTTGTTTCTGTAAACTGTTCAGAGGAGGGATCGATCCAGAACCCTTGGACAGAGGGAATATCCAGTTCATCCTCGACTGCCAAACCGCAAACTAACGCTTGAATCTCTCGGCGTTGTCAGTTTTAAGAGGCCTGACGAAATGAAACAGAAATTCAAGAAATACCCAACGCCACCATTAGCATTAGCTACGAACCTATCTAGTGTTTACTAATGTTAGCGACCTAACACCCGTTTAAAATGAGTGAATATGTAACCTAAAGGAAACAATGAAATAGCCGCTAAATGATCTGTTAGTTTTAATAACAGTATGAGAGATTAAGAAGTACACGGGCTCGCAAGAAAACAACCCCTGTGAGCGTGACGTCAGCTGTTTAGCGCTGCTCGCGTCATCACTCACAGCAGGGAGGAGTTTAAAGAGACACGGGTCTAAAAGCAGGTTGCTGAAAATTATTTTTTTTTTACGCAATAGATAACTGAATATCACTATTCTACACAACACATGAGAACAGAAATACAACGACATGCCCCATAACAGTCGGGAAATCATTCTTACAAGTTACCATGCTAAGTTACGTCGAGCGCTTTAACTAATCACTTGTCACTGGATTAGCACAATTGTGTTTACTATAAGCGACATTACTCAACAAGCGCGTTAGCTTAGCTGCAAGTCTTTGACGCATTAATGATTATGAAGAGATTGTTTTTTCACTTTTTTCATAGGGACTCATCGCGATGAGTTCCTATGGTCCCTACCGTCTGTGAGACAGCTAGTGTCAGAAGAGAGTCGAGCTGGGTTTTGCCATTGTAGTTTAAGACTATACTTTCAGGGATCATTTCTATAGTTTTTAACTTGGAAGTGCATTTCTAAAGTGACGAGTCTCCCAACCCACGATGAAGAGCTTTGATACTCTTTTCTGAGCGTGAATCGGGTGTAGAGTAATGATTTACTTCATAAGCTCTGCATCATTGATGAACGTTCCTTACTGTATAATACGGTGAGGAGGAAAGGGGTATGATCAGAGTGGTTATTTAAACTGGAAATAAAAGAAGATAATCTTTATAAATTGGAAACTTATAAGTCATTTCCTGCTCAACAAGAGGCTGCTGTTTTAGGCCCCAGTTCCAGGACCTTCAGTTTTTTTGAGACAGCGCCACCTACCAAAAACACTAACTGAAGATAATACAGGCTCCAGCTTTGATATTTAAGCCCTGTTCATGGTAAAACTGATTTGCAGTGCCATTAATTTCTCAATTTAAGAGTGCAAAATTATTAATCTATATCGTCATTATTTTGAATAGAAATCATCACTTATAAAGCACATCTTCTCCGGTTTATTTGTGTTCACATGCAATATACAGCATCCGCCAGGGCGCTTAGTCCAATGGTGCGCATATTTGGAGAAATAATGATTTATCATCACATGTTTGTAAAATATTTAATCATACAGAATAACATTTCTATTCATTTTCCACTGAATTATGCGATCTGAAGCTCAAACAGCGAACTCTGTCTCTCCTCTTCCTGATTTGTGTCAGTTATCATTTCAGCGCTCTCTCATTCGCTGTACAGCTGTCAATCATCTCACATGGTTCAACAAGACCATACTCCTGCCCTTCTGCATGACGCAGTAGTGATGGGCGATACCACTTATTTTGTTTTCGATACGATTCCGATACTTTCAAGGCCAGTATCGCCGATGCCGATACCAATACGATACCTCTAAACTGAATTTTTAAATATAAAAATGTCTTAAATTATTGAATTACTAAGAGTAAAATGAGTAATGATGCATACTTAACATTATATTTGAAAGGCATTTTAACATATAATATGCCTTAATTGGAACTTATTAGAATATATTTTTACACATGGTTCAAAAATGTACTTGTAGTGGTAGCCTAACCATGGAAATCTATTCATTTAATCTATTCTATTCATTTTCACAAGGGACTGCCAGTGACAGGCTGTTGCATCCATAAAATGCAACTTTTTTTATTCTGACAGTGTATGTTTTATATTAAAATTAGTTACAAAATAGAACATCAGTATGAACTTTTAACATTCAATTTAAAAAATGTAATTGCACAAACTATGTAGGCTACAACTTCAATTTATTTATTGTGAAATAACTCAAACATGTTTTTCTGTCTTCTGTTAAGCATTGTTCTGTACGTTTCCCAAAAGCATCAATGGTTTCTTATGATACTTTTGGGAAACACAGCCCTGTTTGAATGCCGGCAGTGTATGAACGCTCTCAGTGATTGATTGGTTCTGACTTGCAGCATGTGCGTCACAGTGCGTGTTTTCAGACGAGCAGGAAAATAGTTCTACTACACAATTATTCACTAACATAGGTTATTCATCCAATTCAATGCATATTGTACGCATTAAATTGTCATTTCTTGTCAAATAAACAAATGTCAAAGTGACGCCAAAATGAATGGGAGTCAATGGAATGCTAACAGCAGGTGGGGGTCCGCTAGCCAATGGCGGCTCCCGGGGATGCTTCAATGTCTTCCGGAACACTCAAGGGGGTAATCCATCCGCCGGAAACTGAAGCCTCCGCGGGAGCCGCCATTGTAGCAGAACTTCACCTGCTGTTAGCATTCCATTGACTCCCATTCATTTTTGCGTCACTTTGACAGCGAATAACTTTACATCTGAAGCGTTCAAAGACCCCATTTGTCAATTATTTATTTCTAAAGAAACACGACAATGTATAAAAGGCTCCATTACTTTGTATCTAACGTTATGACTTCGTAGAAGCCGTTTTTGTAAAAAATAGGCTAACGATTGCGTCATACCCACGCGACTCTCTGTCGCACTGAAGATAAATTACCGTATAGACCGGCGGAGAAGCTCGCAAGCAATCGGGAGGACGTGGAGGCATAAAGTCAAGGGAGAAGCCCATAGAGAATCATAAAGTTTCTCATGCTGCTAGCTCATTGACAACTAATAATCACGCTCTCCGTCTGTGCGAGATTCGGAAGGGAATGATTCAGATTTCCCTCGGCACAGCTACTAGAAGACCCACGTCACATCTACGTCGTCAAGCTCAGTCTGAGTCTGCGCAGTTCGCCTGGCGATCAGGAAGTGAGTGCTTCAAATCGGGCTTCACTTTTCTCCGTTGAAATCTATGGGGTCGCTGTGTCCATCTTATATACTGTCTATGGGAACACTGCCCCCCTGGCTGTCAGCCGAAGACGGTGCTGTGTGGTGTTTTGAGAATATCAGCTCTGATGGATATTTGTAAAAAAAATCATCTTGGTTACCTATGATCACGCGCGTGAACTCGACAGTCGACTACTGTGGACTTCGACCGAAAACAGGAAGTAAATACAGGTATGTGTGCTTGTTGAATTAACATCTTTTTTTATTAATATCTTTCACATCTAATGCAGTCAGTTTCACCGTGTTCAATCTGAAGGAATCACTCAACATGGCTGGGCACTTGTAATGACCCATCAAGAATGTTAAGAGGATAAAAGCAGGTTTAAACCTTGCCCCATTCAAGTCAATAGGGTGCAAATTTTAAAAAGAGGATAACACCAGAGAATGTCTAATAAGGGGAGAAGTTTCACTCTCGCTACATTTCCGGCTTCTGACTGGTTGCAGTTCCACTCTGATTCCATATGAGGGCGCTCACAGGACGAGTGCAGAATGAATGGAGGTCTATTCAGCTATACCCCTCAAAATCCACTTTTCTCAGGATATAATTTTTTGTCTAGTAATTTGAATGTTGTATTCGAAAGGAGATACAAAAAAATTCCACATTGCTGGGCGTTAGATTTTTTAGAGTCACTTCTTCTTCTTCTTCTGATTAATGGCGAGTCACTTATTTGCTTTAAAAAAAAAGTCTTTTAAAATGTCAATGACGTCATACACATTGTACGACCAGAGATACTGCTTTATGGCAATCCTTCAGTCACTTTGGTGCCTTCGCGCTCTGCACTTTCTTTTCTCTCGAGGCATCGCCAGCACAGCTGACACAGGTAAACACACGTGCTAGAAGAGTTTTTGTTAGAAGACATTCTGGTCCCGCTTCGGATGCCACGATGCCATCAAGCGGTATTCTCTGGTTGCAATCAGTCCTTCACTGACCAATCAGCGTTCATTAGCAGAATGCTAGCGTGTTATGGGCAACAACAACTCAACCTGTAAGAAATCGAAAGGACATAAGTACTCGTTCATTCAACTTTTGACCTATAATAACCCATGTTGAACTTGCAAAACCTACAATCAAATCTGAGATTTCTCAACAGCAATCGGGTGAAAGAGACAAATTTAGCCGTCTAGCTCCATAGACCCCCATTCATTTTGCACTCGGGCGATCGCCCCCAGTGGAACTCTGGTGGAACTACAGCCAAAAATTCGATACAATAGGACTTAATAGGGAGTGGTGAGGCTCTCTGTAGACGGGCTCTGATAACACAGTGTATGCAACACCGATTTTTGTCGTTGTTCTCTGTATTGACAGCACTCCAAATTTACTAAAAATTGAGCTCAATGTTAAAAATTGACCGGAGTTCTCCTTTAATTCTTTTAACAAATACGATTATGGAATAGAAAAGCTCCTGCAGCAGTTCTCCTTTAACACAAGGACCCAATAAGTTTTTTCTAACAAGACTTAAGATAATAGGTGGATTATAGCTGCAGCCACCACTATATCATCCAGTTCGGTAGGTGGCACTGTCACAAAAAAAAACTAGAGTCCTGGAACTGTGGTCCTAGAACTGGGGTCCTGAAACTGCAGCCTCCGGTTGTGCAGGAACATACTACTGTCTTTGCCTTGTTCTAAAGTTACATATTGTCAATGCGTAATTGTAAAAGTAAAAGTAATTTTGTTAGTATGCAGTTAATAATATTTGTTGTTAATTAGGTTAAACAACATAATCTGAAGCATTGACGCAATGTTGTAGCTTTTTTTTTATACATGACCATCATGACTGTATTTTTTCTCATGGTATAAAAAAAAAGTTTGCTCAATATTCACCTGACATTAGTCAATCTGCCTAATTTTGAACTGATTTAAGACTAAAAATCACATTGTTTTTACAATTCAAAGTCACTTCTCTCTGTGTCGTCCCTACCGTATGTGAGACAGTTAGTGTCAGAAGAGAGTCGAGCTGGGTTTTGCCACTGAAGGTTAAGACTATACTTTCAGGGATCATTTCTATAGTTTTTAACTTGGAAGTGCATTTCTAAAGTGACGAGTCTCCCAACCCACGATGAAGAGTTTTGATACTCTTTTCTGAGCGTGAATCGGGTGTAGAGTAATGATTTACTTCATAAGCTCTGCATCATTGATGAACGTTCCTTACTGTATTATACGGTGAGGAGGAAAGGGGTATGATCAGAGTGGTTTTTAATTCGTATAATAATAATAGACTTTAATTCAACAATACTAGGGAATTTATTAAACAACTATAAATGGGAAAGACAGAAGACTAATTTGAATATTCTAATAAAGTTTTAAAACGAATAGTAGTGTTGAAACTGGTAGGTAGTATACTGTAAATTAAATGTGTTATTGGTTTGACATTTTGTTATGGCTTTTCTCTTATGACGATGTTGAGTCGTTTTTCCCCCAAATTATATAAAAAAATGTTTGCCTGGCGTTACATTTTTAACAGATTTAAGATTAATCATCCCATTGTTTCAGAATTCAGATGTCACTTTTCTCATTGCTATAGTATAGAGAGACATTATATGATGAACATATTTAATGTAGCCTTTCATTCGCATAACTTTGATCAGGGAACATAAACAGAAGCCCAACCGAGCTTGCCAGATGTCTAGCGCAAGCATAAACCTCATTCAAACGTGAAGCTCAAATGTGCTGCATAACACGAGAATGAACCTCATTGGTTCTTGCAGAAGCTCAAACGTGCTGCGTAACACGAGAATGAACCTCATTGGTTCTTGCAGAAGCTCAAACGTGCTGCGTAACACCAGAATGAACCTCATTGGTTCTTGCAGAAGAACACATAGGTGTGTTAATAGTTACTGCACCGAATCATGGTTTACCTCTATAAAACCTACTGTCATATTGAATACATGCATTTTTAAGACATCTGAAATATCAACATGATGTTCCCTCATGCCCTTAGCCACTTTAGGGACGAAACAATGATCAAAACTTTACCACCTATTTTGCACATCTTCTGCATGTTTTCTGCTCATAATAATCATGTTAAAATGTATGTATCAAATGATACAATGTAAGGGACACTGATCTTTTAATCATCATTATGGCAGTGGATTATATGTTTTGCCCCTCACAATTAAAACGGCAGAGCTTTGATCAAAAAATGAACACTTTATTGGGAGATATAGAGTGACAACTGATATGTATATGCATTTTATGTAAGTAGCCTCCTATACTGTAGTCATTGATGAAATTGATTTACAAGCTATCAGAATATCATTTTACTTTGAACAAAAATTGTATGTGTATTTTGTTCCCCTCCTTGAGTGTGAGCTCCATATTCTCACTATATCACGCTATAAGGCCCTAAAAGCATATAAAATATGATACAAAACATAAAACACATGCATTTTTTTTTAATTGTCAGGCTTTACAAGGTCAAAATGTTTTACAGTTTTTTTCAATCGCTAACAAGCGCTTACCCATACTTCAGATATTTTTTCTAAACTCTTAACACAGACTCACACCTACAAAACACAATTGGCCAAATGGTTAATTTTCTTCTCAAAAACACATTTTGTTAAATATATACTAACTCTTCATTTCAAAATAGAACACATCTTTCTCTCCACACACTAACTTTACCAAAACACTGGAAATCTGACTCAAAATGAAATTATTCTGTCAAAGAATAACACTTGATTTCTTTTCACAAGGCACATGCAGTCAATCAAAGTACACCAGGTTTCAGAATACTGGCTATTCTTGACATTACAAAAACTGCATAGACTTTTATGTTTCAGTTTTACAGGTATTTGCATGCAAACCATTCAATCCACCGTTTTTACACTAAATGTCTTGGTTGGAAACTGTATGTCCACATGTACAGTAATGTTCTCATTCAAAAGCATTCCAGTAAAAAGCAAATCAGTTTTTTTCCTTTTACTCTTTACTACAGGAGGTACAGTAGAAACACGGTATGATAGAACAGAAAAAGTTTTACAGTATTGCTTACAGTGAACAAAATATCCATGAAACACATAAGAGCATTCTGAACAAAAAAAAACAACAGCAAAAAGCACAAAATTACTGTATCTAATCTCTGCAATCTTCAGGGTTAGGCCACATGTTTTCATCAACATCACATCTGATATTATCCAAGGCGATGCACCTGGGATAAAACCACTTGGTATGTTGGATCCACCCTTGGCAATCATGAACTGTGATGTCCCTGCACCAGCATCCATGGCTTCAAGGAGGGACATCTGGTCATGTGGTTGATGGTCATAAACCGTCCACCTCCATGCAGAAAATAACTCCTCTCTGGGGTTGAGGAAAGGTGAATAGAGTGGAAGGAAGAGACTTACCAGTCTTGGGTGGACTTCAAACCATGTTGTTATTGCTTGCGAATGATGGAAAGCCACATTGTCCCAGGTAATTACAAAGGTCCTCATGTTTTCACCCTCCTGATCCTGCTCTGGACCAGGCGCTGGTGGAGATCATTGAGAAAGGCAAGGATACGCTCTGTATTATAGGGTCCACTGGCTCACTGCACCTCTCACTGCATCTCTCACTGCATCTCTCAATGGGCCTGGTCTTCTCACTGGGCCCCTTGCTCTTACTCTTCCTCTTCCAGACATTACAGTGTTTGTCTTTTTCCGTTTCTGTTTCCAAAAACATCACTCCTCACAGTCCTTCTTTTACTGTATAAGTGTCAATGTAATAGAAAAAAATAACCCCTGCCACTCTAAGCCAGTCTAAGCCAGACTGGAATCAGCTGTGGCTGGCCCAATTTACCCAACATAAATAAGCTCTGTGTCAATTATTCAATTGTTTGTTTGTTATCAGCTGAGATATTCAATTGTTTGTTTGTTATCATCTGAGATATATTGTTTTTGAACTGATCATTGCAGAAGCAGAGGTTTTTATACTGTATCTAAGGTTTGGAATATTGTTTTTGCTATTGTGGGATGTTGTGTGTTAACATTCGTAAATACTACAAAAACAATCCATAGTTTTGTTGGGAGGTATAGCTTGTCTGTTAAGAAAATGTAAGCATTGTGGAAATGTGTTCACTGACTGCATATTGTGTGAAAACGACATGAAATGTGTGAATGGTATGGCCACAAAAGACAGATGCTGTGCTAATTGTGTTTAGAGTTTTGAAAATGTGACAACTGGCTGGACAAACGCTTGTTAGCGACTGAAAAAAACTGTATCAGCTGAGATATATTGTTTTTGAACTGATCATTGCAGAAGCAGAGGTTTTTATACTGTATCTAAGGTTTGGAATATTGTTTTTGCTATTGTGGGATGTTGTGTGTTAACATTCGTAAATACTACAAAAACAATCCATAGTTTTGTTAGGAGGTATAGCTTGTCTGTTAAGAAAATGTAAGCATTATGGAAATGTGTTCACTGACTGCATATTGTTTGAAAACGACATGAAATGTGTGAATGGTATGGCCACAAAAGACCGATGCTATGCTAATTGTGTTTAGAGTTTTGAAAATGTGACAACTGGCTGGACAAACGCTTGTTAGTGACTGAAAAAAACTGTAACAGAACTGGTTAAATAAAGCAGAATGTAAATTTTACGGTGTTGATATTATCATAGATTTTTTTTCTTTCAAAAGTTCAATCTTTGAGTGCATTTGTATTTTTAGACTTTATTTTTTATAAAACATGCATATTTATTAAAACCATGTGCATATTGAGAAAACAGTTTCCTTGATAAAATACAAACTTAATCTTCACACTCATTGTCATATATATGAAAATAAAACATTAAATGCCATTGCTGCAGTCTATATGTAATCTAACCAACTGCAATAACTTTACGCACATAAAGTTAAAACCATAAGCACAAACATATGAATGTCATAATAAAAACAACAATAAAATAAAGCTAAATAAAAACTCATCTTGCACAAATAATAAAATAAATAGCTAATTGTCTCAAAGTGTCAATGTTTCGAATTATATCATAGAACCAGTAATACATTTTATTTACAGCATACTGTAACTACCAAAATCAACACCTATTAATTCTCAAACTTGATTTAATAAGACATATTAATCAACTATTCTTCACAGTTAGATTTATAAATTATCAGCACCTTGGCAATGCTGCATCTGTTATTAACAAATCAAATGACCACTCTGATCATACCCCTTTCCTCCTCACCGTATAATACAGTAAAGAACGTTCATCAATGATGCAGAGCTTATGAAGTAAATCATTACTCTACACCCGATTCACGCTCAGAAAAGAGTATCAAAGCTCTTCATCGTGGGTTGGGAGACTCGTCACTTTAGAAATGCACTTCCAAGTTAAAAACTATAGAAATGATCCCTGAAAGTATAGTCTTAACCTTCAATGGCAAAACCCAGCTCGACTCTCTTCTGACACTAGCTGTCTCACATACGGTAGGGACGACACAGAGAAGTGAGTTTGAATTGTGAAACAATGTGATTTTTAGTCTTAAATCAGTTCAAAATTTAGGCAGATTGACTAAATCAGGTGAATATAAAGCAAACTTTTTTTTTATACCATGAAAAAAAAGTCAGGATGGACATGCATATAAATAAAAAAGTTACAACATTGCGTCAATGCTTTAGATTTTTTGCTCTAACTAATTATCAACACATTAATTGCATACTATCAAAGATACTTTGACGCAGTCAAAATATATTTACCTATACAGGCTCAGGGAGTAATAACTTCCACATTATTCATTTACATATTGCAATATCTTCTATTATTAACACTTTATAAAAATGACCACTCTGATCATACCCCTTTCCTCCTCACCGTATTATACAGTAAGGAACGTTCATCAATGATGCAGAGCTTATGAAGTAAATCATTACTCTACACCCGATTCACGCTCAGAAAAGAGTATCAAAACTCTTCATCGTGGGTTGGGAGACTCGTCACTTTAGAAATGCACTTCCAAGTTAAAAACTATAGAAATGATCCCTGAAAGTATAGTCTTAACCTTCACTAGCAAAACCCAGCTCGAGTCTCTTCTGACACTAGCTGTCTCACAGACGGTGTTCATTAGTTGGTCAATCGCACAGTACATGAAACAGCGATTAGGAAAGTAACATCTAAACCATTGGTATGTCCATAATCACTAACACTTAAAATATTTGTAACTAATACAAATATTGACTAATATCGGTGTACAACTAGTAGACACAGTTTATCTGTTGAAATGAGACATAATATTTCCACATACATGTGCTCACCATTATCACCGATGAGAAAAACAACATTTACAACCACATTCGAGTAGAATTTTTAACATTGTTCATTGTTTCGGTGGCATATTTAACTTAGATAATATCAAACGCTATTTATTTATTTTTACAGTAGAAACGATACAAATAAACGTATATTATGATCAACTATACAGTTACCCATAATGCACGTCGAACTCTGGAAACAACATGTGACAAAGCAACCAATCAAGAGAGAGGATATGTGTTCCTCGATAAAAACGTAATATATAAGCATTTTAGACTTTCGGACACAATGTAATACACACATACACACACATAAACAGACCAGTTATTATAAATATAAACATATTTGATTTGTTTCTTCAGGGCAATTTGTTTAAATCATAAATCGTGAATTGGTACATCACTCTCAAATGTCCGGAGAGAAACCACCCACTCTGTATAAAGGTTCCGTCAAAAATGAAATTGGTTTTGAATGTGTCACATAATATAGGCCTATGTGTTATATTTTGGAAAACTACACTTGCTGTATTCTTAATACACATGTCTTAAAGCTAAATTCAATAACCAAATACAGTCAGCAGCACGTTTCATAAATCACAAACGGGGCAAATAATTGGAACATATGAAAGTAATCCAACCTTTAATGAAAACATAAATGTTATTTCATGTCTGTATCTTTTGTATCTAATATTTTGTGTCTTTGCTAAGTTTCAGAATTATTTTGATGATCTAAATCCTAAATCATTCACCTTTATATGTGTCTCAAAAAGGAAAACAGCCTATATATTTCTGATAATAATATGAATTATAATAAATTATTTTCTAATAGGGACCTATGTAGCCTACAGACTACATGAACATTTAATATAGGCCTATAGGTCATGCAGTTTCATTGGAGACAATCTTGAACACAATGTTTTCATCATAGGCACATGGACCACTTTATTGACTTGAATAACATTGTTATGGAATTTCAAGTCTATTTGTCAAGTACTTGATGTACAATCTTACTGTGCTTAGATGGCAAGACAACCGTATAAAATCTTTGTACAGCCATACCTGTTCAAAAATGAATAAATTGTATGAGAAAAAATACGTTTTTTATTTATTTTTTATATTAAGGCAATGATCATTATTGCTACATGAACTAATCTCTTTCAAAAACAAATATCAAAGTAACCCTTTTCACACAGTATGATTTGGTGCATTTAAACAATCCTGACAGATAACAACGATAAATAAATATGATTAATAGTTTAGTTTGTAATGGGCATAATAAAATGCAAGGTACAATATAGTATAAATATAATTAATAAAAGGCCATAACGAGTAGCTCATCCTGCTTAAAACATCTCCATTAAAACGGCAAGAAAATTATGTATGTACCCTGCCTGGATACATTTAAGTAACTTCAAAACATAAAAAAAATTGAACTTGTTCCAACTGAAACTCAGTTACAAGGCCGTCCTCCAGATTACATGCAAACAAGATTAATAGCAGATTACAGAACAAAGTTTGATCGTGCAGATACTAGAACATGCAGAGCAGAGCGCTGAATGCAGGGACACTATCCCAATCCGAGTTTCCCAAGGTTTCAAGATCAACAGAGGATGAGGTAGATCTAATGATGGAATCTCTATGCCTTCTCTCTCAAACATTTCCAGAGCAGTTTCCTTCTGAGAAATAAAAGCCACGTTCCTCGTTCACCTGGTGCGCACGGGAAATGGAAAGGAGCCAATTAAAAACTTTCACTTATTAAATCATCAAATTTTTCAGTAAAACAGGTAGACTATAACACAGACCGTAAGATAATATATATACACACACACACTATTGTTAAAACATTTGGAGCCAGTGAGATTTTTATTTATTTATTTTAAAAATAAATTAATACATTTATTCAGCAAAGTTGCATTCAATTGACTAAAAGTGATGGTAAAGACCTTTACATTGTTCCTTTTTATTTTTTATTTTTTTTTAATAAATGCTATTTTTTGCAGGTTAATATTAAGTGGCACAAACACAACCATAATAGGTTGTGGAGTAATTCAGATTTACCATCACAGGAATAATTTACATTTTAAAATATAATAAATATATATATATATATATATATATATATATATATATATATATATATATATATATATATATATATATATATATATATTTAATAATATTTAGTTTTTTACTGTATTTTGCTCATTTTAGTGAGCACAAGAGACTTTTTAAAAACATTTTAATAATTTTGCTTGAATGGTACTTGAACTTTTAAACAGTAGTGGTAGGGTGTTTATATATATATATATATATATATATATATATATATATAATGTGTGTGTGTGTGTGTGTGGTTACTTATCTGCCTGCCAGTTCCTTCTTCAGACATGATCTAAATGAAGTGAAACGCTCTAAAGCCTTATATCCCTGCAGGTAGGTAAAAACAAAATGAGAGAATGATTCATTACTCCAGAAGTTAACAAAACTGCATTTTTTTTTCATTTTTAATAAATCATGTTGCAGAAACAAATTTGTTGGTAGCATTGATCAATATCAGAAGAAAATGTTATGCTTATTTGACAGCGTATTTAGGAACTAGGCCTAAATGTTGATAAAAAAAAACCTACAGGGAGGTTTCATTGTACAGACATAACTACTGAACACTAGATGGCACTATAGTTGCAGTGACACTGCCCATCCATACCTCTCTGAATTACACTCAAAACATCAGAATGTATCTTACTGATGTAATTAACTCATAAGGTAAAGAATGATGTACCTCTTTTTCCCCTACACCTCTTTCTTACCCTGCCTCCACGGTGCAGACGGTCCTTCATTATGCCAATGAACTCTTTGTAACTGAGCTGATCATCGTGATCCACGTCAAATATCTTGAAAATGGTGTTAACCAGGTGACGGGTCAGTTTAAGGCCTGTTGCGACATACACCGCCCGAGCAAACTCATCTGGAAGACGGAGAGCGACACATTCAGAAGATATGATGAATCTGCTCTACAAAACAAACACTCAATGTGCTGGTAAATTATGTGCAAATTTGTTTCCTAATCTCTACAGATTTTGAGTAGAACGTAAAGTATTTGCACCCTTAAGCCACAATTAAGTAAATGCCACGGCTGCATTAGATAACATATCAAACCAATATTAAAATTTGTTTTGAAAAAATTATATAGGCTTACAATGGGGCCAAAAAGCGTGAGACCACTAAGAGAAACAGATCAAAATGAATTAAATCAAAAAAATATCCAGCATAACAATCTAAAAAAAGCGGATCTGAATTTCTTTGTTTTAATGTTTTCTAAATCAATATTTTTTCAAGGTTTAAATTCGATTTTGGATCCCAGATTTGTTATGTGGTCTCGTGACTTTTTGGATCCCACTGTGTATTTTATACATGTGTTAAATGCTGGTATTTGTGAATCCCAATGCATTCACCTTGTCCAATGGAACGGCAAGCAAAGTTGTACATCTGCATGGCGATGGCAAAGTCTTCAAGGTTATTGAGAAACTGAAAGAAAGACCTGAACTCTTCGAAGGTGATGCCCTGATCATGAAAAGAAAGAAATGAGCAAAAAAGAAACAGAAATATTTTAATCTGAGACATCCAATCCGACAGACAGAGCTGCCATCAACTGACGTTACATTCCATTCCATTTCAAAGAGGATCTGTAAGAGACGTGACATCACGCGGAATACACAAGCGGCGCTGTCATTTCATTCTCGAGCAAATCGGGTAATGCAATGATGGACAGAAGGAAATCAACATGTTGATATATGCAAAAGAAATCAGACGCTGTGCCACTCATGCTTGTTTGCTGATGCATGTTCAGTTCTTTGTGCTCTGCCATCACAATGATACATGCAACGATTAAAGGCATGAGTCATTTTACAGCACAATGTCATAAAATTGTCAGCCTGTCTGAATGTGGAGAAGCGAAAACAAACTGCATGACATCATAGACTGGAATCAAAGAGATAACTTACAATTTGATTGACATCAGAACACCAAGAATCTCTTAAATACACCGCTCAAAAGTTTGGGGTCGGTAAGATTTTCTCTCAAGGATGCATTCATTTGATCAAAAATGCAGGAAAAATAAAATTGTGAAATATTTGTACAATTTATAATAACTTTTTTTTCTTTTTAAATATATTTTAAAGTGTCATTTATTCCTGTGATGGCAAAGCTGAATTTTCAGCATCATTACCACAGTCTTCAGTGTCACATGATCCTTCAGAAATCATTATAATGCTGATTTGGTGCTGAGGAAAACATTTATTATCAATGTGGAAAACAGTTTAATATTTGAAATAGAAATGTGTGTAACAATGTAAATGTCTTTAGGCAATTGTGATCAATTAAATAAGTCCTTAATAATAAAAAGTATTAATTTATTTGAGAAAAAAAACCTTCCTGACCCCAAACTTTTGAACAATAGTGTACATTTAAAACTTAAAAGGATCGTTCACCCAAAAATCAAATCTGTGCAAATTATTTATTCACCCTCATGTCGTTCCAGCCTTGCATTCCTTTCTTCTGTGAAACATATTTTGAAGAACTTTTAGACAAAATCCAAAATATCTTCTTTTGTGTTCCACAGAAGAAAGAAAGTCATACAAGTATGACACGAGGTGTGCGCAATTTTCCATTTTATTAATTTAATGCACAGAATCCTGCAGTATATTCTCCTGTCTGTCAAACCAAATCTATGATTAAATCTTTCACCTGAGGGTGTCAAGATGTATTAACACAGACCTGCCTTTTGGTTATAGAAGAAGATAAAGGGTAATGAGGTAGAAAATACCCTAAACAAACACAGGAAAGGGTTGTCACAGTTATGGTAATCTACGTAAACCTCTCTAGTGAATTTTTAACATAGTTCTAGTTACACATTAGGTTTAACTGAGAGTTAGGTTTGAGGTCAGGATTTACTGTATGTGATGTTTAAAGCTGAATTTTTGTTTGATTGTGTTGAGGACTTGGTACTCATGGTGGAAAACCATAAAATGCCATACAAGTGAGTTTAGGGTCTATTCTGTGGGAATTCGAGAGGGGGTGAAGTCATTCTAGCCAAATGTACAAACTGCTCAAAGGGGCCCCAAAACCTGATACCCTCAACACAAACAGATCCCTCAGATGGGACTGGGAAAGAGCTAAAAGAAAGCAGTCAGGCATGGAGAAACCTACATCAGGTGACCCTTTATAGAGGGGCAGCATGACAATCTGATTTCAAACACAAACTTTGCCCCAAGCACATACGCACACCAAACCCACACAAATACAGTGGGCGAAAAAGTATTTGGACACTTCACTTAAAAAGGAATGGGATTCTTTATATGGGAATTCTTTATATAGCCTACATTACAGACTGACATGTAGATGGGTAGATAGGTAGGTAGGCAGGTATGTTGGTAGGAAGGATAGGTAGCTAGACAGGTAGGTATAGGACATATAGGCAGACATATAGGTAGACAGGTAGGTAAGTAGGGCAGGTACTGTAGGTAAACAGGTAGATAGGTAGACAGGTAGGTATGCAATCATATCTATAGACAGGTAGAGTGGTAGGTAAGTAGACAGGTTTACATGTACTAGGTAGGCATGCAGACAGGTAGGTAGGTATGGTAGGGTAGGTAGGTTGATAGACGTCTGTAGGCAGACAGCTAGGGCAGATAGGTAGACAGGTAGGGTAGGTAGGTATACATGTACAAAGGCAGACAGGAAGGTATGTAAGTAGACAAGTAGACATGTGGGTAGATAGACAGGTGGGTACACAGAAAGGTAGGTAGACGTACGTAGGCAGACAGGTCGGTAGATGGGTAGGTAGGGCAGGTAGGTAGGTAGACTTGTAGGTAGATAGGGTATGGTAAGTTGGTAAGGTAAGCATGTATGTAGGCAGACAGGTAGATAGGGTATGTAAGGTAGGCAGACAGGTATGTAGGTACATGTAGGTAGGGCAGGTAGGTAAACTAGTAGATAGGTTGGTAGGTGTACAGGTAGGTAGGTAGACAGGTAGACAGGTAGGTAGGGTAGGATAGGTAGGCAGGACAGGTAGGTAGGATAGGTAGGAAGGCAGGAAGTTAGACATGTAGGTAGGTAGGCAGGTAGGAAAGGTAGGATAGATAGGTAGGTATGGTAGGATAAATATGTAGGCAGGACAGGTAGGTAGGATAGGTAGATATAAACATATTACAGTAATTTCCCACATTTTACGTATGGATGAAGTGACCAAATAATTTTTGGGGGCCACTGTATATCTTAGTATAAATTTGTAAAAATGTTGGAAGGTCTCTCAGAACAAGATCATTTTAGCTGGTTGAAAGTAAATGTGAATTTACTTTCTTGAACATGTACCACAAGATCAAAGAGAGGGAAATCAATTGAAACACAAAATGAAGAGCATAACAAATCAAAACACAATCTGATCAAGGACTGCGGGGCGACGGATCACTCCGGCAGGGACAAACCTTTGGTTTCTTCCAGTGTGTGATAAACAGAGATAACAGAGAGAATACAGGAAGTTTTTGTACACTGTAATAAGAGCTGGAACTTGCTCTGCAACTTGTGCACTTAACAAGACCTTCTTCGACTCCATCATCATTATTTCTGTGTTAGTAAAGATATTAATTTATTTTAACAGCAATCATGCCATAATACAGCATTACAATTCAAATTGCATCTGCACAGCAATTCAAAAAATCGGATTATGTTCATTAGGTTTTGCATGCTTTTTCAAATGTCTTTGGCCTTGTTCAGACAGGTAGCAAAAATCCATTTGTTGGGGGGTGTATCCATCTCAGATACATTTAGAATTTTTGTAATCTGCAAACAACAAAAATGTTTTACCAACCTGATCCAAATCACATTCAAAGGTGGTTGGAAAATCAATTATTATGTCATATGTCTTAGTTGTCACACAGATGTCGAATTCACACATTTTCACCTACTCTTTCTTTTATAAAACTATTTGCATTTTGATAGCTGATATGAGACTACAAGTGAGTGATTTTGGACAGCTTATTTATTAATCCGTGGAATACAATTATACCTCCAGTGCTTATATTACTAATTTACTCGTATTACTTACTGTGGCAAATGCATCATTACTGCATTAATCACTAATCAGTGTAGAAATACTGGACATTGACGACAGTATCTGAACAAACGGATCAGATTTCATCACTTACAAAATGACAGTCAATCCTAAAGATCGGATTAATGTGCAGTTTGAACAAAGCCTGTTTTATTTTCAAGAACTAATATAATTGACATAATAGCACCATGCAACAAAGAGACACATAATATAACATTTGTGTCAAGATATTTTAACATGAGATATTATGTTTAAAAACAAGATATTAAAACAAACAAGCCTGGGAAAGTCCAGTTCCACTTTACTGCAAAGTGTGGGTTTGACACTTGGTTCTTAAATAAACATGGTAATATAAAAGAAAGATGGATGTCTGCAGCATAAAAGGGTTTAGTCGCATGTGTTGTGGAGAGGTGAGAATAGAGGGACTATAAGACTAAACGGCAGTTTACATGCAAGTGTCACACTGAAGGGTGAACGACTACTCAAAGTGTGGGAATGTGTGCATTTTGGGGCTGGATCACAGAATTATAGACATGGATCAAATGTATGTGAGTGGACAAAATGTATTTGTTGTAGTATTTTTAAGATGATAGATTTCCTTGTGGAATTTGAGATTGAGATTTGAACCAGTAACCTTCTTGTACATGTAAAGCTGTTGAGAGGAGGGGTAACAATGGTCAGTTAAAGGGGTGAAAGTGTGAGCGTGGGGGAGGTGGGCGTCACAGTTGTCCTACACCTTCTTTTCAGATGAAGTTAGCGGCTAGGTGACGTTACTCATTACCTTCTCATCTGGTATGCACTGCCGCACATTCTCCAGATAGCTGCGGATATCCTCTACGTTAGTGTAGCGCAGCAAGATTCGGGCAAAATCCTCCTCACTGATGGTGGTCATGCCGTTGGAATAGGTCAGGAACTCAATCTCCAACATCTCAGTTTGCAGGTTATCCATAAATCTGAAAAAACAATGACCGCGATAAGAGTTAAAGAATTAAAACCACTATGGAATTTAAATAAACTAGCTTTTTTGCCCAATTTTTGCTTTTTGCTCCACAAAGGCCTGGCCCATCCAATCAGGAGCTTGGCCCACATGACCCCACACCAAATATCAACCTATCACAAAAATGACCTCTCTCTCCCATAAACACAGACACACAGATGGAAATTTCACACGCACAGAATGCTTGTTGTAAGCACTATCCTGCAACTTTATCAATAAAATAGTTTCACACCTGCAAAACATGACATTTATTAAGCAGTTAAACTTACAGCCTTGCTATTAGAGACACAGCTGCCAAACACTGTTCAGTAGGGGTGGGAATCTTTTACCATCTCACGATTCAATTCGATTCCGATTCTTGAGGCCACGATTCGATTCAAAATCGATTTTCGATTCAAAAAGATTTTCGATTCAAAACGATTCGATTCGATTATCATGTAGAACACAACCGGTGAAGACCAAAAAACATCTATATTTCTCAGTCAGACACAGTAACTTAAAGAATAACAAGTTATGAAAATAAAGTGCTTCTTTCAAAATGAATAATAGTCCTACCCCTAAGCTACCTGGCGATGAAGCAGCGATAGACCGAGTTTTTTTTTTTTTTTTTTTTGCCCTCTCGGAGTTGGCAGGGAGTTTCGTGAAGCACTGCAGTGTGCATTGGTCTGCAGCTGGCGGCTGACTGTACGTTCACACCGCCGCCGACTTGATCTGCAAAAAAGCTATAGCCGCCCTGTCAAGGACGCTTGTCAAAAAGTACGGGGAAACCTTGTTGACGCTTTGGCCGCTCTGACGTAGCAGCATTCACAATGAAATGTAAACAGAAAAAACAAGCAATGCATTCGGCAGTTTAGGAAATCGCACAAGATTTGTCAACACAGAAAACGTTTCATCACTGGAGAGTTTTTTTCCCGACACCATCGTATTAATTGATTTTTATTAATATGCGCGGCCGGAGAGAGAGAGAGCAGAGCGTTCGGGTGAGTGCGCGCGCGCGGCCGGCTCTCTCTCTCTGCTCGTTCTTATGCCCTGTCAAGCGCGCCCTGTTAAACTGACAGGACTTAAAACACATGCAAATGGTAGGAACGAAAGATCTCCCTCTCATCCATTTGCTTCCTTTTTGTTTTAGTGATTTGCCGCTCACGTCCCGTATAGGCTAGTTACAAAAATGGAGGCGAACAGCCAGCTGATTTTATTTATTTATTAAATCGATTCTTGGACATTTCAGATCGATTCTGAATCGTTGCAAATGAGAATCTAGATTCTTCTGTGAATCGATTTTTTTGGCACACCCCTACTGTTCAGAGACAGGAAATTCTAATAACTGCATTAGTTTGCATATCAATAGTTCAAGCCTACACTATTAGCTCTAAAATGACATTTTGGAATTAGCAACGGAGGCTTGGGATGAGATACGTAAGAAATTAGACCTACACACAAGAGCGATGGACAAAAACCTGACAAGTGTCTTGAAATAAAACATACGAACAGTGTCTTGAGGCTTGGTAACCACAGCCTATTAGTGGAATAACTTACTCTGTGTCGTTGAATTATTAGAAACATAATGCATTATTTTTCTTATAATTCAATGGCTCATCATAAATTATTCCTTTCTTATAAATATGAGTTTGTTCCGTTTTTTTACTACATTCTGCAAAAATTAAATAAATAATTTAAAAAAATTGTTTTTAAAGTATTTTATTCCCTGCCTCAAACATAAATGTATAATAATATTTGACAAGTGAATTTGTGACAGAATTTTCTAAATAGAAGCATGCAACAATTTGTGCTTCTAAAAATAGTATAGCTGGGTTACTAATAGTCCCTTTCAAAACCTGCCCCTTTTGTTATAAAATCTAAAACTACAAAATTGTTACAAAATCTGTAATGAGGAAAAATGAAAATGGCATTAATTATTTTTGCAAAAAAATAAAAAAATAAAAAACAGAACACAGTTATTTTAAGTTCCACTGTGTTGGGAAAAATAAACTCTGGTTTATTGCCCCGGTGAGCATTAGAGACTTTTTTAAACACTTTAAAACATCTTACCAACCCCAAACTTTAGTACATTTTTGTCATTATATCACATCACATCCTGTTAACTAAGATCACAAGCTGTTAACTAACTTCAGCATTACCTTCTACATGCTCGATGGATATAATTAATGTATCTTTCCACGTCTAGTGGATGAATAAGGATAAATAAGTACCATGTTTTTTACACACTTTTTACACACAAGTCGTCATACCTGTAGAAGTCGTCAAAAGTCAGCTCCGCCTTCCCCTTCTTGCCAAAGAAGTGCACGAGCAGAGTGGTGTCAATCATCATGTTCTCATCGGCACGCTGCGATTGAGGAGTGGTGGTAAAGAGAGCAAAACGAGAAAGAAGAAACTATGACAAAAATCCAGCAGTTCTTGGAATAAGAAAGCAGTCCTTCATAGGCTTGCCGGGCCATTCAGAGTACCAGCCATCCAGTGCCTGAAAGTGTGCATCCATTTATATTGTCTCCCCTAGCACACAGAGGACATGTTCTGAGTTGACATGCAGATCTTTATGCCATTAGTGGGTGAGAATGGCATAAAGACTGTATATTAGACTGAAACAGAAACACAAACAAATGTATATGCAATGAAACGCACACAAACATGCCAGTTGTGTACATACAGAGACCCTGTATACACCTGGTATATTCAATTACCCCTGAATGGTGTTTTGAAAAGAGCCATTCAGAAAACCTTTTGGAGTCCATTTGTTTATAGTGATAGGAAATTAATACCAGGTGTAAATGGGGTCGAGCCGGGATACAGAACATAAACAAAGACATGACAGCAAAAACACACAAAGCATCCACAACCCATGCATTCCTGCGGGAACTATCTGCTGAGATTTGTGAAAGAAATGCACACATGTGAGCAGATTCCACCTTTCCTTCTCTGGACAGAATATTCTGTTTTTTTAAACTCAACACTAATGTTAAAGATCAATTTGAGTGATCTTACAAATGTCAAAATTGCTTTTCAGTGGAGCTCAGGAAAAGGCGTTCATTCACCAAAAAAACAAAGAAAAGTGGCATGGCATCCAAAAAAACTGGAAGAAGGTGGCTGAAAAGTGCAAGGCCAGATTAGGTTGTATTTTTTCCTCTACCCATGCTTCACCCTCATCTGCAAGAGGAGCCTATCATGCTTGAACTAGGTAAAACCAGGCATAAACCCCAAACAGCTATTTGTCCCTGGTTACGGGCCTCTGTGCAATAAAGCGAGCCAGAATGCAAGTCCATGCCACTGCTGTACCTCTAGCTTAAAATCCTATCCATGAAGATACAATCAGAGGAAAGTTATAAAGAGAGAAAGAATTATTCTGTTTCACTAGCCAGATTGTCTCAGAGACACATATTGCACACACTTGGTGTTTCATCAACACAATGTTAAAAAAAATAACACCAAACAAATAAATCAATCAAAGTTGTAACAATAGTACGCCTGATTAATAATATATGGTGGAAATGTTACTGTTTGATCACAACTGTATGGAAGTTTCAAATCAAAACAAAACAAATGTGAAATACCATTTAAAATAATAAAATAAAATATGCCCCAGTTAAGATAAATAAAGCACATTTATTTTATTTACAAAATAACCATATTCACAAAGGATGTTCCAAAAAATATGTAGACAGTAAAAATGATGTCTACTAAAAATACCTTGTTTTAGCTTAATTCAAAGGCAGCATCATATACATCTGCATAAACTGGAGCTTATATACTCATATATTTAATTAGATACTGAAAATATTTTGGGAAAAAAGCAGTTCCACCACCTAATTAAAACACACTATTTCATCCAACATTTGTATGTGCAAAATTGTTGTGCAAATTCTTATACAGTAACATTGCAACTCTGCTGGAAACAGCTGTAAGTGTTGGACGGAGGAGCATAATATATTTTATACATATATAATAAATATATGCACGTCCGCAAATGTTAGATTTGTTGGAATCTGTGCCAACTTTAGATCTGTAAAATGTTTTCTGGGACTTGGAATGGATCAATTCCAAAAATAGAAATGTTGCACTTTGTTTGTTTTTTCTGGAGCTAAAGTCCAGTGTGTGGACATCCATTCTTCTTCTCACAATTTTTTTTCCAAAACAAACAAACTTGATATCTCTGCATGAGTTTTTGTATTCACCACCATTATTTTGCTGATGGTCATAAATATGGTCATAAAAAAGGCATGTGATTAAAACTGATGGATTGATAAATGAATACCTTTCCTCTATCTAAAACATAGCTGTTTTCCCCATTAGACAATTTCGTCATCAATCTGCTGGAAGTGTGACATCACAACACTGTGGTTACAGGAAACCATTAATGTGAGGTCATCATTACATGTAACACCACAGCCAGGCCCACAGTGTGACTTAGACAAGGCCCGAGGCCTTTTACTCTTTGATCTAAAAACAGCGGTAAAAACAGTGATTACCGCTGTCGACTTCTAAGATGAGTAACCCCAATCACACTTCCACACATGCTAACGTGCCCCCTTTAGCCCACAGATACACAATGTCTGGTACCCTGCAGTTGTCAGCTCAGACAAACAGACCTGTCTAACTGCTGTGTCATCTGAGGAAGCCAAGCTGAAATTACCCTTTCATTGTGAATAACAGACTAAGTAAATACAGGGCATCTGCACACAGCTCTCCACAATCATTAAACTACTGCTTCCTACAGACGCCCTCTATTAGCCATCAGAACACAAACACACCATCAGGATGAGCAGACATATTCTGAATCGGTGTACAAACAAAGGCCTTTAATGTGCCTCGCAGCTGTGAGCAATATTATTTTGTGTTAGTCGCAGTCAATTCGACACAAATATTGCACACGCAAAATAGCAGAACAACAACTGAACATATAGACATCAACAAGCTGAAATTACACAAATGATTAATTGATTAAAATAATTCAGCAATTCTTCGCAACACTAAAATCATATTCTTCATTTTTAAATCTTTCTTTCTCTTGGTTTCCAGTAAAACATCATAACTTCCTTTTGATATATATATATATATATATATATATATATATATATATATATATATATAATATAGGCTACACTAGAATGACTAGACTAGAAATACTAGAATTTCAATTAATAAAAGTGCTATAGTATATATATATATATATACTGTGCTATAGAGTAAAACATAAAACTGTAATTATGATGTTATTTGATAAAATAGATTTAAATAAAAAAAAACTGTTAAAAACTGTGTCTCATATAATTGCTTTATTTCTCAAAATCATGCCTTTTTTACTCTGATGTGGAAACAAACTTGAAAAATTCACTTATATTATTTTATTCTATTATATTCTCATATCCTTATATTATTTTTTTTGGTGACTTTATAACAACTTTATCTTGTATAAAGGATGTTCAATATGTTTTTTGTGGAAAACAGGACAAAGATACTGATTTTGAAAATATTTTTTTGAATGAAGCATCAGGAACAGATTTACTAGAAGATCAACAGTTGATCAAATACATAAAAAAAGAGGTTTGAAAATAATAAAAATAAACAGAAGGATAATCGCAGGTCATTAAATGACAATGACCAATGTTATAGGGTTAAGGTGGATAAGGTGGGTTGTGATGCTGAAACAGGAAGGAGGAATGAGAATTACGATGTACCTTTTTCAGGTGAGAGCACTGTGTTAGGGATGGCTAGGGACGAATAAAAACATGGGATGAGACAGGAGGACAGAGGACTATGGCTGTACCTCTGCCAGGTCAGAAAACAGGGCTTGGCTCGCGCCACGTCTCAGCATGTCCCAGTAGCTCCTGGGCACAAACTCCTGATTCTCTTTTTTTAGCACCTGCAGAGGGGTTAGCATGAGATGGAAAGCTGTCATCATGTTAGCTTATATAGACAGGGTTTAATAGAGGATGTGTCGGGTGGTCTCTCAGTCCATTCAACTAAAACCAATCAAATATACTAGTATGAAAGAAGATTGGGAGGGGGGGCTGGGGGTTAGTTGATGTTAGCCAAATGCTAATTGTGTGAGGTTATATAATGTGAGTGATCAATAATCTGGGAGATTAACTGAAATGTGAAGGTTTTAA
Source organism: Phoxinus phoxinus (assembly GCF_949152265.1). Lineage (NCBI taxonomy): Eukaryota > Metazoa > Chordata > Actinopteri > Cypriniformes > Leuciscidae > Phoxinus > Phoxinus phoxinus. The sequence continues at coordinate 12,126,359 of NC_136881.1, read as the reverse complement.
ATATCAGATATAGTGTGCAAATATACCAAATATACCATGACATTTTGGTAACACTTTACAATAAGGTTCATTAGTTAACATTAGTTAATGCATTAACTAACATGAACTAGCAATGAGCAATACATTTGCTACAGTATTTATTAATCTTTGTTAATATTAGTAAATAAAATACAGCTGTTCATTGTTTGTACATGTTAGTGCATTAACTAATGTTAACAAATACAACCTTTGATTTATAACCAATATTTTAATAATGTATTGTAATGAAGTATTGTTCATTCTTAGTTATTGTAAAGTGATACCAAATTATTATTATTTTTTAGACATGCACTAAGCTAAAATATTGATTTTGAACAGCTGAATAATTGAAAATGACTGCCTGCACATTTCACAACATGGCAGTGTGTGCATTTTCAATAATTCAATGAACTATCCTCAGTTATTTCGTACAGATTTATTGACTACAGAGGCTGAGAGACTAAAAGTGACACATCAAGTTAAGGAAAACAGGAAATATATTTCTCTCATCAGTCCTGTGGAGCCACTTTAATGGGCAATGCTGTTCTTTCACTCTGTCACTCTCTTTCTGTGTTCTGTATGTGATTCACAGATATACAGAGTGGCTTTATCCAAACACAACATAACCAGAAAAAAGGACCACCAGCTCAGGAAGGCTTTCATGCAAACTCTTGTATAGATGTTTGTGTTTGTACTTGAGTTGACCATGTGTTTGATCGTGATAGTATAGACTAGAGCTACACTACCTTTCAAAGAAGTCTATTATGCTCGCAAGGCAGCATTTATTTGATAAAAAAAATACAGTAAAAAAAGTTACATGTGTGAAATATTATTACAATTAAAATAACTGCTATTTCAATATATTTTAAATTATAATTTATTCCTGTGAAGCTGAATTTTCAGCAGCCATTATTACGCCAGTCTTCAGTGTCATGATCCTTTAGAAATTGTAATATGCTGAATTGGTGCTTGAGTAATATTTATTATCGGTCCAACTTTATATTAAGTGTCTTTAACTATAATTTACTAACATTTAAATTAATCATTTGATAATAAATATATTGATAATTGACCCTTAAACCTAACCATACCACTAAACCTGTCCCTAACCTTACCTGTATCCCACCTCAATAGCAGCAAAAGTGTTTTGTAATACATTAACACAATAAGTACGCCACTTTGTACTTATTTTTGATGTAATTATAGCAGTTAAAGACACCGTTTACACTTTATTTTAAGGTGTCTGTGTAACAGTGTGATTATACATTTAAGTACTGTGTAATAATAATTAACTGTACTTACTATAGGGTTAGGATTAGGTTAGGTTTAAAGTGAGTTCCATATAATTAAGCACAATTTATAATAATTCATACTTAATGTAACGTGTAACACACTGTAAAATAAAGTGTTACCAATACACATAATATAAAGTATGACCTTATTATCAATGTTGAAAACAAAACAGCTGTGTTGCTTAATATATTTGAATATTTTTTTTTTCATTTTATTTAATATAGAGATTTTTTAGAACAGCTTTTATCTTTTATTTTTATATCTTACTGACCCAAATCTAAATGGTTGAATGGTAGTGTTTCAAATTTGGTCTTGAAAGTTTGAGTTGAAATATCTGACTTTTTATGTCCATTTAATCTCATTGCCGTCTAGGAGAAACAATCTCAACATCTCATTTGTGATCTTTCCTTTCTTTCGGTTGTCAGTTAGGGAGAGAGATGTAATTCAATGATTTAATGTAAGTGAATGTGAAAGACTCCAGAGCTGGCTCAATAGAAAACACATTTTACACCAACAACTCCACCCACTCCTACCCGGACCTGTTCTTTATAGCCCACTGATGAAGTTTGTAACTGACACGTTGTGGTTAAAGAAAAAGAAAAAATCAATAAGAATGAAATTAGACTGATTGTGGCAAAACACCCACATGCTCTCTGACCTCTGAGGTCCACTCCACCTCCCTCCTCATTTTCATTCTCTCATTCTCCCATCATTCCTTCCATGATTTTAAGATTCACACAGAGGTTATAGTTCACAGGTCAGAGGGCCGGGGGTGATACATACGCTGTTTATGGGGGCAACCTGATATCCATAGAGCTGCATACTCTACAACAGAGACGAGAGGAGAGGTCACAGCATGCGGAAGAGGAGAGGAAGGAGAGAACCACATAAGAAGAGATGGACAAAGACACAGGTTAAACATGCAAAAAGTAGAAAGTGGTTTAACTACAGGACAGTTGCCACACTTTCGCAAACTTCCAAGAGGGGATGAAATGCAATTGGCTCCCTCTCAGACAGCCCTTGATAAACCGGACATGTGAATTAGATAAAAAGGGTTATGCACCCAAAGCAAATACAGTCTAGAGGAAGTTTACAGAGGATGGCCAATTGTACTCTTTAAGATATATATGGGATTTTGTGAATCTCATATATAACAAGACTCGTACATTTTCTGAAGAAAATGTGAGCAGTGCTTGCCTCTGCAAAACTCGCCATCATGATGCTAGGTTGTTGTGGTTGGTTGTCAGGGCGTTGTTTTGCGGTTGCTAAGTTCTGAGTGCTAGGGTGTTGCTAAGAGGTGGCTTTATGACCCAAGTCAAAAGACCCCAAGATATGGCTCGGGTCCCTTGTTCAACGCACACCAATAATTTTTAACCCAATTTGTCATCTGGCAGAAAAATCTGAATTTGCATTTATTAATGCATTTATTATTGGCTTTTCGTTATCGGCCTGAATTTTAATATCGGTGCATCCCTAGATATAACAGAACTTTTCTTCGACAACCTGCACGATTTGAGGTAAAAAATGTTTATGCTTTATGTGCTAAAGTTTAACACTTAGGCCTCGTTCACACCGCCAGCGACACACAGCTACAAATTCAAGATTTGTATACAAGATTCCATTCGTTTTCCATGGAGAGTTGGCGACTTTCGGCGACACGAGCGACAGTAACAGAATGTAGGCGTGCCAAGCGATGGGAGACAAACGACAAGAGTTTTTAACTTTAAGCAAATGAGCAGCAAATTTTGCGAGCGACAAACAATAGGAGTGAAGACACCGTCTCAAGTGCAGGCAAGACAGGACAGAGTTTCGGAGCGATTTCAATATGATTTGACTGTAACCACATAATAAAATTGATGCGTGAAAAAGAAACTGCCGGAATACATTAGCCGCTTTTCCATCGTCGGGCTGAACGGTTCTTAGAATGATAAGAAACGGTTACGGTTGTGTTTCCACTTGATTCCGGTACGGCACAATTACAAACCGTTCTCGGCCCAAGCACGGTTGTCTCCGGTAGAACCGGTAGAATCCCTAAAGTGACGTCGCAACTCAGGATTGGTCAATCGTCTGTTGCCTGGCTACCAGTTTCTCTCTAGCGCAATATTTGAGAGACTTAAACAGGGATTAATAATACAATTAAAATAAATATCTGATCATCCTTCATAACGCGGTCGCTATTTACATCTCATATCGTCTGTGAACTCTTGCGTTACCAAGGCAACGACCGACGCTTTTGTATTACATTCCAAAGAGTGGCCGTTATCAGCCCCAAAGTGGAAAATGAAACCGTAAGCGTACCAGCTGTCCCGGATGAGAACCGTTCGGCCCGATGGTGGAAAAGCGGCTATTGATAGTATGTGTGTGTTAATTATATGACGCAGTGAGCAGTTTAACACTGCTTCAGTTCATATTACAGTCTCCCCTGAATTATGTTGATTAGTAGGGCCAAGAAATTTTATTATTTGTCAAATTCAAATTACGTTTTAATAATTTTTGACAGTATGATTGAGTTTAATTCGTTGATTGAACGATCGTGAACCTGGTTAATGATTTAATGCACTGAGCAATGCTTAATATCACGACACTCTCCAACAGCAGATGCTACTTTTAATTAGTTTAAGTCTAATTCCTAGTCAAATCAGAATGATATCTTATTTTTGTATATCACATTTTCTAAAAGATGCGACGTACAGTCTGCAATAACATTAGAGCGACAGCATTAGGAACGCCCACAAGCATCTTCACAATACAGAGAGCGTCATACAGCGACAAAGTTGCTGGCGGTGTGAACGAGGCTTTAGGGTTAGGGGTTTGCTCATATTACTAACCCCAAGTACGAGCAAAACAAATACTGATGCAAACACCACTAATTACATGTTACAGTACCAGTATTTCACACCAAGTGCTTTCAAAGAGCGCTGAATTCAGTGAGCGTGAATGGATGTCACTCCTCCATTTATATCTTATGCAGAACAGTATATAATTTAGTAATGATATGTTGACAGATTTTTACACAAAGTATACGATCCTTCACACAATAACAATATCTCTGATTAAGTTTTCACAACCTGGCAACATTTTTATCCCATAGTAATTTGACAAACAAGCATCTTATTTAGATTATAACAAAGCACAATGCTTATAAGCTAAAAGTTGTTGCCAAACAGCAATTCATTTTTTTACGTATACCTCCAACACTGAAACTGACATTTGAAACAAATTACAACACAATTATATGACAAGTACATTTTTCACAGTAATGTTCTCTTCTTAGAAACTAATAAGAGCCTGAAGAAAATTACATCAGGACACGCACACTAATCAAAATAAGCCAAACTTCTTAATATTCTCAGTAAAATCAACATTTGTGACCTCAAGATTCTGAAAAAAACAAACATATTTTTCCAGTGTTAGGTTTGATTTATATGGCATTAATCATTGCCTCCATTTGCAGCATTTAAAATGACATGTTTGCTCTTGATACTGGTTGCCAAGGGACAAAACATAAAACGTTGTATTGTGTCATGGCAAAATATCTATTTCCCTTTATACAGAAGAAAAACAAAAGAGGCATCATTTTAAATAAGAATCCTCAGTAATGTGGAACAAAAGACAATCTGGTAAGAAAGACAGAGACTGTATCCCAGTCTTTCTTCTGTTGATCTCATGAAATCCTCTTGTTTGCATGGCTCTACACAGAAACAGCTTAGAGGTACTAGTAATCCCTAAAATTGATTTGATTTTGGATTCAACTCTTCTCCAATAATATGTCCCACTCATCAGTTTTAAAGAAGGGGAGCCATTTAGACAATACTGACATTACTGATTAGCTACAATAAACTTAACTTTATAAAGCCATATAACTCTACCTCTAAAAATCCCTTTGCGAGAAAAGACAAAGAAATATGCAATATATGGAAGCTTGTTTCCGCCATGAGATAAATAAAATTAAGCAAACAGTGAAATTGGGACTTTTTATCGCACAATTGTTCGCAATTTAAGACTTTTTGCGAGTTCATATCTCGCATGTCAGACTTTTTTCTCAGAATTCTGCGATATAAACTCACAATTCAGACTTTATAACTGCAAACAGTAAAGTTTGATTTGTACGACTTCATTATTTTTCCAAATTAAATGTGCAAATGTCTAAAACTTTCATTTTTATACAGGATTCTAACTTTAAAGGGTTAGATCAGGATTTTAGACATGAATCTCTATAGCTTCCCCATAAGCAGTGTGGTGCATTGACCATGACTAACCCCCGACAGCGTCCTGTGAGCCGAGCTCCGGTCCAGTTTTGGTCAAGATGAAATTAGTCCGGCAAGTTTGCTGGGGTCACCGCAATAAAGCTTTTTTCTTCTCAAATCAATATGTGTTCAAAAGAGTGATATATTTAAAGCACAAAACCGCTGTCTATGGATAGGTCAGACCTCGTAATGGCTTAGCACTATTTTCTTCCCCGTCATATCACTGCGCGCTGCCGCTACCTACAGCCAGCTGCGAGCCGCGCACGTGTAACTTTGTTTACAACTCGTAAAGAGAAAGATAAAATGTCAGACTACAATAGCGACGATGACAACATTGACTTCGACACACAGCCAAAAGGTTATCTTTACGAACCTGAATACACAGATGACGAGTTACGCCAGATGGAGTTAGAATATGGATTTAGTGATATGTGTGAGGAGAAAGCGCCACATCTTTGTTTGTACAGTCCGGATAGTCACAAGTCCGCACCATTTTGTACAAAGCTTGTACAAACTGATCGCTCTTGGTGAGTAGCAGTGATGCGCGGGTCAATGTATAAACAACCCGCACCCGACCGACGTTTTCAATAACCCGCCCGCAACTCGGACCGCAAAAAAAAAGAAAGAAAATATTGTACCCGACCCGCTTTCTGACCCGCGTTTTTTTAAAGTAGCTAGTAAATGCTCATCGTAGTCATTGGGCCATAGACGGAGGAACTAGGGGTGCGCATTTTTCTGAATGCTGTATGATATCGCCTAGTGTTTTGTAATAAAGGCTTGATTTATTCATTTAATTCGTTTCATTTTCTTAACAATTAAGATGCTGCATGTGTTTATCCAGTCTAATCGAAGTGCGCTGCGCGTCTCTCCCCCGACTTTCCCAACAAAAACCCCGCCCCCTCTCAGCAAATACATAAAACTGACATTACTGAGCTATATGCGTTTAAAAGCCTATTAAAATGGCACAATGGCATTGCTCAGTTCAACGTGTTGGGAAATCGGGCATTTTGTCCCGCGTCAGCTTTTAGTCAAAAGTTAATAACGCGCTCAACATTCAAAAGGTAAATAAGGATTTCCCACTGTCATCTCTGATGAGCTCGTGCGTCATCCTCGCGCAGTTATTCAGCCAATAAAGTGTACACCTATGTATTTCATAGAACATTGTGTCTAGTAGCCTACTATATAAAGGACAAAGGTTTAATTGGCATCTTTATTTCAAACGACCCGACCGACCGCGACCCGAATATCATTAAAAATATTTTTGGATGACTCGTAACCGCGGGTAACCGCGGGTGACCGCAGGCACCCGCTCATTTTGGATCAACCCGCGCATCACTGGTGAGTAGCTATGTTAGCTCGTTCGTGTAGCTGTTCTGAGCACGTAAACACTGCTGTAAACACTGCCGAACAACTGAAAAAGTGGTGTGCGCCTGCGCGGTTCGCAGCTGGCTGTAGGTAGCGGCAGCGCGCAGTGACATGACGGGGAAGAAAATAGTGCTAAGCCATTACGAGGTCTGACCTCTCCATAGACAGCGGTTTTGTGCTTTAAATATATCACTCTTTTGAACACATATTGATTTGAGAAGAAAAAAGCTTTATTGCCGTGACCCCAGCAAACTTGCCGGACTAATTTCATCTTGACCAAAACTGGACCGGAGCTCGGCTCACAGGACGCTGTCGGGGGTTAGTCATGGTCAATGCACCACACTGCTTATGGGGAAGCTATAGAGATTCATGTCTAAAATCCTGATCTAACCCTTTAAATTAACAATTTGGGACAACTGGAACTTAAAAATAGATTACAATATTATTACAAACAAAAAACCTGATATCAACTTACCAGTTGAGCAGATTTTTCTGCATCTCCTCTTCTTCCTTTCTTCTCATTTTTCTTACGGAAGATTTCTTGCAGCTATTAAAAGAAATAGAGAAGGAATAAAGCAAATAAATAAAGTCGAATGATTAAATAACCAAGACGATTGTTTGAAAACAATCTTCTAAGGCCAGAATCTACACTCTATCCACTCACCACAAGAAATTCCCGTTTATCCACCATCTGGTTACCGTCAGCGTCAAACATGTTAAAGGCAATCTTAAAGCCTGCATGAGGCTCTGAAGAATAGACGTGAAAAGAATGTTAACTTATTACAATATGCTATACCATGCATATAATTAAACAATACAAATGCATTTACTCATTCAGCACTGCACGTTTTGCAGAAAATCTGCTAAACCATTATTAAACATTTAACCACTAGGTGGCTAAATCCGAGATCAGATCAGAGGTGAGGCCCACATTTGTAAGAACCTGTTATCACCCCAAGAACTTCCAATACACTTTTGCTTTCACCACTTTTCCTTTCATCACTCTCTTCAGGTGTTTTTCAACCCATCAAGAGCCACATGCCTCCTCCACTTTGTTATGTTGCCCAAGCAACAGCAGAGGAGGAAACACATGTTAGGCAGTTCATTTCTGTTTATACTGTGTGTTCCCTATCAGTCGGTCACTACTACGTAGGTCGTGACCGACCAATAGGAATCTCGCTAGAGAGCCGATCTACTTCGAGTGAAACTAAACGAGCCAATACACATTGGCGTGCAATCATTTGCATCAGCTGCGCAGCCTCGCAGCGCGGGTATATAACGAGCAGCTGGTGATTGCACTGTAGTTTTTTGCTTCGGAGCCAACCGATGCTGTTTAATCTATCTAATATTGAGTGATCAAACAACGAGCAAGCTCTTCAGGAAGATCTCTCGTGTCTGGTGCGGGCGATACAGCGCGGCAGCGGGGTCGACTTTATTTTCTCTTTTATTTTTGTGTTACTAAGCAAAAAAAAAAAAAAAAAGCTGTTTTCACAGCTGGTAACGGTGTGCCAAGAGCGTTAAATAGCCGTTCTTACGGCTGGTAAGACCGCCGTGAAGAGAGACAGCGCACGACAGGTTGCACATTCCTGTCTGTGTCCGCTGCGACCGTTCCCCTGCGTGCTTCAGTACCAAGAAGAGTATTCACCTGAAAGAGCTTACATGGGTGTGAGTTGCGTCTTTCTAAAGATGACATTCCACCCGTGTGTTTCTGGTTGCGGTCGTTTCCTGTCCTCACTGACGGCCACGATCACTCTCTCGCATGCCTGGGAAACATGTGAGACTGTGTTCGTGGGTGGTTCATGTTTTCACGGGAACATGACCACGTCGGCACGCCGGTTGACTCTGCTTTCTCCGGAAAGCTTGAGTCCCCACTGTTGTTGGCCAGCCGCTGCTTGTGTGTGAAAGCACAGCTGCAGGTCTGCTCGACACTCTGGGACACCAGCGTGTCGTGTGCCGTCGAGCTGCCGGGCTGCAGCGCGGGTTGTCACGGCAACCCAGCGCTCGCTCGGCGCTCTAGGTGCGCGGTCCCCATGTCTATTCTCCGTTGTAGCGCCCTCCCTGGTGGCCACCAGGAGAGGTCTACTTCAGTAGAATAGCTTGGGTGATCCTGAGAGCTGAGGGCTTCTCCTTCGGGGAACCAACCCCCTAGGGCCCCTCCCTCTCTAGCGCATCACAAGCTGTGCAGCTTCTGGATGAGATTGCTGGTCCTTCAAAAAAAAAAAAAAAAAAAAAAAAAAAGATGGAGGAACCTAGCGTTTCATTCAAGGCTCCAGCTGAGGGCAGATGTCGATTGCTACATCGGAGAGAGGGGCTGTTTCGTTCTGGAAATGAGGATGATGTTAAGTTCCCACTGTAATAGTGTGTGTGCTTATGCTGAATCAGATTCAGAGCGGACAGCCATGCTTTCCCGGGTCTTTCTCGGACGTGCATTGAAAACTTAGCAGTATGGAGCTATATTGGTGCCAAAAATATGGAACGCCAAAAGTGCCAAATTCTGCATAAAGTTTTCACCTCTCTCACTACCCTCGATGGTGGGGTGGTTGTGCCTCTGGCAGGCCACCTCTACCCTGCATGCGAGGCCAAGGCACTCTTATTGCACGAGGGTAGTTCTGAGCCGGGGTTGAGCTGCGCTTGTCGACTGACCGTGTTCAAGTCACAGTGCTGGCCCTCGATCAGACGATGTCCACCTTGGTGGTCCAGAAACCCCCCTGGCTGTCCTTGTAGAGGTGTGAGAGCTCGTCAAAGTACGCTTTCTCGATGCTCCATCTCATAAGGTGGCCTTTTCAGCGACACTGTTGAGAACTGGCCCAGCAGTTCTCCACAGTCAGCAGCAGACTAAAGCGGTTCCCCTGACGTACCACCAGAGTACCTCGTGGGCTGCCCCTCAGTCTACTCGTCGCCAAGGGTGTCATCCCCTGCAAAAAAGAGAAAACTCCGGCACAGCCTGCTCTACTGTGTCCGCTGCAGGAGGATGACACCACCCGTCTCAACCACTGTTTAAGTGGTCGGTGAAACAATCACTGGAGACGGGTGACCCGGAGATGGATGGAGCTGCTCTCTCCCAGTAGAGGGCTGGGAAACTAATCTTTTGAGTTAAAATTCTGTTCCACCACTGGAGTCACAGTGGTTCCCAAATTCTCAAAAAAAAAAAAAAAAAAAAGAGCAGATCCTCTATCTCTGGGTCTGAAGAGGGTCTGGAGAGTAGTGGGAGGAGAAAATCCTCACCACCCTCATCCGCCTCTTCTGTCGCCAGCGGGCAGCGCAGTGTGTGGTTCGAGAACGCAACCAAGCCTCCTCCTGCACCTCCTGCCTCGTGGAACCAGGTAAGTGCTGCACAGCACACTTAGACCACGCTACGGACCGCCTCCCCAAGAGAGCCTCCCGGGCCGCGTCCCTGTGTTCCACCTCGCTGCCCCACTCCGGGTACGCCTACGGTCCCTTTGGTCCCGCTTGTACGGTCTCTGCGAGCCTGGTTAGCGCTCCCCAGTCCGTCTCGCTGGCTCATTCGGACCATCAGGCTCGGCTATGCGATTCAGTTCGCCCGGCATCCCCCCAAGTTTCGGGCCATCCACTCCACTACAGTGAGAGCAGCCGATGCCCATGTCTTGCGTGCGGAGATCGCAGTCCTACTGGCGAAGGACGCGATAGAGCCGGTCCCTCCAGCCGATATGAGGTCAGGACACTACAGTCCCTACTTCATTGTACCCAAGAAAGGTGGTGGGTTACGACCGATCTTGGATCTGCGAGTTTTGAATTGGAGCCTCCACAAGCTACCGTTCAAAATGCTCACGCAGAGACGCATTTTCGGATGCATCCGTCCCCAAGATTGGTTTGCAGCGATCGACCTGAAGGACGCGTACTTTCATGTCTCGATTCTTCCTCGACACAGGCCGTTTCTGCGCTTTGCGTTCGAGGGTCGAGCATATCAGTACAAGGTCCTGCCCTTCGGGCTGTCCCTGTCTCCCCGTGTCTTCACGAAAGTCACGGAGGGGGCCCTTGTTCCCATGAGAGAACAGGGCGTTCGCCTCCTCAACTATCTCGACGACTGGCTCATACTAGCACACTCTCGAGATCAGTTATGCGAACACAGGGACCTCGTGCTCAGGCACCTCAGCCAGTTGGGCCTTCAGGTCAACTGGGAAAAGAGCAAACTCGCCCCCGTGCAGAGGATCTCTTTTCTCGGTATGGAGTTGGATTCGGTCGCACAGACAGCGCGCCTCACAGAGCAGCGCGCTCAGTCGGTGCTGAACTGCTTGAACACGTTCAAAGGCAGGACGGCGGTCCCACTGAAACTTTTTCAGAGGCTCCTGGGGCATATGGCAGCGGCAGCAGCGGTAACCCCGCTCGGGCTGCTTCATATGAGACCGCTTCAGCACTGGCTTCACGGCCGAGTCCCGAGATGGGCGTGGCATCACGGCACTCACCGGGTGGCAATCACACCGGCGTGCCGCCAGACCTTCAGCCCGTGGTCAGATCCCTCGTTCCTACGGGCAGGAGTGCCCTTGGAACAGGTGTCCAGGCATGCTGTGGTATTCACAGATGCCTCTGCCACCGGCTGGGGCGCCACGTACAACGGGCATGCAGTGTCAGGGGTGTGGACGGCTCCCCAACTGCATTGGCATATTAACTGCCTCGAGTTGCTAGCAGTACATCTCGCTCTGAGCCGCCTAAAGAGGCCGCTACAGGACAGAGACGTGCTGGTCCGTACGGACAACACAGCGACCGTTGCGTACATCAACCGACAAGGTGGTCTACGCTCCCGTCGCATGTCGCAACTCGCCCGCCATCTCCTCCTCTGGAGTCAGAAGCATCTGAGGTCGCTTCGAGCCATGTATGTCCCCGGAGTGCTCAACCGTGTGGCCGACGAGCTATCACGAGCTGTGCTCCCGGGAGAATGGCGACTCCACCCCCAGGCGGTTCAGCTGATTTGGAGAGAGTTTGGGGAGGCTCAGGTAGACCTGTTTGCCTCCTCAGAAACCACCCACTGCCAGCTGTTTTACTCCCTGACCGAGGGAACACTCGGCACGGACGCACTGGCACACAGCTGGCCCCGGGGCCCCCGCAAATATGCGTTTCCCCCAGTGAGCCTACTTGCACAGACTTTGTGCAAAGTCAGGGAGGACGAGGAGCAGGTCCTTCTGGTGGCTCCCTATTGGCCCACCCGGACTTGGTTCCCGGAACTCATGCTCCTCGTGACAGTCCCTCCCTGGCCCATTCCTCTGAGGAGGGATCTTCTGACTCAGAGACGGGGCACCCTGTGGCACCCGCGTCCAGACCTCTGGAAACTCCATGTCTGGTCCCTGGACGGGATGCGGAGGTTCTAGGTGACTTACCCCCAGAGGTACTTAACACCATCACTTCTGCAAGGGCGCCGTCCACGAGACGTGTGTACGCCCTGAAGTGGAACCTGTTCGTCGAGTGGTGCTCTTCTCGCCGAGAAGACCCCCGAAGATGTTCGATAGGGTCCGTGCTTTCCTTCTTGCAGCAAGGGTTGGAGCGAAGGCTGTCTCCCTCCACCCTCAAAGTACATGCTGCTGCTATTTCAGCTTATCACGACCACATAGATGGCAAAACAGTTGGAAGGCACGACCTGGTCGTCAGGTTCCTTAGGGGGGCGAGACGATTAAATCCTCCTCGACCCCCCTCCATACCCTCTTGGGACCTTTCCCTGGTGCTTCGAGCACTTCAGGATGCTCCCTTTGAGCCGTTGCAATCAGCAGACTTGAAGCTTCTCTCCATGAAGACTTTGCTGCTGGTTGCACTGGCTTCGGTCAAGAGGGTAGGGGACCTGCAGGCATTTTCGGTCGACGAATCGTGCCTAGAGTTCGGGCCGGGTGACAACCATGTTGTACTGAGACCCCGGCCTGGCTATGTGCCCAAGGTTCCTACCACTCCCTTCAGGGACCAGGTAGTGAACCTGCAAGCGCTGCCCCTGGAGGAGGCAGACCCAGCCCTGGCTTTGCTCTGTCCCGTTCGCGCTCTGCGTATGTACGTGGACAGAACTCAAAGCGTCAGGACCTCAGACCAGCTCTTTGTCTGTTACGGAGGCCAGCAGAAGGGAAAGGCTGTCTCCAAGCAGAGGATGGCCCACTGGATAGTGGATGCCATCGCCTTGGCTTACCAAGTTCAAGGCGTACCCTGCCCGCTCGGGTTGCATGCACACTCTACGAGAGGCGTTGCATCCTCCTGGGCGCTGGCACGTGGCTCCTCGCTAACAGATATCTGTAGAGCTGCGGGCTGGGCGACACCTAACACGTTCGCTAGATACTATAGCCTACGTGTAGAGCCGGTCTCCTCCCGTGTTCTCACCCTAGACGGGTAGAAGCACTGAGAGGCCCGGCTCTGTCGGCTTGCTGCACCCTACTGTGCACCCTTATTCTCCAGTGTGAAAAACCTGTGAGTCCTCCAAACACCCTCGGGCCGGACATGGCGGAGCGTCCGGTGCCAGGCCTGTATCCGCTGAATCCTTGAGAACCGGATATAGGCTGGGTCCCATATGTGTGACCCTACGGGGATCCCATATGTGTATATTCTCCACGGCTGCTCCTAAACGGAAGCCCGTGTCTTTCCCTTGGGCTAAGTCACCCATTACTCATATGCTGTACAACCCTCGGGTTAGTCCATATGTTATCTCCACTTAACTCCTTGAGAATGTGGCTTCCGCAGCGTTCCCTTCCTTCAGTTCGGGCACGCTTTCCCAGTGTTATCCAATAATATCACTGTATGGGTTATCACGGAACAACAGTGACAGGTTCACTCTGTGTAAGCCGCCTCCTATCGTCCTTCCAGGCAAGAAGGTGTAGAGGCTTGCACAGGGCGCTGGACGGGGTGCAGCAACTGTGGCGCTTTGGTAGGGATTCCTATTGGTCGGTCACGACCTACGTAGTAGTGACCGACTGATAGGGAACGTCTCGGTTACGTATGTAACCCTCGTTCCCTGAAGGAGGGAACGGAGACGTAGGTCCCGTCGCCACATCTGCTGCCGCCCGCCGGGGCAGCCAGCTTATCGGCTTGGCTCCTCAGCAAAAAACTACAGTGCAATCACCAGCTGCTCGTTATATACCCGCGCTGCGAGGCTGCGCAGCTGATGCAAATGATTGCACGCCAATGTGTATTGGCTCGTTTAGTTTCACTCGAAGTAGATCGGCTCTCTAGCGAGATTCCTATTGGTCGGTCACGACCTACGTCTCCGTTCCCTCCTTCAGGGAACGAGGGTTACATACGTAACCGAGACGTTTGCAGCTACTTTTAGACGCTAGCTTAGTCAGACAACTCTGTACGAATGGACAATCATAAATTAGATCTCAGTTATTTCTCAGTACGTGGAGAACAAATGAAGACTTTTATTGAAGTCTTCTGCTTCTCAAATTTTTATCTTGAGGAAAAGACCCTATTCACACACATCTCAACGATGTAACAAACTGTGCCCAGATTTGCCAAGATACTAAAGTCTGAGATATCAATTTGAACTGAAATATTTCCCGTCAAATGCACCCATCAGAAAACTACCTGGGCTATGCTATTCTTTAATATATGTACAGTGCAACCAACATTTGTCTAATTTGTTTCTAGATAAATGACAAATGTATATGGAATTTTAAATTTGCATAAGCAAACATTTTCGCTTTTTTTTTTTTTTTACAACTTTTAATAATTTTTTTGATTTCACTAGAATCTAGAAAGTGTTCCAACTGGGATTTTGATTACAAACATTTTTAGGGAACTCAAATTAATTTTGTTAGTCAGACAAAATTCGACAACTGGTGACAAAACTGAGTCAACTTTACACTTTTCGGTAAACTAAATACTCTAAAATTAAAATTCAATTTGCACTAAAGCTTTTCATGATTACAGGCACAAATTGCAGTCTGCTGTCCAGACAAATACATATTTATGTTTATATATAGCCTACACACACACACATGAGAATGAGAAACATATGACATTTCATTGCTATATGAGATAAATGAGAATATAGTCTTGTGAGCTTAGAAATAGCAATCTCTCTCAACCTCTCTGTACTCTGGCACACAGTCTAAAACATTGATAAATGTGCAGTGAGTAAAATGTGCCTTTAGCGAAACTTTTTTTGGGTGAGGGTGAGAGTCTGGGTGGGCCTTGTCTGAGTCTGAGCCACACTACAGACATAAAACATCCATGGACCAGAACGATCCTTGATTCATGTTTAAAATAGGATACATGCATAGTGTGCTGTTTTCAAAAGAGAGAGGCACAGAAAACTAAAGCATGGGATAAGAATGAAAGGTTAAGAGGGAGAAAAGATGGAGAGATAGAGGTCATACTCACTTGTCAGAATGCAGAGCAGAAAGAGATACTCCGTGTAAGCGATGATGCCTGAAAAAGGATATCAAAGGGTCACATCCATTCTGCTAATGTACAGTAACACACTAACAACCTTCAAATGGCCACGTCTTCCCTTTTTATAATCTCTCCTTTTTCTTTTTACTCTTTGTCTAAACTGAAAACTCAGGAGGCGGCTCATCTGAAGCTTGGATTAAAATGTTTACTGAATTTTCAAAGCTAGGGGCCTCTAGAGATAGATGGAGTCGCATACCCTTTTCCCTTCTTCTCCTGCTCCAAAAAAAGGACAAGTAATCCTCTCTTTCATGATGATAACATCTAAAAAGGTGCCTCTCAGCTAAAGTGACCATCTACATTTAGGCAACATTTGCCCCGCGTTTGGCCCACACACTGAAGCTGAAGACTTTGACACTGTGAGTGACCGGCTAGCGTTCAAAGGCTTCTGTTTGGATAAGGGTGTTCTAGAGGCATCCGTCAGGACAAGGAGATGTGCCCCATTTAGACAGGGAACTGTCCCTGCTTTTGTTAGACTCGTGAGAAAAGTGGCGAAGTAGAGTACGGAGGACAGAGAGAGTGAGAGTCGAAAGAAAGGCAAAAAAGAGACAAAGCGAAGGTGGGCTGATGGAGAGATGGAAGTCCTGTAAAGGCACTGGGGGAGGGCAGAGAGAAGGGATACGTTTTCCTACACCTCCACTGAAAGTGTTCCTCTCCACAGCTTCTGTGTGAAGGGGGACATGGAGACAGTAGCAGGCATACAGATAGTTCAGGGTGAGTGGACTGAGTGTTACGGGACACTGCCTGTGCGCCTTCGGGAGGAAAACCTGACACTGAAAATTCAACCCAACACCAGCAGTCTCACACACTCACTCAAGCAATACAGAGGCTTTCAAAGTCCACTGAGCAAGACAACTTGGGCCAAAAGAGACAAGATTTGGGTATATTTACTTATTTGCCTTAGAAGGAACTGAACTTATTCCCTGATAAGCATTCACTCCGCCGGAGCTCTCAAATCTCATTTGCACTCATGTTCAATTGAAACTTTGACATTTTAACATCTGGAATAGATGTTTGATGGAAAATAATACAGGGTTTATAACGGCACAAACAATATTTTTATTTTCATTTTAGGTGAACCACTCCTTTAAAATTCACTGTGGTTAGGCCTGAATTCTCTGGGTTAAAGGTTATCATTGGGGATCTAAAACCGATTAATTGATGTCTAAAAGCTGCTTTAAACTAGTAAAACAAGGCTTTTAGCTGCAGACATGTTGTTAATGTTTATATGCTGCTTAGATATGCAGTAAATCTTTGTTTTGGCGCAGGGCTCCTTAAATGAAGAGGCGCTGTTTTACATTCCATTCATTCCTGTTCAATACAGTCCCGATTTTAAGGATGGATTGTCTCCTAGTGAGGTGTATTGACTTTAAATGCCAAATCTGATGTGTTTGTACGAGATGATACATACTTTTAAGGGTTTGCATACCGATCGTTCTCAAGAAAGGTCTGGTTCCTGATCTGGATGCATATCAAGAGTAATGGAAAATATTTGCAGCATTTTTGTTTAAAAAAAAACATGCACGAAAGTGCTATTCATATAGTCTGTATTAGTGGTTCTCAACCAGATTTTACATGGACCCAACAACAAAAAAAAAAACTTGGAATCAAATATTAATCACAGTTTCAACAGTAAGACCTGTTCATGTTGGTACATGTCTAATTTGGCTGGCCAAGTGACAGCATTTTTTGCAAACCTACTGTTTAATTTGGGAAAATAATATTAAAAACTAAAGGTATGCGTTTTATCATTTCTTAAAAGGAAGATTTTCTATTTATTTGCCATCATAACGCATGACTGCACGGTTAATTTATTTTAAACACTAAATACATACATTTTTAGAGTTTGCATTTATCTTTATGTTTTTGTACTATTTGCTATTGTAAAGTAAATTCGAGCAAAATTAACATGCAGGCCATTGTTTTTTATAGGAAAAA
The DNA here is from genome assembly GCF_949152265.1 of Phoxinus phoxinus. Classification (NCBI taxonomy): domain Eukaryota; kingdom Metazoa; phylum Chordata; class Actinopteri; order Cypriniformes; family Leuciscidae; genus Phoxinus; species Phoxinus phoxinus. The sequence goes on along the minus strand of NC_136881.1, from coordinate 12,109,122 downwards.
ATACATTATTTGAAGAAAAATAATCATACTCATAAATAAATTAAATTAATAAACACATAAACCACCCCCCCCCCCCCCACACACACACACATACATATTTGCTGTTTAAACACATATATTATGTATTACTCAAAATTAAACTAACAAACTAATAAATAAACAAATAAACCAATAAATAAACCAATAAATGAATAAATAAATAAAATCATTTTGTAACCCAAACAGTATTTGCTAATTAATAATTTTAAGTAAACAATCATACTCATAAATCAATCAATAGTGTTCTTGGTGTTCAATTCCTTGCTATAAGGATTTCTCAAAGTCACACTGATGATTATCCTGCAACTTTTTGAACTTCCCATGCTTCCTTCAAGTTCTTCACTATGACGTCCGCTGTGTTCGCTTTCTCTTAGAAACTGCTCCTCGGAGACCAGAGCACATTCACGGATCTCGTTAGCACAGCTTCCTCAATTAACTTCTGCATGCTATCATTACCACAGCTTGAGATCAGATGTCGAGTCAAGCTGAAGCTTCTGGCACACAGGGATCTTCTGGATGCGTGGCTCCACATCAGTGAAACCAAGATAAATGTACCACCGCCAATTTAAGGTGATGATTTCAAAAACTGCAATTACTACAAGGAAGAACAGAATTCAGAAGGTTTATTTTTAGAGTCCTGCTGGAGTGTGAGTGTGTGTGTGTGTGTGTGTGTGTGTGTGTGTGTGTGTGTGTGTGTGTGTGTGTGTGTGTGTATAATTATCACCACTGGGAATTAGCTGGTGGTGTGAGCAAGTGCTGTTGCGTACGCCACGAGCAAATACTTTAATTGTGGCTGTGCTGCTGAAGAACTGCTCGCTCGTGCAGTTATTGCAACAATGTTTATTTAAGCATTAATGCCCCTCTGCACTCTGTTTTTATGTTTTATTCTTCGTTTTTGGTCAGAAAGCATGTATTTTGCCTGGAGATTGTACGTTGCACTGGTCCCAGTGAGAGAATGAGAGGGAGGAAATGGAAACAGAAAGAGAGAGGGAGACGTAGAGAGTGAACTGAGCTATTTTTAGGAGTGCTCACAGGAAGTGAAAGCCTCAGGCCTAGGCTTAACTGGTGCTTGACTGGTACCCAACGAGAGAGAGCAAGAAAGAAAGAGAACGAGAGACGGGAAAGGCGAGGACAATTCAGCATCACTCAGAAAAACTCTGAAATACTGGATTTAACTTTATATTATTCTGTACACCAGCCACACAACTGATCGATACTGGGTGCTGTATTCATATACAATGTTCTTTACATGCTATATGAATAGATAGTTCGAAGAAGGTCATGGCATCATGGTCAAAAACAAACAAGCAAAAAAAGCATGGTAATGCCATGGTACTTTTAAGAACAGAACTACTAAGAAAATCAAATGTGATTTCTTCTTTTCTCAAGATTTACATAATGATTATGCACTACCATTCAAAGGTTTGGGATCAGGAAGATATTTTTAAATAAATTAATACTTATATTCAGCAAGGATGCATTACATTAATCTTAAAGTGACAGTAATGACTGTGACAGATATTTCTGTCAAATAAAATTAGGTTCTTTTGAACTAATAACCCCCAAATCCTGAAACACACACACACACACACACACACACACACACACACACACACACACACACACACACACACACACACACACACACACACACACACACACACACCACACACACACACACACACACACACCACACACACACACAAACCCACCTCGTTCCCGAAAGTTCCGGAACAGCTTGGATGTTCCTTTCCAAACTGGTGGAGTGTCAGACAAGATCTTCTCCAGCTCCTATAAAACATGACAAAACATACAGTGTAAAAAAAACATCTCTTGACTGTACATTATTTGCATGCATAAATACACTACGAAATGCAAACCTAAATATTATCGATAAATAATAAATAGGCCTAATTTAACTGAGCTATCATAGTCTAGCAATAGTTTTAAAACAGACCTGTTTGTTGAGGGACCTCCAAGGTTTTTTGACTAAGAAAAATGGACCACCAGAGACAGAGAGCAACAAAAAGAAACAGAAAGAGGGTGGCCTGTTAGATAAGATCAGGATAGGGGTCTCATGCCATTTAACAATCAGACAAAACAACGAGATGGTTTTCAGAGTAGCATTTTTCTGCTCAACAAAATCCTGCAATAAAAGGGTTTTTAAATTCCCACTAAAATATCTATGTGGGGTTTTCTTTTAGCAGAGAGAGGTGCGATTTACAGTTAGTGTACAGGAACAGAGCTGGGCCACACAGTCCCGGTCTCTCTCATAGCAACCAGCCAAACATCCCTATGGAGCTCTGCTGGAGGCTCAAGGTCAGTTTGTCCCACAGGCTTTGCTTCATGTGCCAAGAGCATGCGGCATAATCTGACATAATGCAACTACTATCCTGATTGTGCCTTTATTTACGTATCATGAACATACGTTATTGTTGCAAACATAGATACAAAACAACAACATTTACAAATGATACATATCACATTAGAATCACACCTCCCCTTCTGCTATTCATGCTCAACTATAGAGCTGCACGATTTTGGATAAATTGAAAAAAAAAAAAATTACTGGATGAATCAGCCGTTTTGAATCAATGATTCAATGACAAATACATTTTCAACGGTCACTTGTAGCCACCTACTGCTGAAACTATGTTATTGATACAAACCTTTTTTGTTACTTACAAAAGGTGATTCTATATATTCTATTTGAGGACGCGTTTCAGTTATTCAGTTATTACATCACAAATCTAGTTAAGTTTTTAATGTTTAAAAAAATTAATACACGTTTATTACGTTATATGTGACCCTGGATCACAAAACCAGTCAGAAGTAGCGCAGGTATATTTGTGGCAATAGCCAACAATACATTGTATGGGTCAAAATTATTGATTTTTCTGTTATGCCAAAAATCATTAGTATATTAAGTAAAGATCACGTTCCATGAAGATATTTAGTAAATTTCCTACCGTAAATATATGAAACATTTATTTTTGTGAGTGAATGCAGCACAATCACGAACATAAATGGACTTGGAAATGGAATTTTAAAGGCGATTTTCTCAATGTTTCGATTTTTTTTTTTGCACTCTCAGATTCCACAATTTAAATAGTTGTATCTCGAACAAATATTTTCCTATCCTAACAAACCATACATCCATGGAAAGCTTATTTGTTCAGCTTTCATGTGATGTATAAATCTCAATTGCAAAAATTGGTTCTGTGGTCCAGGGTCACATACTGTATGGTGTTGTGTTATATTACCTTGGAAGTTATTAATGACAAAAAAAATTAACACTTGGAATTCTGGAAATGTGAAAAAGGTCAATATGAATTATTGTAACAGAAATAATGGTTGAAAAGACTGTTTGAGAAGCATATCTCATATCTAACACAGCATAGTTTCATATCTAAACATGACAACTGCTGTCTCTGGGTCAGCGGCAGATTTGAATGTTCCGCTGATCACGATCTTTTAATGATTAATTGTGCAACTCCATGCTCAACCTTTGTCATGACATGGAGCAAGGACAAACAATAAACTTTTGCAGGTGTAGCATTAATGGGTGTCATGCTCCTTTTATATAAGATTAACGCCTGGTGTGTCTACTGGAACATTGTGACATGTATTGTCTTTATTCTATCAAGAAGACATGCACTTCAAAGACAAAACAACAGTAGAGATCTAATCCAGCTAAGTAAGCACTGCTGTGGGACTCTTCAATAGCTTTGATCCGGCCCATTAAGACCCACTAACTTTCATTACTAATGTCTATTAATTAGGATACTATTAGATCAAGGCACAACAACACAACATTTAATTCACACTGCTGGCCTAATTATATTATGTGTACTATGAAGTACTGGGGGAAAAGAAGCTCATATTTTCCTCAAATAACAATATGATTGTTCTTTAAAAAAAAACTTATTCAAATAAGTAAAACAGGGACATCTAAACATCTCTTTCTTCCTCATGTCTAAGTTACTTTGGATCAAAGTGTGCCTGCTAAATGAATAGGCCTAAATGTACAAATGAAATGATGCACATAATCAGACCTGAGTTAAGTTTACTTGGAACTAGTTAACTTAAATGGTTTGAATGTTTTTTCTAAGGCACATTAAAAAAAGTTACTTAAATGTCCAAATTTTACTTTAAGGCCTAATCAATCTAAGCTCTATCTGTGAAACCAGGTCTAACGCTAGGCAAACACTTTGCATGCTTTTTAAAGTAAGGCAAATTAAGCAGAATTTACAGTAAAGAGCTTTGCAATCTGCTGCTGTTCCTACAGAAGTTTAAATGAAGTATGACTCTGCGTTTAGATGGAGCATATGTGTTACTCACTGCGGGGCTCACTCATGGTGACCGACTCGATGAAGTTCTGAGGAGTCATGTACAGCTGTCCATCATACTCCACTGAGCTGAAGAGACGGAAACGATGCTCATGAGACGACATGTACACGTCACCTTCGTCGAAATCAAACATCGGAGCCTGCAAGAACCAATGACAAGCAAAACACTAATTTGTTAACATCTTATATATATATATATATATATATATATATATATATATATATATATATATATAATGACAGCGAAGACATTTATAATGCTACAAAAGCTTTCTTTTTAATAAATTATTTAATAAATGCAATAAATGCTGTTCATTACCCTTTCTATTCATCAAAGATTCCTGAAAATGTATCAAACATTTGAAAAAAGTATGAAGCAGCAAAACTGTTTTCAACATCGATCATAAAAATAATGTTACATTACCAAATCAGCATATTATAATGATTTCTGAAGGATCATGTGACATTGAAGACTAGAGTAATGATGTTATGATATATATATATATATATATATATATATATATATATATATATTATGATATATATATATTTTATATATATAAAACTTTTATTTGACTTAGTGTGTGTATGTGTGTGTGTGTACTAATATATTAGTTCACACGCACATACACACACTAAGTCAAATACAAGTTTTCTTTAATGAGGTAACACTCACACAAGGGATGAAATAACTTGATATGCAACATTTCCAGTCCAATCAAGAAAACATTTAGTTACTAAGGGGAACAGTCAGACCAAAACATCTGGCAGCCCATGGAAACCAAATCTGACCGTCTGCCAAAGGTACAAAAATCCCAAAAATATGTTTATATGCACGTGCCAAAGAATTCTGTGCTTAGATATGACAGCTCAATTCTGATAGGGTACTGTTTGACAGGCCTCTATGATACAGCACAGGTTCATAGCTGCTTTAACCAACCGTAACGCTCGGATATGAGATCTGAAACAGTCACTGTTGTGCGCAGTCATTTCAGCACCATGACTGAGGAAAGCGCCCTTCTTCCTGCTGCTGCAGCATCACACAAATGCGCATTGTCATAGTCTCGAAGCATTCTGAATGTTTGTTTACGAAAGCAAAACAATTCACAAAACTCTACAGCATGAAAATCCCATTCCCTGTCCCACAAGCAGCTGCATCTGACATTGAAAATCTCTTGCCAGGAAAAAAACTCTAATAGGAAGCAGTTACGTGGCACTGAGAACAGTGGGAACAGTCATACCTTCTCCTTTGCGGCTACAGCGGGTAGTGAAGGCAGCAGAGCCCGACAGCCCGTTCCGTTTTTCGGGGCTTTTCTCCCTCTGAATCCGCCCATATCTGAATAATAATAATACAACATCGCTCCTCCGGCCGCAACACCCACAGCAACTGCTATTCCCCTGCGTACGCATCGGCTATCCTTCACCGGAGAACGAAAAAGAGCATTCCGTGGAGATGACGGCAAACTCCTAAATAAGCCTCCTAGTCTGCGCACAGCGGCCATTATTGTTGGTATGACAAAATTTGTGCAAGATTCTCGAATTCTCATTCATTCATCGCGAGATCATGTGCTGCTCCCTCACGGGATCATCTAGATTCTAGAACAGAGCAGCAGCAACTCCAATATGACATTTGTGCTCTGGTCGTAAACGTGTAGGCTATTATAATGTAGGCTAAAAACTTATATAATGAAAATGTCATGTATATTATAAAAGGGTTGCCAACGCATATGTAAATCTGATTAGGCTACTTGGAAGTATCAAATTCAGGCTTAAAACTGTTTAAACTGGCTAAAAAATTGTGTGGCAAATGTTTTGTTGTTACATCAACAAGGCCTATTGCAAAATGTAGCCTACCTCAGTGACATAAATTAATTTAAGAAGTCGACTGAATAATTCATACATTGTAGTCTACACAGTAGTACCAACATCTAGAAGATCCCTTTAGACTTTTTTTCAACCTTCAACCATATTCAGACAACTTTAAGATCTATTCGCACATAGCTCTATGCAAATCAAAGTTTTGACACTTCACTGTACAGTCATTGAAGTCAAATGTGCGCACATCTGCTTTGCACATCTCTGCGACTCAAGCAGAGGTCTGCAATCGGAACCCGACGCAACAGAGTGATTAACGGGACAAGTGTTGAATTGCTGAGCGCGGCGGGTGGGTGCGCGGAAAGCGAGAAATGAATGACTCGTGGCTCGCGCAAAATATAATGATCTAATACAGCACGCAGAAATATGTCGATATCCTTTCTGAACCGTCGTTTGTGGAAATTGGAAAAAATAAAAAAGAAGCCTAGCCTACACCAGAAGAACGAGGCAGAGTCTAACCGGAGCGGGACTGAATCCACGTATTCACCTCTTACTACTATACGGGCTTTTGCGAGTGGGAACGGGACAAAAAGCGAAAGTTTAGGGTGAAACATATTTTAAAACATATTGAAAAACCCATTCCGCGCAGACATGTAACACAAAGGTCTGATCAGAGATGAAGAATTATGAAACACGCCAAACTCATATGACGTAGTTTTTGTTTACCCATGCAGCAAACTGTCAATGTCACCGCGAAATCTGGCACATAACTGACATCTCTATTGCAAGTGATCGATCCACTGCGGCTGTGGATTGATCCTGCTCTAGCTGACCACATTGATTTTGGTTTAAGGTATTTTTGGAGATCATAAATACTAATGAGCTAAGGGGAACGACGTGGGAGAACGTGTCCCTTGAGAGAACCGTTGATAAATCACCTACTGTGGACGTGATCTATTCTCCTGAGAGATAGCAAAGAAGGGGTTTGGCACTAAAATGTTTAAATGATTCTATGATGTGCATATATAAAACTAGTAATAGCAGGCTATAGGCCTGTATTACACTAATAGGCTAGTATAGCCTCCCTATACCATTATAATAATATACACTATATTATAGCCGATTGCATTTATTAATGTTAGCCTACATTGTAATAAACCACGACTTAAAATATAATAAATTGACATATAAACTGACTTATAATACATTGGTGGGTCTCCGGAGAACATGTAAGCGCAGTTGATTGCGCGCGCATTTTGTTTTAAATGAACAAGGCAACACCAGGTTCATACCTAAGTAATCTTTCAAGTAATATCTACTTTGAGGCATGTTCTTAGCTGTTGGGCTGGAAAATTTCTATATCAATCACTCATAGTATCAACGATTTGCCATCAAACAGTTCGTTTCCTTTGTGTTAATGACCCTTCTTGTGTGCGTAATGAATCTTTGATCTTTGATATCTTTGATACTTCATCTCAACTCATGTTATGCTGGAACTGTTCAAAGGCACTTTGACATCAGTCAGAGTTGACAGTCCAGTGATGGCGTTCGCACAGATGTGCAGGTTGTTTTGACTTTTCCTTCTTTATTCTTTTAAAGGCAGTTACATGCACATTTTATAGGTCGTATTAATTTACACCTGGCTATCGATTAAGCGTACATTTAAACCCAAGTATGAAAGCATAAACCAATACGCAAATCAAGAACAAGAGACTTTTTGGCATCAACCACTACTAACGTACAACGCACACACATATAACTACACACCTTGAAGTCTTGTCTCTCTCTCTCTCCCTCTCCCTCTCGTTCTCTCTCGAGCACCGCCCCCTTTCTTTTCCTTTTTCCTCCTTGGCTTCCACCTGCTTCACACTAGAGATTCGCCAGAGCGCGTCAGTGCGCGTAAACCCCGGGGAACAGAACGGATCGGTACAAAGTGCGCATCACTCTTCACCATCCAGCTGCACTTTTCTTTTCCCTCACAGCAAAGATTTGCGCACTGATCTCCACAATGTTGCTATCTGCACTTTTATCATAATCCATCAATGGATTAAACGCGTGGATGCAGATTAAACCGATCATCAAAGAAGACAGAAGAAGAGGATCAAACGATCAAGGAGTTATGTTTCAAACAGTCATCTATAAAGGGATCCATTAGCATATGTCAAGAGGGCATTTACATAAGGGCCATATTTAGGCTGGTGTTTGAGTGCAGAGCCAGTCACATCCAGAGAGCACAAGAGGAGAGAAGCCGCATAAGCTTGTGTGCTGGAGTGCGTAAGAGAGAGTATTGGATACACAGGGGACCGGAGCAAAGGGGAGTAGCCTGGAAGGTCGAGAGAGCATGTGCTAAACCGAGGAGGGAGAGAGCAAGAGAGAGAGAGAGAGAGAGAGAGAGAGAGAGAGAGAGAGAGAGAGAGAGAGAGAGAGAGAGAGAGAGAGAGAGAGAGAGAGAGAGAGAGAGAGAGAGAGAGAGAGAGAGAGAGAGAGAATCGGATGTAAACACGCATTGACTGTCAAAGCCGCAAGCAGTGACTGCGCAAAACACTAGGGAAAGAGAAACCACAGGGGCTCTCCTCACGGCAACTTTTCTTCGACTGTCGGTGATGGGTGCAGTCGGTGAGCTGGTGGGCAGCTTCTCTCACGGCTTGGAGAGCTTTGCGCACGGGTCTCATTTCGTCCTCACGCCCCCCGGGGACTCCGGTGCTCTGGTGAACGAGCACATCGTCTCCGCCGAGCGCCTGTCACGCAGCACTTCACCGGACCTGACGCATCTGAAAGGGATCCTCCGTCGGCGGCAGCTTTACTGCAGGACCGGCTTCCACCTCGAGATATTACCGGACCGTTCGGTGCAAGGCACGAGAAAAGACCACAGCAGATTTGGTAAGTGTTATTTATTGTTGTTTCATTAATATGTTCAATGCTAAATATTGCATGTCACTGTAATAAATTACTAGCCTAAAATAATAACAACAACAATCAAGCAACAATGTATTTTTAGTCTAGCATATTACGTATTTGAGTATAGAAATTGACAAGGACTGATAATGATTATTTTAATGGTTAAAATTCTGATAATTGTTATTTTTTTTAAATTGCATCATGATTATTGCTGACTGTTGGTCAATCTCTAACTGCACTCTACTGTAATGTAAAATGTGATGATATTATTATGACAAGGGTGGTTATTATTATTTTCATGGTCATACTGTTATTGGTCATACTGTTATTATTATTATATGGTCATACCGAATAATGTTCATTATAATATAGCAAAACACAGTGATTAAGCGCGAAAGACGTCATGAATAAAGTATAGGGCAGATTGATGCCACTATTGCAGGTGCTTGTCCTGCTGTCTCAACTGAGAACTAACAGCTGTGCTTTTCTCACAGGTATATTGGAATTCATTAGCCTCGCTGTGGGGATGGTGAGCATCCGTGGTGTGGATAGCGGATTGTATCTGGGAATGAACAGCAAGGGTGACCTGTACGGATCTGTAAGTATAGTGTAAATACAGTGTGTTTCTGTTACTGTGTTGAGTAATGCAACAATTAATTTCATTCATAGCCTGCCCGTGCTAAATTGAGAGTGTGATTTATGATGCAATTTCAAATAGCCTTTGGACACAGTTTATCCTTATGTTTGAACTTATTATGCAGTGTGGTTAACCCTTGCTTTCCCCCCTCTTTCTCTTAGGAAAAGCTGACAGCGGAGTGTGTGTTCAGGGAGCAGTTTGAGGAGAACTGGTACAACACTTACTCTTCTAACCTGTATCGGCACGGCGAACGAGGATCCCATTATTACGTAGCCCTCAACAAAGACGGGACGTCTCGGGATGGAGCCCGCTCTCGGAGGCACCAGCGCTTCACGCATTTTTTGCCGCGGCCTGTGGATCCAGAGCGCGTTCCTGAGCTCTACAAGGAGATACTAGGTCACAGTTGAAACCACTGAACCTCAAACTCAAACCCAAAAAAAGCACCTGCATGCTCTTTATCCCCCCCAGACAGACCTGTCTCAGGAGAAAGCAGCGCAGACGGGGGGGAAAAGAGGCCCTCTTCTGCGGCCAAGGTTGGAGCAATAGCAGGAGATGGAAAGCCCTCGATTGCAGTGGCAGGAACCAAATGTCTGGACTCTGGATAGTTCCTGAAGAACAGAACACTGCTTTGGATCCATTCACCTGCTGTATGTAGGGATTTTGGATTAAAAGAGGGCAAATTTATCACTGGTGGACCTCGTGCCAGAGAATAATGGACATCTACTACTACTACTGAAGATTCTACAAGGCTTCTGAAGGAATTCTGCGAAACGTTTTTTCATAGAGATTTCATACTCTTCCAAACACTGGCATGGACAAGCAGGAGACAAACTCCTCAGAACATTTCTCTTTAGGTCCTTTAATTTATGTTTTTTCAAGATATTTATTTTATATATTTATTTATTTTGAAAGTATATTTTTACAAGAATATATGCAAGATGTAACAGGAGGTCACGAGAGCTTTATTTTCTACCGCTATAGAGACAAGACTTCTAGAGATAGAACTACTGAAGAAAGTATTTTCTTATGAGTTGTTAATTTTCGGTTGTATGTGGTCCACCATGGTGTCCCCCGTTTTTTTTTTTTTTTTTTGTGTATCTCTCATGTCATTAAACCAGATCCTTAAGAGCCTGAGAATGTTCCAGAATTCACTGGGGAATTAAAACAGTTCAAATGATTGCATTTTGTTGTGTCTGTCTTTTCAGTAGAAACATAAGGTCACCTGTCAGAGGTGAATGGTTATTGAATTTCTATTTGGAGAAAGGAAAAAAAAAAAAAAAGGTCAACTTTTAGGGAAACGTAAGCAGGGACAGCAGGTGTCTGTCTGATTTCCATCGATCCTGTTGGGTGAAATGAAATCAAATAAGCTTTTAATCGCTTAAAAGCCTAAATATTTATGCTAAACGGTATGCATGTAAGTCATGATAATACGATTTGCAACACACACAAAAAATGCGTCAGGATCTTTCCATTTCACTAAATTCCCTGCGTTCCCTGACACCCTCTGTTAAAAAAGCCGTACAATGCATTAAAACACAACGACCTAAAAACAATTTCCCCTCCCCTTCTCTTCCTACGGCAACCTTCTCAAGTGACACCTTGGGCTGCCCTCTACAAAGTGGCCTTTTCTTTTGCTAAGTGTAATTTGAAAGCCATGCACTAGGATTAAAAAAAAAGCTGTTGAACGCGGGATTGTGGGATATACATTTACTGAGCCAGTGCAGGTGGAAGTTTTCTTAGGAAGCATGAGGTCATTTCAAGTCAGACACAGTCACGTGCGGTCTGAAAAACCACAATTACTGACTGGCAAGTGCTTTGTGTTTTTCTCATCTCATTGCTCTCTGTTTGATGCTTTTCACAGTATATCCGCCCTTACGGTTGTGATTCATGAGCTTTGATGACATTCGACGAGCTGGCTGCATGTCAATCTGGCTGTCTGTGAGTGAGGTGACTGTATGTGTGTTTAATGAAGGAAATTATCCTTTTTAAGTAATGTAAAAAGAGAGGCACACGTGCGTTTCCGAAATAACACTGGTATGAGGGTTCTCAGTCACACTACAGAGAAATAGGGGAGATGATGAGTGTTGTAACACTTTTTTTTTGCACATTTAAATGCAACTACTGTACTACATATCTAAATTGTGTAAAAAAGTGTCAAATACAAGCGTATTAGTGTCACTAAGGGTCAGCGGGAATGCTAAAATTATGTCCATCACGTCCCTCATTTCATCTTAAATATTTAAATGCAAAACAGTGAATATTTAGAACTCATTAATTAAAACTCAAACAGCATATAGAAAAAAATATCTTACCGTAAAAAATGGGCTCGGTATGATTTAAAAAAAAGAAGAAGAAAATAATAGTTTTATTCAGCAAGGACATCAAATTGATAAAATGTTCCTGTGGCATATATTATGTTACAAATTATGTCTTTTTCATATAAATGCTGTTTTTCTTCTATTTATCAAAAATATATCATGTTTTTTCCACAAATACATTAGGCAGCACAACTGTTAACTGATAATAATGAGAAGTAATGTTTCTTGACTGGAGTAATGATCCATCACAGAAATAAATTACATTTTAAAATCTGTTAAAATAGAAAACAAATCATTTTAAATTGTAATAATATTTCACAATATTGCTGTAGCCTACTGTATTTTTGATCAAATAATCGCAGCCTTGGTATGAGCGTATACTTCTTTTACTAACCCTAATCTTTTGAATGGCATGTGTAACTCTAAAATGCAACAGTATTAAATGTGGCAAATGTAGCCTATAATCTTTATGGATCTATTATAAGTACAATATAAAGTAATGTTCCAACCCATCCATCTGCTCAGTCAAGATATTTCATGTTTGTATTACATGTAATGAAATCATAAGTTAACCTGTTATATATCAAAATATGCGGATTCAAATGACACTAGTTCTGTTACTAACATGATCTCAAGTCAAATGGGAATTTTCTTACAGTACACTGAAAAAATTATATGATGGTAAATAAATCATTAAAGAATTAAAACTATCCCTTCTAGGTAAAAATGACAGGTTACCATGTTTTACAGTGTACCTCAACATTGTTTTTAAACGTTGAGTAGCAGCAGACAGTTATAGAAATAAAAGGAGAGATTTTTGTCCTGTGTAAAAGTTCACAGCAGAACTTTACAGCTTACATAACTGACATTATGTAGGGTAGGAGTGTCTGAACTGAACTGTGCGTCTTTTCCCCTTTTTGGGGGGTGGGGGGTGGGATGATACGTCTATTTGTGTGCGTAGGCATATCAGCAAGCTCTGTAAGTCGTGTGATCTCCAAATCTCTGTGATGATGAGCCAGGGGTTCTCCTAACTGAGAGTCAGTCAGCCTGCGCGCACACACACACACACACACACACACACACACACACACACACACACACACACACACACACACACACACACACACACACACACACACACACACACACACACACACACACACACACACACAGGGGTTTTCCCCAAAGCAGAAACACTGCTACAGCTAAGGATGTGGTGGGGCTGATGTGGCCAGACCGACAGATCTCATTTTCATTATTTTTCACCTCAGAGAGAGAGAGAGAGAGAGAGAGAGAGAGAGAGAGAGAGAGAGAGAGAGAGAGACATAGTCATATGTAGTCACATATCTCTCTGTGTGTGTACACCTTTGTACCTTTGACTTGCCGCATGAACACCTGTGCAGTTTTTACCTGAGCCACAAAGACATGCAGGTGAAAGATCACTCACTTCAACACCTGTCTTAGAACAACACATGTGTTGTAACTGTCCTGACACACATACACACTCAGACATACACACACACACACACACACACGCCACTGATGATGAGAATGAGAGAAGTGTCAGATTTTGGATGCTTGAGGAAATTGTTGTTCTGCTTGGTCCTTTTTACACTTGTAAACAGAAATGGGAATAGACATTTTTTTTAATAGCGAACATTTCTTGGTCTGCATAACTTAAAGTCTCTCTTATGAAATGTGTGGGTCTGCACCAAAATGTCTGCACTTACAATGCAGAAAAAAATAGCTTTTTTTCTTTCTTTACAGCTGATTGATTTAACATTTGAAGCATGTAAGCACAATTCGGTTCTCCGTTTGCTTCAGGTTCAATGTATATTGTGTTCAAATATATATATAAAAAAACTACAGGCATCTCAAATTACTGAAAGTAAAATAAATAAATAAAGTTAAATATATAAATAAATAAGTGACAGTAAAGATAGAAATATGATAGATAGATAGATAGATGATAGATAGATAGATAGATAGATGATAGATAGATGATAGATAGATAGATAGATAGATAGATAGATAGATAGATAGATAGATGATAGATAGATAGATAGATAGATAGATAGATAGATAGATAGATAGATGATAGATAGATAGATAGATAGATAGATAGATAGATGATAGATAGATAGATAGATAGATAGATGATAGATAGATAGATAGATGATAGATAGATAGATAGATAGATAGATAGATAGATAGATGATAGATAGATAGATAGATAGATAGATAGATAGATAGATAGATAGATAGATAGATAGATAGAAAATTGTGAGCAACTTCTGAGCTATAATAATGTCTTCTGAGACCGTACAGATTAAAGAGAGAAAGTGAAAAAATTAAACTAATGAGTGTGTTCCTCTTTCTGCCACCACGTTTGTAGATGTCTGAGGTTGACACACTCATTATAAGTGCAGTTATGTTCAACGTTAACATAATCACTGTTTGTGCCTTTATATAAGATGGAATTAGCTGAACCACTAATTCACCTACACACACACACATACACACACACACACACACACACACACACACACACACACACACACACACACACACACACACACACACACACACACACACACACACACACACACACACACACACACACACACACACACACAAGCTACCCATCATATAAAACTTTTGTTATTTAAAAAAAAAAAAACAAACAAACAAAAAAAACATTATAATTTAGAGGCTGTTTACCTTATGGGGACCAAACATTTTTTTTCAAGGATTTCAGATATTTTGTCCCCAATGCATTTTGCTGTTCTTTTTAGCACACACTTTACATCTATTGTAATGTTTACACCCCTTCTTAAAACGCAGTACACATTTATTTAATATAGGCTACTTTGATTCAGCTATATTACAGTAATGATTAGTAATTTTCTAAACAAAAAAATACCTCAAGAAAGCATGACAATAAATTGAAAATATTTACACATACAGCTTCATTTATTCTAAAAGAGGAAGTTGGCTGTGACAGTGCCAGTTTTAGCATGATGGATGAGGAAGACTAAAGTCTGTGCTCCCCATCCTGAACTTCTCTTTAAGCTTAGAGAGAGAGAGAGAGAGAGAGAGAGAGAGAGAGAGAGAGAGAGAGAGAGAGAGAGAGAGAGAGAGAGAGAGAGAGAGAGAGAGAGAGAGAGAGAGAGAGAGAGAGAGAGAGAGAGAGAGGGAGAGAGACAGATTGAGTGCTGCCTCGGGGTTCAGTTTGATTGACAGCACGCTCCCAAAAGACGATCCTCTAATTTGCATGTCTTATTGAGAACATGCCTTGTGTCAATGCAGCAGATTTGGCCTACAGTTCACTCTTCCATTCTTAATGAGATAAAAACGCTTCAGCTGAGGAGGAGAAAAGGGAAGTGCCAAGAAGAACGTAAAGTGTACCATTCTACATATAATTCATCCAAATATGAAAATGCAGTCATCATTTATTCACCTTCATAGTTTCAAATCTGTTTTTCTTCCATAGAACACAAAGAAAGATGATGTACATATTTAAATATGGCACAGCAACACGCATTGCACCAGTTTTAACGTGAAAAATATCATACACAATGGCAAATGTTATAAAAGAGGGGAATAGTTCAGTCTGTACCACACAAAAAGTTATTGTATGTTTCAGAAGACTACCTGCATGCAGTGTGGTTATATATTTTTTTAAACTAAAACTACATTCTCTTTGGATACATGCAATGTCCATGACTGTACGAATAAATATTTTGGATTAAATGTATCTTCAAGGCAAAAATATTCAATATAAAATATTCAAAAATAAACAATAATTTTGTTTAGAAAATAACTTATCATTAATTCAAAATTGAACTGTTATGCCATTGTCCGAATTAATCTGCAAAAATAAGAAGAAAAATAATGCTGAAATAAAATACATTAGATGAACACACACACACACACACACACACACACACACACACACACACACACACACACACACACACACACACACACACACACACACACACACACACACACACACACACACACAAATATTAAAAATAATGCCTTGCAGCTTACTGAAATAAAATAAGTTTAAGTCGAATTTAACTGAAATATAAAAAATACAAATCTAAACAGAAATAATAAAATAAAAAATAATAAAAATGACAAAATCAAATAACAAACTTAAAATTAAACACAAAGACTAAAAATGTATAAATGAGTAAAACAGTTTTGTAGCTCATCAGCACTAGACACCACTGGAAAAGAGCAGCGTCAACATTTTGCTAAACTTCTTCTTTTGTGTGTCATGGAGGAACGGAAGTAATTTCATTTAGGAAAGACTTGAGGATGAGTACATGAGGACATCATTTTTATTTTGGGCACACTACCCAAAATAAACAACCTCTGTTCTTTTTTTATATTCTGTTGTGTTCCCCTGTTCACAGTAAACAACCTGAAATATTGAAGCTTTCACAAAGCAGAATAAACAGTCTCATAAGAAGTGTCCTGAGGCACCTGTCTCAGCTTCTGAACACACACACACACACACACACACACACACACACACACACACACACACACACACACACACACACACACACACACACACACACACACACACACACACACACACACACACACACACACACACACACACACACACACACACACACACACACACACACACACACACAGTGAAAGTAATTAGTTAGAGTGGAGGGGGACTGAAGAATATTGAACTCATCCCTCTCTCTCTCTTTCTCCCTTCCTCTCGCACACACACACACACACACACACACACACACACACACACACACGCACGCACGCACGCACGCACGCACACACGCAACGCAACTGAGTGATGACTTGTAAGGATATATTGATTGCAGACAGTACACTTTCACTGCTGCACAGATTTCAGAGCTGCTGCAGTGTCTCTAATATGGATGTGTGTTTGTTTATAACATTGCATGAGTTGAGCATGTTTCCCCTTGGGGTTCAATTAAGTAAGTCTATGCATATATATAAATGTTTTAAAACATATGACTGAGTATGTATAGTTTCCATTTAACAGTGTGCTTCTGTGTTTTGTGCATATCATCTAAACATTGTTCAAAATTCATTTTGTTGTGTGTTTGTGACAGTTCTTGGCAAACTGACAAAACTGCTATGTGACTATCTTGCTTTGATTCTGTGTAACGATTTTAACTAAATGAGAATCTCGTCTTCTCTCTCCTTTCAATTATCGGATCAATGCTACTCAGGAGTTTTTGCCCCATAAACATGCATGTACCCACAGGAAAGAAAAATCACAAATGGGATCTCAGTGGTTTATTCTAGACCCAAATGAGATAAAATGGAGACTTTTGTTTCAGTCTCCACAGATTTTTTCAATGTCTACTCTCCAGTAGTGTTGTCAATGACCTGAAAGTTGAGTTTTTTTGTTTATTTTAAAATCCTGATCATATGTGCATTGTGAGTATTCGCAGCGCACTTCTGTATTTGGTTCATGTGTTGTCAAACTGATGAAGATGTTTTCTTAATTTGCTGGTGTTTTTTCTATTTGCATCTGTTTTCTTTAGTTCCTGCGTATTGAGCTCCCTCAGACATGGATGGATATGACGAGACAAGCACGGACGACTGATGTGACATTAAATTTCGCGTGAAATGCATCCCGCTCTGTCTAAAATATAAACACTTATAATTGGCTTACCATAGTGCATTATAGGGTAAGACAAAAACACGTTTTGGAAGAAGGATTGATGATATATCGACTAAATGGTTCATTTTTAAAAAAGTTGCATAGTGCACCTTTAATATGGTGTGTCAAATTGAAACTAGTTTATCTTTGAAAAAGGCTTTGGTAGATCCCCCCAGAAATGCAAATGTTCAATAATATGTTTTTACACAGTATACAGTTCAAAAGTTTTGGGTTTGAATAAGACTTTATCTCTTATATTTGCACCAAGGCTGCATCATTACTCCAGTCTGTGTCACATGATCCTTCAAAAATCATTCTAATTTGCTGATTTGGTGCTCAAGAAACATTAATTTCTTGTTGTGCTACTTAATGTTTTAGCAGAAACCTTGATACGTTTTTGTCCAGTGTTGTTAAACATGTACAATTACAGCTTAAAAATAACATTAAAATATATGGAGACACCAGCATTCTGTTCTATACTGCTGCGCTGCATCTAGCAGTTTTTGAAGAACATGTCCTGTGTGGACAGCCCCAAAGTCAGCACTGAAAGCTCATGCAGACAGAGTCGAGATCAATCAGACAATCAGAGAGTGTGTGAGCGAGCGAGAGAGAGGAGGGGAAGGGGTGGAGGACGAGTCTCGGCAAGCCTGTAGAAAGAGAACTGACACAGGTAACACTGCTGTCCATGCCTTTCTTTCTCACTTTCATAAGACACAACAATAATTGTGGCACACATCTGGTCCTGGTAATTACAGAACCTTTAATATCAAACAACACTGCGATTGGCTATAGGGCAAAATCTGGACAAAATATACTTTTTGACTGGACAAGCCTGTAAATGCTGTTACAGTGATGGCTGGCATGAAAAAACAACTCATTACGGGAAGGAGTAATGAAAAAGAATGACTCTATCTCTTCTTTTCCTCCTCTCCTGCCACAGTGTGTCATCACTTCTTTAGAAATGTGTGTGTGTGTGTGTGTGTGTGTGTGTGTGTGTGTGTGTGTGTGTGTGTGTGTGTGTGTGTGTGTGTCAGCGAGTGCAGAGGGAAACAACATGTACCGTAAGGTGCTGCTGTAACCTGTCGAAGAGCAAACATTATCTGGTTCAGATTTTTATGCGTTTTGTGTGTGTGTGCACTTCAAAAAGCGCCTGGTGGTGCGGTGTGCAGCCACTTGCAGAAACACAAGAGTGCACTCGCGCACGCACGCACACACACACACACACACACACACACACACACACACACACACACACACACACACACACACACACACACACACACACACACACACACACACACAAAGAAAAAAGCCGCAGCAAGGAGAGGAAATTCCCTGGTTGGGAAAACCAAGGATCACTCACAATTAGATCTTGTGATAAGCAACAAAGATATCACTGATTGTGCGTGAGTGTGTGTGTGTGTGTGTGTGTGCGCGAGTGCACTCTTGTGTTTCTGCATGTCACATATCTCGAACCCAACCAGTGAGGAGAATGATTGATAGAAAAAGGGAGCAAACAAATCCTGAATCACAAACACTTTGTATACATTTGTTCTGACATACACCAATGCATTAGCTCATCAGTGTGTTTCTTGCACAAACACTCAAACCAGAGTGAGCGCCACACTTTCCATTCTCTTGTCCTGACAGCTACGCAGTGGCCATCCCTATTTGATGTTGTCATCTCATTCCAAAGGCATTGCAAAGAGCCAGGTGGAGAAAACGTCTCACAGGCTCTGTCTCTCTCGATGCACGTGGCACTTTGTTATTTTTTTCAACATACAGGATTCTTCCACACTCCATAGTTCTCCCAAGCACGCACACAAAAGATGACACATTGCAGAACAGAAGTAACTTTTGTGATTACTTAGCGTCGATAAACGCAGTTTCACGTCCAGCAGTCTGAGACTACTGAAAATGCTACATGATAGGGCTGTAACGATTAATCGCGATTAATCGAAATCCAAAATAAAAGTTTGTGTTTACATAGTATATGTGTGTGTATTGTGTATAATTATTTTGTATATATAAATACACACACATGCATGTATATATTTGAGAATTATTTGCATTTATATACTGCATATATATTTTTATATGATTTATATTATATATAAATAGAACTATTTTATATATAAATAACACATTTTTATTAAATATATACATGCATGTGTGTGTATTTATATATACAAAATAATTATACACAATACACACACATATACTATGTAAACACAAACTTTTATTTTGGATTTCGATTAATCGCGATTAATCGTTACAGCCCTACTACATGATATATTCAATTACAGTTTTTTCCAACTGCTTACACATTTTCAAAACTATGTCACCTTTTTTTTCAAAACTCTACACACAATTCCCAAAACTGCACACACAAAATGCAAAATGTCTCACATCTCCTTCAAAATGTAACACTGCATTCATCAGCCATAAACACATGTCGGAATTAAGCATCTGCATTAAATGGCAAACACTTCTTTCATAATAGTACATTTTTGGAATTACTATGTAAACACTGTTGTTCTAAATCTAAAGCTCTTTGGTCTTTCATTGGCTTATATCTACATTTCAATACAATGTGAAAGTAATCTACTGAGAGGGGTAACAACACTGTAAACACCAATGCAATGTAGAAACAGAAAATATGTATCAGGCCAAACATTACTGTTGTATACAGTAGCATACAACAAAACCATAAACATATGTAACCCAATATTCTTTAGAATACAGTAAAGAACACAACTGTGTGTGTGGGGTCTCTGTCCATTGTTGGCATCCATTGTTCAAAAGAGGTAATCTGACCTTTGACCTATTCATAGGCCTATACTACAGTAAAGCAGTGATTGGTTAGTGATCAGTAAAGAAATTAGTGTTTGCACATGTGAGGACTCAGTGTGTGTGACCTGGTGAATAAGTGTAGCATTTTGATTGGTTGTGTTTAGAAAAGGAAAGCAAGTCACTTCAAGAACTGAGTCAAAGGCTGAGAAATAGCTTGGTTTTGGAGATTTGGTAAAATACACATACATATTTAAACACATTTTATACATAATATTAATAATACTAATACACAGTGCTGCATTACTTGCAAATTGACCAAAAATGTATATTTATGCACCTCTTGATGGAAATAAAAGTTGTGAGGTGCATCCATTTTCGGTCAAGATCTTATATTGTGAATGCAAGAGTCAATCACTCTGTAAAGTCTCCTCCAGCACAACCCAAAAACTTTCAATGAGTTTAAGGTGTCAATGATGAATCTTGGCTTTGTCATCCTAGAATATGCCCATTATGTGACTTCCGTTGTTTAAGAAATGAAAAGCTACACACTCCATCATTTAGGGTTAGAAGAACTGCTGCCAAACATATAACAAGCTAGACACATAATAATCACAGCAATAATGATTCAGTCATAGACTCTTGAGTTTCACTGAAATATTAACATCAATTCCAGAATTCGTTTTTGGTTTTGAGCATCTTGTGCTTCAACAGAAGCAAGAACATTGAACTGTCTAACCAAAGGATTATACACGGTAATTTACTCAGATTTGTGACGTCTAAATAGTTTGAAATGTTCTGTTTATTTATAGACCTAAATTAGATTTAGAATCTAAGATTGTCAATGCACACTCAGACTTTTAGATCCCGCTGTACATCCCTGGACTCAAACTACAAGGAGAAAACAAAGTGCGAGAGTGTGCTTTTGTGCTGGTATGTGTGAGTACCTGTGTGTGCGTGTGTGTGTGTGTGAGCAAGGGCAGACGGGATAAATGTTATATTTGCTCTGACAAGTACAGGTCTTTTCATACCGAGCCCTGCTGTGTGAAAACAAACATGTCTATCTGGGAGGAAGCAAACAGCTGAGCACGACTACTCCACCTCCACCCTGCGCAACCTTTAGCCTCGGGGAAGAGCAAGTGTGTGTGTGTGTGTGTGTGTGTGTGTGAGAGAGTGCTTGTGTGAACCTTGTGAAACTGCATCAGATCAAACAAGACAATCAAAGAAATGTGTTTTTCCTCCTCTCACTCTGCATCACTCACACACTGGGGAGGTTGAACACCTATCGACTATTTTGTCGTTCTGAGTAGCATGAGCCTAAAGGAAATTTTAAATTGCTAAAATGTTGGTCTTTCGTACTTAATAACATTCATTTACAGTGTTTCATTGAGGTATCAACTTTAGCACAATCTTAATTATATTTATTACATTAGAGTTACTTTCGACCATATAAATATATTTTAAATGCTACCACATTCAAGAGCTTGGGGTCAGTAAGTACATTTTTTTTATACTTTAATTGAAATCAAATAACGAATTGTGATGTAATTTCATAATAAGGCTAAAATTAAGTTTGTTTTATTGTTCATTGTGGCAGTAAGAAACAGTTTGTTAAAGCAAACTTGACAGAAAAGTTCACTCTTTCACACACACACACACACACACACACACACACACACACACACACACACACACACACACACACACACACACACACACACACACACACACACACACACACACACACACACACACACACACACACACACACACACACACACACACACACACACACACACACACACACACACACACACACACACACACACACACACACACACGCACAGGTTTTGCTTTAGAGCTGCAACCCAAAACATCCTCTATTAGTGCTAAATTACATTCTTTATTATGAGTTTGATGTCATTACCTATATCAAATCTTCTGAATCTCAATATGCCAATGCCAGTCAGTCGGAGACTTACAAAACAATATAGCTTCTTTATATCATACCACACACATACCCACAGACACAGTGGTGTGGTCCGACCTCCTTAACACTCCTCTACACTCAGACTGCGTGCTTCCAGATCCCAATCTCATTCGGTAGCAGCTCTCCCATGCAGCTTAGAGATTACAGCGCGATTCTGGACCACTACGTCACAGCATGGGTTTGGACCGCACTAACAGACAAACAGACAGAAGGACAGAGCTGCGAATACACACATACAAACACACAAAGAAGGCCTTTGTTTGTGCAGGAGACTCACTGGTCTCGGATATCAAAGAGAGATGCGGCCGCCGAGACAGACAAGCAGTGAAGAGGTGACAGGATGCGGGTGAGAGAGAGATACAGAACTCTAGGGAGACAAAGACCAAAAGATGGGGTTAAGAAAAGAAAGATCAAAATAGAGATGAGAAAAAAGGACAGCGATATTGAGAGACCACAGAGATACACAGACAGTTTTTGAAGTGAAGTACGCAGAGGTCTCAGCTTTAGACGGCACACCCACATTCAGTTCACTGACCATCTGATGCATAACACACACAAAAATGGTGAACTCACCAGTTTTAATCTGACTGGCTTTACATTTCTTCGAAGAGTAGGCCTAAGTGTGCATATGTTTAATCATGTTTAATTATGTTTAAGGAACAGTGTGGCAATTTTTTTATTTTTTATTCTGTCATCATTTACTCACTATCATGACGTTCCAAACCCAGGACTTTTGTATATATTTGGAACAAAAATAAAGATACTTTTTTATATTAGCTTATATATATATTTTATGGAGAGTCCATGTAACCATAACTTTCATGCATAGAAAATGTACCCATTTTCTTTTGTAAAAGCAATCCATATGAATCGAGCGGTTTAATCATAGCCTTCTGAAGATACATGATTGCTTTATGCAGTATGATGAACAGATTTAATTGAGCTTTTTATGCACATATCAATACAAATAAATAAAGCACATCAAATATGGTAAATGAAAGCTCAAAAGTGCTTGCTTCTGAGATATCATTGATTTGGTGTGTGGCACCTTTCACCGGCTGGACAAAAATATAAAAAATATCTTCATTTGTATCCTAAAGATGACTGAAAGTCTTATGAGTTTGAATGACATAAGGGTGAGTAAACTATGACATCATTGTCATTTTTGGGTGAACAATTGAGAAAGAAATAATCACTTAATTTTTAAAGTCTATATATATTTTGTGAAATTTTTTACAGTATTTAAAAAATATTTTTTTCAATGTTTTCCAAGGGATGCACTATATTACAGAGTGGCTATAGACCAATATGTATTCTTTTATTTATCTGGTCGATATTGGATATTAAATTGTTCATGCTCATCTATTTTTACATTCAGACAACATTTACAGTCATTCAATGCTTACTTAAAGGGCCTAGAATTCAGAAATCCTTGTTATTGGTGAAGTGAACTGCAGCCAGCAACTTATTACTCATGCGCACACTCGAGCACACTGTCACAGATTCCACCAACACACCATCAGACCAGGTCCTTCAGCTCCACCTACTCGTTCCCAATCACCAGAATACTAACCTGCCACACCTTTGGCGGTAGTCACATCATTCAGTCCCATGGCCCAACCAGCGACCTTCTCTGGAGCGGTGGAGGATTGCAGCGGATTTCTCCATATTCGCTCCTACTCAATCGCTCTCTTGACAGCTTCGTCGCACACTTCAAGGAAGTGTTTAGTCAGACCAGTCGCCATACCTGGATCCACGATCAACTCTATCACCTCTGTCAAGGTAATTACTTCTTTTTGTCAAGGTCTTTCCCCAGATTTAAGGCTTCAAATGGTGATTTTTTTTGTGACACAATGGGACTAGAAAATCTGATTCAACGATCCATTCGTGTTGCTCAACGCATTTCAGCATGCCAACTGGGCTCACCACTGCTGCAATCCTATTCATTT
Source organism: Phoxinus phoxinus (assembly GCF_949152265.1). Taxonomy (NCBI): domain Eukaryota; kingdom Metazoa; phylum Chordata; class Actinopteri; order Cypriniformes; family Leuciscidae; genus Phoxinus; species Phoxinus phoxinus. The sequence goes on along the minus strand of NC_136881.1, from coordinate 12,084,654 downwards.
CTACAATCAGCCGCTCCAGCAGCACCACCTCATATGCAGGTTGATTCATTCCATCTTACCCAAACAACGACCTATCCACCACAATCTGTGTTTATACCATGGCTCTAAAGATCATCTCATCCCAGACTTTCCAGTCCGTTCTCCTAGGGCAATGGTGAGTGCTGTCCAATTTCCCTTAACCATCTCTTCACTGAAACGCACACCATTGTCAGTGACTACTCCTCAATGTTCCCTTCTAGCTCAAGTTCTCATCGACTCAGGTTCAGCTGGGAATTTAATCTCAAAGGAACTTCTCAAACATCTCTGCATCAAGAAACTCCCCTGTTCACAAACCTTGAGCATCCATTCTATTCTGGGTAAGCCGCTTGGTCGAGTCATAACTCACTGCACACCATCCGTCACGCTCAGTATTGGAGACCTGCATTGGCAGGAGATCTTGTTTCTGGTGATAGAAGGCTCTACAGCCCCTGGCTGCAGATCCATCCACCCATTGTTTGTTGGTCCACTGGAGAAGTTACCAAGTGGAGTAAGTTCTGTTCCGATCATTCTATACATCTTCCTCAGAAAGAACTTTCATATCAACCTCCTGAATCCACAGTTGATCTCCACCATTGAAAGTCCAGAAGTGCAGTCCACAATGAGGGTGCCAAAAGAATACAGGGCATTTTCAGTAAACAGCTGGCTACTAAACTTCCATCTCATCGGCCATGGAACTGTGCCATCGTGCATTGATAACAGAAACCCTCAAAGAATAAAAAAACAGTCAAGTACCGTTATCCTGTGCCCCTGGTCCCATCTGCCCTGTACCAACTGAGAGGTGCTTGCATCTTCTCCAAGCTGGACCTGCACAGTGCCTACAACTTGATCTGTATTTGTAAGGGCAACGAGTGGAAGACAGCCTTCATCACAACCTCTGGGCACTATGAATACTGGGCTATGCTGTACGGGCTAGCTAACTCACCTTCAGTCTTCCAAGGCTTCATGAACAAGGTATTCTGAGACATGTGCAAAAGATTTGTTATCATCTACATTGATGATATCCTGATCAACTCCGGTAACCTGGATGAACCATCACATTGCACAGGTCCTTCAACGCCTTAGAGATCACCAACTCTACCTTAAAGGAGAACTCCGGTCAATTTTAACATTGAGCTCAATTTTTAGTAAATTTGGAGTGCTGTCAATACAGAGAACAACGACAAAAATCGGTGTTGCCTGCACCGTGTTATCCTCTTTTTAAAATTTGCACCCTATTGACTTGAATGGGGCAAGTTTTAAACCTGCGTTTATCCTCTTAACATCCTTGATGGGTCATTACAAGTGCCCAGCCATGTTGAGGGATTCCTTCAGAGTGAACACGGTGAATCTGACTGCATTAGATGTGAAAGATATGAATAAAAATTATGTTAATTCAACAAGCGCACATACCTGTATTTACTTCCTGTTTTTGGTCGAAGTCCACAGTAGTCGATTGTCGAGTTTAAAATTGACCGGAGTTCTCCTTTAAGCTGAGAATTGCGTGTTTCACCGCCCATTAGTCCACTTCCTGGGTAACATCATTGACAGATATGGTTTCCAAATAGACCAGGTGAAGGTAGATGCGGTAAAGAACTGGCCTCAGCCCTCTTTCATTAAGGAGCTACAACGTTTTCTGGGGTTCACTTACTTTTATAAAGAAGTTCATTGCCAACTTCAGCCTGATTGCTTCGCCCATCATGTCAGTACTTTGTAATCGGCCCAAGTCTCCTTCCTGGAGTTCAGCTGCTACAAAAGCCTTCACCCAGTTGAAAGAAGACTTCTTTGTGTGTCCGATCCAATGGTCTCTTAATGACCAGATCACAGCCGCTACCAGAGAAGAGCCTGCTCCGCTGGGTGGTCCTGAGGGGCGCACTTTCCATAACCTGTGTGTAACCCTCATGGACTCAGTTTCCGGGACCCAGGTAACCAGAAAACCCTCCTCCGTGAACACTACTGGTGGCCAAATATGTCCCAAGATGTCCAATGCTTCGTTCGAGGATTTCCTATCTGTGCCATTTCCGAAATACAGGCGGAAGGCAAGCTCCATCCTCTACCCATTCCTCACCATTCATGGTCTCACCTGGGAATAGACTTTGTCACTGACCTACCTCCATCCAATGAAAAAACATGCATCCTAGTAGCTGTCGACTGCTTCTCCAAAGCCTTTAAACTCATTCCATTCAAAGGCTTACCCACTGCCATGGAAACCACCGAGGCCATTTTTCATAACGTCTTTCGTAACTTTGTGTTACCAAAATTGTGTCGGATGGAGGCTCACAATTCACCTCTCATGTCTGGAAAGCCTTCTTTTATCTTCTTGAAGTTTCTGTGAGCTTGTCTTCTGGCATATTATCCTCTCATTAAAGGTGCTCTAAGCGATGTCACGCATTTTTTAGGCCAAACATTTTTTTGTCACATACCTCAAACATCTCCTCACTATCCGCTAGCTGCCTGTCCACTGAACACACTCTAAAAAAACGCGGTCTCTGTAGACACCCCAGGCTCCACAAACAGCAACAAAAACAAACTGGTCTAACCCACACCACGAAACATAAACATAACAAACAGTGTTCCAGCCAATAACCGACAAGAAGGATTTGGGGGTGGGGTTTGGGGGGTTGGTGCGCGGATGAGGAGGAGGGAGGGTCTAGCTAGCCTCCGTTTTGTTTGACAATAGTTTGAACGTCAACAAGAAGTGACGTCACCCAGGATCGCTTAGAGAACCTTTAACAAAATAAACATATAACGTAGGTGAGAAAACAGCAGTTAAGAAAGAATCTGATCTTAGCAATGTGAATACGACTACAAGCTCTGCAATTCACTGGCATTGTGTCGACAGATGAGGTAATTTAAAATTATACTGTTATGTTAGTTTGATTTTAAAGTATATATTTGAGACTATAGACCAGGGGTCACCAAACTCGGTCCTGGAGGGCTGCTGTCCTGCAGAGTTCAGCTCCAACCCCAATTAAACACACCTGAACCAGCTAATCAAGGTCTCACTAGGCATACTAGAAACTTTCAGGCAGGTGTGTTGGACCTGGTTGGAGCTAAACTCTGCAGGACAGCGGCCCTCCAGGACCGAGTTTGGTGACCCCTCCTATAGACTATATAGATCTAGCTATCTGAGAATATAGTTGTAATTAATCCCTTTTCTTTGCACAACACATTGACATTCCAGTACAGAATGGCTCTTGGCATTATCCTGGAGATTGTATAAGCATAAAAGAATGGAAAAGAGGCTCTCAGGAGTGCGCGTAAATTTCACATCCTTTAGATTTTCCCGGCAAAAACGGCCTGAGCCTTTCACATAAAAATCAGTCTACAGGCTTTCATAGGCAAACTAGGAAGACGGGGAATCATTTTGTTAAATAAATTCTTACATATAGCCCCTTTTAAAGTTAATCTTTAATAACACCAATAATAATACATTTAACACTAATACATCTAACCCTAACTTATATTGGCTTAAATTTGAATTATATAACTAATAAATATTGGCTATTTATCAGTGATTGACCATAACTTGAAAATAATTGTCTGTATCAGTTTAACATCTGTGCATGCCTTTTCTTGTGCCAGTTTAATTGTGGCACCATCTCTTTCAGACAACCCTGCCCCTAAAAGCACATGGTGGCAAGCAGGGCTGGTCCGAGAACAGTGAGAACAGAACGATTGCTAATAAGCGTCACCTGCAAACCATACCGGCCTTGTATCTCACAGAGGAGTTTTGGGAGGATAAAAAGTGACGACAGTGAAGGACATGAGAAGACCAGGCAGGGACATTTATGTTGTGTTTTTATTATGTTTTTATGCTGCAGTCATCCGTGAGGGGCTGCCGCTTTCGTTTTGTTTATTTTGATATTACAGTTTTGTGAAATGTTCTTCGGTTTCCGCCTCTTTATCAACTAACCTTGTTACACACATAAAAACAAAAACTGTGGTTGGCCACTTTCCATGTCAATCAAGTGGTCTTTTCCTGTCCAAGAGGGCAATGGTTACCAGACTGTTTGCCACAGGTCGAACTAAGTGAACTACTCAAGAAGATCAAGCATTCAAACAATGGAGAAAATCACACATTTTCGTCTCAGAGGAGCAATGATGTCATCTTTCTGTGTGTGAGACTGTGTGTTATTGAGTCGAACGCATAACATTCCTCGGCGTGGCCTCGGCATGTTGCGAGAATCTTATACACATGTACGCACACTTGGGCACACAGACACAAACAAATCACACCGCAAACAGATACAAGAAGCTTGCCAAACTGCCATGCCAGTACACACATTCAGTGGAAGAGAGAAAGAGAGAGAGAGGGATAGAAAGGATTGTCGGGAGGGAGAAGGAAATACATTAGTGTCGAAGGGAAATTCCTGGTGCCCTGGAGAGCTGCAGATCTTAAAACAAACCGTAATGACACACACATAGTGCTTTTAAAGATCTCAATTTAAACACACACATAAATCAAAGCCTGAGGATGAGCAGAACAAGGGAATATGTATATCTTGTACTACATACAGAGCCGCTCTAATGGAAAGATACAAAAGTACACGGCACGCTAATGGAAATTAGTAGATGCTTCTGGTGGGTGGGGACGGCTTTGTGAAGGTAACAAGAAATTCATCAGCTGAAAACACACATGCATGCATTTCCAATTTGAAATCATTAATATTTAATTTCTTGGGACAAGGCATCTATCAATAACAGTCACCCAAGGGCATACACACCAATCTGACACACTCTTGAGAGACGTCCCGTGTGCTACATCCCTATGAGCAGAGCCTGTTCAGCCCAATAACTATAATGCTGAGTGAGCAAGTCTCAGACAATGTCAAATGTCCTCTAAACATTAGTGTACTAGTCACTCACAAAAGAGAAAGATTGTTAAACACATCTGTCTTACTGACAGTCTATGCCCAATGGGGCTCCTCCAGGAGTAGGCATATGGGCGATGTGCCGAAAGCGATCAGTCTTGGTTACCCGTATGGATTTATTCGCTTTGAAGTATTGGGATCACAAAGTTCGATGGGGTTGTGATGCGTTGTGAATTTTGACCTTGCAATGACATCAACAGGGGATTTTGAGGTCAAAAGAAGGTGTAAAATAAAAGTTAGTTTGATTTTAAGAATGAATTACCAAATTCTTAAAAGACTGAAAAAGACAGCTGTGGTTAATTTTACAATGGACATCAAGTGGTGACCCAACTCGTACAAAAGTAAACACAAATGCCAAAACCCATGGACATTTAATAATATTTAGCATACTGCATTTTTATCTAAATATCATGAAGCTTGTTCAATATGAACGTTTAACATGACACAATGCTAAATAGGAAAATAACAACCTGTCATGTTAATAATTTAGCATATTATTAAACAATTAAATGGAAATAAAAATGAACTAAAAAGCAAAGGAATCAATGTATTAATATTAATATTATTAATATTAATATAATGTATTAATATTACCATGAACTGAATTTGCACCAAAATATTAAAATATTTGACAGAAATACAACAACAGATATTGGAAATGTTTCCTCCTATACCTTTTAAAATATATAGGTAATGTAATATTGTAATATTGTAGTATTTGTTCCTATATTGTGTTTATACAGTGAGTTCCATTTTATGTTTTTACTAACACAACCCAAAACAGGAACAGACCTGTGACCCAATTTTGGGTCACAACCTAACCAGCGAATTAAAGGCCATGAGAGGGAATTTAGTAAAGATTATGTTATTTGTTCAAGTGAGGAATTTAAATTGCAAGTCAATAGCGAGTAAAAGCGAGATCTAAGAAAGCCAAGGTTGCACATTCTTACAAAACTCTTTTCCCTAGTTGTTGCGATGTGAAATTCAAAGTCAAGAGAGAAGAATGAATTCTTTTTGAAGTGTTCCTGGTGCCACCTGTATGCTATAAAGAACTAACATAGTAATGGCAACAACTTCTCACAATTCCTCAGCATTGTAAATGGCAAACTAAGAGCAAACTAGAGCTTTGGCTCTATCTCGATCCTAAGCATAATCATCGGCCTACTTTTTACAACAACCATCCATTCCGCAACTAACTATTTTGGCTATAAATCATCACTTTTTTTAAAGTTGACAGCCAGTGCAAGCATTTTTTATCATATTCACAAAACTTTCATGGTCCCCAGAATATGTAAATGGAGAATATATTAAAAGAAAGAAAAGAGGTTAAAAAAAATCATTTTAGCTTAATTTTTTTATCAACACTTGAATGAGGGCAAGCTTCATCAAAAGACATTTCAAATAAAAAGCTAAATTTCAGGAATAACTTATCAATGGCAGGAAGCGTTGTGTCATTTCTGAAGGAAATTCTTGTCTATTTCAGGCAAAGATGAAAGAGTTAATATATAAATCTTTTACCCTAAGTAATCAACTGTGCAAATATGCATAACTCGCATATTTGAGCTATAGCAATAAATTATACCTCAAATTGCGCAGTTTGTTGAGTAGATGTGTGCTATTATTTTTCTAAGATATGCGATTTCTACCTCGTTGATGATAAAATGAAAAAATACATTTGATTTATATTTGAAGGAAGTTAATGAATTACCTTGGACTACCATGGTATGCCAATGATACTTATTGTAAGGCCTTTGACATACATATTTCTCTCATTCCCTCCTTCCCTTCCATCTCATTATCACTTTCTGTTAGACTAAGAGCTATTGAGGGAATAGGTAAATGTGAAAAAGAAGTAGAGGCAACAAGGGAACCCTCGTTGTTGTGGATGATGAGGGGCGACTGAATGCTGATAGCTCTGGTGGTTCACAAATCAGAGGAACGGGAGACAATGACGGGTTTATCGACCCAACAAAAGGCCTCTTCACCGGGGTTACGAAGGCTGGGAACCACTGGCAGATGGGAGCCGGGGGGCCCAGGTAAGGCCAGGTATCATGTCGGCTCAGAGAAGAGCTTTTTAAAGCTACATTAGCATGCATTGCTAGTGCTGAATTAGAGGGGGAGATAAGAGAGTTTTGGGAAGTGCATGGTAACATGATAAGACACTAATGCTTAGAAGGTATGGAGAGATTTCAGCAGTAGATACAGTTGATGGGAATAAGACACACTAAGGGCGCAATTATGTGCACAAAACATGCATGCATACATAAAGCAACAAGAATGGAAACACAGACTACACACACACACACACAACCCACTGACCTGAACATATCCCACCCATGGATGAGAGTTACAATGTAACTCCAAACAGAATGTTTATCAAATTAGACAAGGAGTTTTCAAACCTGAGTTAGGGGCTTTGTGGGACAAAACAATTAAAATAAATAAATACATGCATATAATTTTGTCAAAAATAAATTTTTAAATGTACATCGCACATTTGCTACCTTTCAAAAGTTTGTGGTCAGTATGATTTTCAGCAGCCATTACTCCAATCTTCAATTTATTTATTTTTTCTCACTACTGACACTTGATGTTATAAACTGATTTGGATACAATTGATTATGAACAGGCATATTAGACATGCAATAAATACAAAACATTAATCTTGTATTCTGAAATCAGTAAAAAACTATTTTTTTACCTAAAAATAAATATATTCCAAATAATACTTTTTTAATTTAATTTGACGAGTGAAATGACAAATAAATGCTATTGCATATACTTTTTTTTCTTACATCATAAAATGGGTCATTATACAGAAAATGCTGGGTTGTTCCAACCCAATTTTGGGTCAAATATGGACAAACCTCAACCGTTGGGTTAAAAATGTAATTTAAAAATGTAATTTAAAAATGTAATTTAAAAATTAAGTCTCTATAATATTCAAATATATACTGTATGGCACAAGTTTCTCTTTCAACTTGAGTCTATGGTATCTCCTCTCCTCAAAAAGTGGCACAATTTAAGATATAATTTTTGTCCGCAGCAAAAAACAATGCGGGTGTTTACAATCAATTGTTAGGTACCAAACTTTAATACCAAATCCATGCCAAGGAAACTCAAAAACTTTGGTCCTCTTGTGATATCTCTTTCCTAAAATAAAAAGGCAAAGATATATTTTCATGTAGGCTATAAAGACCATTTTATACTGCAATTACTATAACATGTATGCAGATATTCTGAGGAAAATGAAATTTGCAATCCAGAAAAATAGTTCGGGAATATATTGAAGATACATTTGGTTGCAAACTTTTTTTTTTTTTTTTTAGAGAAACTCTAGTTTTTTTTTTAAAAAAGGACACAGTTTAGTTTAGGGTCCAATTCTCACTGTTGGCTATTAACATGACTTTTGCCTCAAACTCCTAAATATTGCTTATTAATAGTTCATAAAGTGATTGTTAAGTTTAGGTATTGGGTAGGAACAGGGTTTGATTAAGGGATGTAGAATATTGTCATACAGAATGAAGCATAAATATGTGCTTTATATGTACTAATAAACAGCCAATATCCTAGCAACGTGCATGCTAATAAGCAACTAGTAAGTAGTGAGAATTGGACCCAAAACTAAAGTGTTAAAAAAAGTGCTAATTAATCCTTTACACTGAAATGTGACTCACAAATTCACAGAAACACACCGAAACACATGCATACACACGCAAACCTGCACATAAAGTCAAAACAGCTATTAGTGCTTTGACTGACATGGAAAGGTCTGGAAGTTTCTCCGGTGAGTGTGTGTATGTGTGTGTGTGTATGAGGGTGTGCACAGGGGCGGGTGATAGTCGCACTTCAAAGAGAGCCAGGATCACATCAACAGCTGGGCTGAGTGTGTTCTCAGAGAGCCTCGACTGCCCACCCACCTGGCTATAGCCGTCACCACACACGCACACCCATATCACAGACATACAGATGTACAGGGACACAGACGCTCACTTACACACATTATGACTCAGAATAGAAATGGAAGTTGTGGATTGTCATTACCAAAGAGGTTTGCTTTTAGCCATAGGCTAGTGATTTTCTCTCGCTCGCTCGCTCTTACACACTTGCATGCTGGTAATCTCCCTCTCCCGCAGGCCAACATGATGAGGCTCTTTGATGCGAGATACAAACAGATGAACTAGAGATGTAAATCTCTGTCAGAGGATCTCTCACACACACACACACACACACACACACACACACACACACACACACACACACACACACACACACACACACACACACACACACACACACACACACACACACACACACACACACACACACACACACACACACACACACAGAACTGGAGCTCAGTGCTGCCACGCTGTGGGTTCAAGTGGGAATAGTAGATTGTGGTTATAAACCAAGGTACTTTACAATACCTGGAGAAAGCTGTCTATTAGTGTTCATACGTCGGGTCAGAGGCAAATTACGCAATCGGCAATTGCAAATGGCGGTTATCTGAAGTCAGTGATTATAGTTCAAAAAGTTATAAATAAGGACATTTTTCTTACGAAAGCACATCGCTTCACTTCAGAAGGCCTTTATTAAGCCACTGGAGCCATGGAGTACTTTTATGATCGGTGAATGTGCTTTTTGAGCTTCAAAATCTAAGGTACCATTCACTCCCATTATAAAGCTTGGAAGAGCCATGATATGTTTTAATATAACTGATTTTGTTTGGCTGAAAGAAGAGTCATATACACCTGATGGCTTGAGGGTGAGTAAATTATGAGAAAATGTTCCTTTTTGGGTGAACTAACCCTTTAAAGATAGCCCTTCTGTGAGTAACGATAATGTTAACCAAAAGTATTTGCTTCTGTTAAAGCTGTCAGCCCGCATTATTTGATCTTATTTTTTCAATAATCGTGTTAAGAGGAATTTGTGGTGAACATTTTATTACAATTTAAATTTATTGTTTACCTTTTTAACACATTGTAAATTTTACACATTTTACATAAAAAAATTCTGAATAGACACGATAGCTTTAATTTAGGCTTTTATTTACATTTAAACATTGATCAGTGGACATAAAGAGAAGCTCAACCAAACCTGCTTGACGTGCAAGGACAAACCTCATTGGTTCTCGCGGAAGCTCAAACATGCTGCGTAACACACAAGAATAAAGTCATTGGTCCTGGCAGAAGATCAAACGTGCTGCGTAACACGAGAATGAACCTCATTGGTCCTGGCAGAAGATCAAACGTGCTGCGTAACACAAGAATGAACCTCATTGGTTCTTGCAGAAGCTCAAACGTGCTGCGTAACACGAGAATGAACCTCATTGGTTCTTGCAGAAGCTCAAATGTGCTGCGTAACACGAGAATGAACCTCATTGGTCCTGGCAGAAGCTCAAACGTGCTGCGTAACACAAGAATGAACCACATTGGTTCTTGCAGAAGCTCAAACGTGCTGCGTAACACGAGAATGAACCTCATTGGTTCTTGCAGAAGATCAAATGTGCTGCGTAACACCAGAATGAACATCATTGGTTCTTGCAGAAGCTCAAACGTGCTGCGTAACATGAGAATGAACCTCATTGGTTCTTGCAGAAGCTCAAATGTTCTGCGTAACACGAGAATGAACCTCATTGGTTCTTGCAGAAGCTCAAACGTGCTGCGTAACACCAGAATGAACCTCATTGGTTCTTGCAGAAGCTCAAACGTGCTGCGTAACACGAGAATGAACCTCATTGGTTCTTGCAGAAGCTCAAATGTGCTGCGTAACACGAGAATGAACCTCATTGGTTCTTGCAGAAGCTCAAACGTGCTGCGTAACACGAGAATGAACCTCATTGGTTCTTGCAGAAGCTAAAATTTTCTGCGTAACACGAGAATGAACCTCATTGGTTCTTGCAGAAGCTCAAACGTGCTGCGTAACATGAGAATGAACTTCATTGGTTCTTGCAGAAGCTCAAATGTGCTGCGTAACACGAGAATGAACCTCATTGGTCCTGGCAGAAGCTCAAACGTGCTGCGTAACACAAGAATGAACCTCATTGGTTCTTGCAGAAGCTCAAACGTGCTGCGTAACATGAGAATGAACCTAATTGGTTCTTGCAGAAGCTCAAACGTGCTGCGTAACATGAGAATGAACAACATGTTCTTGCAGAAGCTCAAACATGCTGCGTAACACAAGAATTAACCTAATTCTCACACGTCAAGCACAAATATTTAAGCTTCTGTTTACCACAACTGATGTGTTCGCTGATGAATGTTTATATGTAAATAAAAGCCTAAATTAAATCTGTTCATCATATAAAGCGATCGTGCCTCTTCAGAAAATTTGGACTATTCATGGATTAGTTTTATGATCTCATTTTTGATTTTTTTGACGCTTCAATATGTTAATTTGAGTTCCGAAGAGGAATTAAAGTCTTAAGGGTTTGGAACGACATGAGGGCGAGTAATAAATGACAGAATTTTCATTTTTGGGCTAACAATCCCTTTAATCCAGTCTTCAATGCCACATGATCCTTCAGAAATCAGTCTAATATGCTGATTTTTTTTATTTATTTTTATTCTTTGATGAATATGCATCCTTGCTGAATAAAATTCTTAATTTCTGCTTTAAAAAAGTCTTACTGAGAGCAAACTTTTTAATGGTACTGTAAAATATGAATGTAATGCAATTCAGTTTTATACAATGTTTAATGGGGTTGCCAGCTCCATCGCTCTTAAGCAAGTGGTCGTTGGCCTGATAAAGATTATATCAACTAGCAAAGAATACTTAATTTATATTAACACACTATTTATTAAAACCAAGTAATTTCTAGCCTCCTGGGACAAGAAAGCCCCTGGTATAAACACACTAGGTGAGTGCACTAACAGTATTTGTGTGTGTGTGTGTGTGTGTGTGTGTGTGTGTGTTTGTGTGTGTGTGTGTGTGTGTGTGTGCATAGAGTGCATTAGTAAAACCTTTTGAGCGGCAGTATATCTGTGTCTATATTGATCAGGCTGGATCAATGCCAATGATTTCCAATGAGGCGTCCTGTGAGCGTTTGTAAGTGTGTGCGTGAGAGTGTGTACATGTGAGACAGAAGATGGGAGCCTGGAACTCTACAGGGACAAATCTGAAGAAAGACATCTGCTGATCCACTGCAGTATTTCACAGTGTGAAAACAGCCTAATACACTTGCACTTACTTGCATTCACACACACATTCTTGTCCATTTGTCTATTGTAGTAATTTAACTTAAACATATTTTATACCAGTTAGTTCCAATGGCAATTTTTTGTCAAGTTTTCTATTATCAATACAGTATTTCCACTTTCCTCCAATTCCACTTTCCTTAATTCCAATTAATGAAAATTATTATTTTTCAAAGTTTTAACAGCAATGATCAATTGAGAAAGATGTGTTTTGCCTCCAGAATGGAGTACTTATTGGACCATGCTAACCAGCCAAACCTTTATCTCTTGGTTCAAACTAATCCAGTTATTTTAGATCCACTTTATTTTGCAATGTGGAAGTAAAAAAGTATTTTCTTTAAATGTGTGAGACTTCTGACTCATTAATCACTAAAGTGCAGTAACCGGTATCTATTTGCACTACAAACTACTACTTTTATTATTCCCCATATAAATTAAGTCACATAATTTTAGGGTTTAGTTGAACTAATTCTCTAAAGTCGGCATGAAACGGAAGTCACAATAGTCTTTTCTTACCTTGTGATGTACCGTATATCTGACTGAAATGGCTTCTTAAAGGGGTGGTTCGGGATTTTGGACATCGGACCTCATTTTCAAGTTAGCCTAGTTGTTATTCATCAGTGGAGACAGTTTTCAAAAATGTTCATCCAGTCCTTCCAGTTGCTTAGTTCGCCGATGCTAGGCTAGCGCGAGTCAACGGTATAAGCTAGCCTGCCATTAAAAACTGTTTTACCCACTCCACAGTACACCAAAAGCAAATAAATTATAACGCCAGACTGTCGATGTAAATGTCTATTGAGAGAATAATGTTAGAAATCAAACTACCGGTACTCTTACATCTCAATGATCGCATTACATTTACAGGAACTAGTTTCTCAGCAGCGGCGGAATTTTACTTTGCTCCGGTTAGTAGTACTGCGCCGAAAAGTAAACAGAACAGAAGCGCGCACTACAGACGGGACGTCTAGCTAGCTAGTAGTAGCCATGAACAACGATATTGAAAAACATTTGATTGTAAACTAAGGAATTGGCAACATGGTGATTCGTTGTGCATTTCGAAATTGTAAAAATAAACCAAATAGATGGTCATGCAAAAAGTTTCCACAAATTTCCATTGAAAGACCCAGAAAGGAACCAACTGTGACTTCTTTCTGCTGGCTTGGACAACGAGACACCGGCAGAGACTATTAAAGTTGCGAATTTGTAGTGATTATTTTAGACCAGACGACTTTGAAAACCCCCATCATCGAAACGTTCATTAGTCACTTTCCATATGCACCAACAGCAGATGAACAGGTAATAACTTTTGTTAGGCTAACGTTACTTTAGCTATCTATGAAGCTAGTCCCTTTCATAACTGATAGAATGACAATGACAACGTTAGTGGAGGTAACGTTACAGTTCAATTTCTGCCCTTTTAGCATCCATCTCGATTAGTTCTTCGTCTGTGTATTCCGGCTCATACATGTAAGTTACGGTTCGTTGAATAAAACGCATTCCTCGTCTCCAAAGTCTGAAACATTGGCATGGCTTTCAAACGTGGCCATAGTCCTATGTTGATTTCTTAGTGAAATATCCTCTGCTTCTGTAGTGATGAGTGTCAGCGGCAGGTAAATACACTTGCGTCATGTGGAGACTCTCTCGGTTGCCTAGGTAACTTAATATCAGTCCGCCGCTGCTGTAGACTGTGCTAATAAATACAGGGAACAAAGTGTAACTATTGCAATGCAATGAAAGGGTAGTTTGATTTCTAACATTATTCTCTCAATAGACATTTACATCGACAGTCTGGCGTTATAATTTATTTGCTTTTGGTGTACTGTGGAGTGGGTAAAACAGTTTTGAATGGCAGGCTAGCTTATACCGTTGACTCGCGCTAGCCTAGCATCGGCGAACTAAGCAACTGGAAGGACTGGATGAACATTTTTGAAAACTGTCTCCACTGATGAATAACAACTAGGCTAACTTGAAAATGAGGTCCGATGTCCAAAATCCTGAACCACCCCTTTAAATAAGAAAAAAAATGTAGGGCGTGACTTGATTTTGTCCATCGGGAATTGATTGGATGGTTGTGGTTTGCTATTGCTGCAATCTCATGTGAGTGACAGGTTGTCTGATTAAAAACTACGCAGGCACATTAATTAAAAAAGATATAGCCTAATAATAATGACGTACACTGATAAATAATTTATCATAAACCTGCAATATTCCATATTCCATAAGAACTGCCAATTTTGATTTCATAGTGACTTTAACCCAGCCATTCCATTTCTCTTCAGCAGACCTTGACTCCTCATTCGCCTCGTGTGAACACGTACCTCTGCCAACCCTCGCAGACATTTCCTGTTCCTCCCCAGCATATTGTACAGTAGGTCTGATTTACTGGGTGGGCCAGGAGACTCCCGCCCTTGATATGTCCCTCAGGAGCAGTTATTGTCCTAGCCTGAGCACTGGGCTGCAGTGAGGCCCCTCATTGAGCCTGGGAACACGGACAGAATGCGTGTTAGCTCACAAGAACAGCTCTGACCTCCAATGGGTGGCATATGGCTGTCAGAGGAGGTGCCTGTATATTGGATTTGTTTTATTGTCTTGAGGTCAAGCGATAGAAATCAATTAAGCAGGGAAGGACTGGGTTAGAGAATGACAGAATGAGGAGCGTAACATCATCATTAGATAACAGTTATGATGATTAGGGACATTGGATAAAAGACTTAGTGAGACAGAGGAAGAATAAGAGAGAAAATATCATCCAAGTGATTTAAACAAATTAATCTAATTAAAGGGATCAAAAATGAAAATTTGAAGAGAAAAAAAAGAAGAAAAAAAATACTTACCACAATGTCATTCCTGTATACCTGTATTCATTCCTTTCTTCTGGGGAACAAAAATATATTTTGAAGAATGTTGAAGAATTTGACTTAAAAAAGGGGGAAAAGAGACAACAAAAATATAGAAAAAACATTCCCAAATATGTTTTGGGCATATATCCTTTTAAAGTAATTCTGGATTATCTTTGCATGCTCAATCACAATTCATCTTAAATTGATCAATCTTAAAGATCATTATGAAAATCTGGTTTAATTTCGTCCTCATTAATATGCAATGGGGATTATTCATTAGAATTCACAATTCACCTTTGGCTAAGCCCCGCCCCCCTTAGTTACTGTTGCTACGTCGGTCAACTTCATATGGGCTCTGGTTTGGTATCAACATGGCTTATGCTGTGACAGCTCTTCCTGCTAAAATTTTATCAAACTTTTATAAAGCAGCAAATAAACTGTCCGATAGAAGTAGGCAAAAGGGGCTGCAGTATGTGTTCGAATGCTATATCAGAGCCCGTCTACGGAGAACCTGCCCACTCCCTATTAAGTCCTATTGTACCGAATTTTTGGTTGTAGTTCCACCAGAGTTCCACTGGGGGCAATCGCCCGAGTGCAAAATGAATGGGAGTCTATGGGGCTAGACGGCTAAATTTGTCTCTTTCACCCGATTGCCATTGAGAAATCTCAGATTTGATTGTAGCTTTGGCAAGTTCAACATGGGTTATAGGTCGAAAGTTGAATGAACGAGTACTTATGTTCTTTCGATTTCTTACGGGTTGAGTTGTTGTTGCTCATAACACGCTAGCATTCTGCTAATGAACACTGATTGGTCAGTGAATGACTGGTTACGACCAGAGATACCGCTTGATGGCATCATGGCATCCGAAGCGGGAACAGAATGTCTTCTAGCAGAAACTCTTCTAGCACGTGTGTTTACCTGTGTCAGCTGTGCTGGCGATGCCTCGAGAGAAAATAAAGTGCAGAGCGCGAAAACACCAAAGTGACTGAAGGATTGCCGTAAAGCAGTAACTCTGGTCGCACGATGTGTATGACGTCATTGACATTTTGAAAGACTTTTTAAAGCAAATAAGTGACTCTAAAAAATCTAACACCCAGCAATGTGCAATTTCTTTGCATCTCCTTTCGAACACAACATTCAAATTACTAGACAAAAAATTATATCCTGAGAAAAGTGGATTTTGAGGGGTATAGCTCCATAGACCTCCATTCATTCTGCACTCGTCCTGTGAGCGCCCTCATGTGGAATCAGAGGGGAACTGCAACCAGTCAGAAGCCCCTATTAGACATTCTCTGGCTATATTCAAGACATACAGGAGAAACGCAAGCAACAACAAGGCATCCAAATAGAGGCAAAAGCATAAATGTCACAGTCAGAAAATGAACAACCGCATATCCTAATCGAGACGGAGGCTGGGACTAACAATATCAAGGAGCAACACTGTTCATGTAAAGCTGGGTAGGTCTCTATTTACTTCTATAATCGTTATTACAAAGCAAACGGACTACACGAGTATAGAGTTGTATTTATTAGCAGCGTGTGCTAGCGTATCAACAATTATGGTAGAGAACCGAAATCATAACCTGAAACAGCATAAAACTGTCTAACTAGTATAACTTCACAGTAAGGTTAAAAGCCAAATGTATAGACACAAAAGTGTGTTGTTGATCCTTGAGGGGTTTCGCTGACTGAGGACGTCCACACAGTTTCATCCAAAGACGACACTTGTGTGGATTTGACTTCGGTTTTGGGAAAAGAAAAAAACGCACACCCCCCTCCAACCTCTCGGGGAAACGCGTATCTGTGTTACAAATGCCCCAGGCACAACGTTTAACCAGATTTTTGATAAAACTACGACGGTAATAGCCTGCCGAGACCAAAAATATGAGACGCCTGTGTTAAAGTCAATGGAGCGCTGTGGAAAAGTGTCGACCTCTGTGGGAGCTCGTTCTTGGCTGCGCCGTGATTGGTCAATCTACATTCTAGGGCGCGGCTTAGCCAAAGGCAAATAGAGCATCACAGTCCCGCCCACGGCCGGTGCCGGAAGTAAAAATTCAATACAATTTCTCCATAGACATTTGGGGTATAAGCCATAAAAACCTAACCATGCATGGTAGACTTAAAACCAGCTACGGCTGTACTAAGCGATTGTATATAGCTATATGCTCATATAAACGCCAAAAGTTCATGGGGCACTAACCTTGTTTTGAGATAAATGCCTTTTATTCGCGATGTCTTGAAAAAGTACTTCATTACCCACAATCCTGAACAATCCCACAATCCCACAGTAATGCATCTGATTGGTGGAAGTCGTGTAAACCCGCGAAGGTCCGTGAAAACAGAGCGTTGCCATGGAAGCAGGATTCTAACCGTAGTAGACGGAACGGACTGTTTTCTTTAGCGGAAGCCATATAAATCTTTTTTCAAATCAATAAATTCCTTTTTAAATTAATATTTTGTGTCAAATTATTAATTTATTTGGTAGGTAGCCATGTAATAAGCGGGATAATGTATAGTGAGGCGGCTGTTATAGCGAATACAACTCGCGAAAGCGGAGGGGTCTTGAATCAGCCTGATTCAATAATTTGACACAAAATATTAATTACATTATCCCTTACTTATCGTTCACTGTAGATAGGCTACTGTAGCCTTCATATGGTATGAGTCATATCAAGCATTTTATGATGCATAAAATTATTTTAATTACATAAAAAATTCACAGACAACATATGTTCACATTCATGGCACAATTCAAACGGGACCAGAAAATAATTATTTTCTCCCATTCACTTGTATTGACGGTTTTTCAACTTTGAGGTCCAGCGGGGTTTTACGGAAGGGGCGGGACTTACCAGCTCTATATGCGACAAGCTGCGCCGCTCTCGCCACGCATGTTCTCATGAAAAATACATTGCGGAGCAGAGAGGAGACTGACAACGCGCTGACAGACAGGACAAACCAGGTTACTTTTCGGTTACTTTTGATATTAAACATATTAAACAAAGTATCACCTTTAAAATTTGGTCATTTTTAAAAAGAAATGTAAACAATAAATACCGTTTTGTGGCTCTTTAATGTGTCGTGACAGATCGCTGTAGAGTATCAGTTAAAGCTGCTCGCGAACCGATCATCTCTTCCCTCTAGTTCATTTATAGCATCAAATAAACATGAATGAACATAAGTAGGAATGTTGTTTTAACCGCAGAAAGGCGTCAGTACACTCCGTTTTTCAAGTTCAAATCCTCCCATGTTAATCTACTAACTCTCCTGACTGCTTTGTCAGACAAAATGGCGGATGGCGAAGTATGATTGGTCAGATCACCTGTCAATCAAGTTGCCTGTGAAGGGTCAATTGGCAGCACATATTAAAATTCTGACTGGACTCGAAAAAGCAATACTATTTTGTCTAAATAACTTAAAAATAAACAAAAATGAATCATGTTAAATGCCACAAGTACATCACAACATTATAGTGTCCAGTATGAAAAATTAATACTCATGAGATTTGCTACAGATTACAACAAACTTTGTAACGTTATTAAATTATCAGCGTATTTATGTTGTTAGTGATTAAATGTAAAAATAGAGAAAATAAGCATACATAAATATTCTGTACCAACTGAACCAATATGGGAATATATACCAACTGACCATAATTTTTTTATTTTTATTTTTTTAATTCAGTCTTTCAGAAATAGCAAAAAAAAAAAAAAAAAAAACCTTCATAGACAAAAATAAAGAGGAACAACACCATTAAAGGTAAGATATGATGACCACACTGTTTGTCAGAGATGAATCTTTCTGTCTGTATTGCCCTTGCCTGTCTTACTCCATTATGAAGATTAATGCCTTTACCTTTTCCAGCTCTGAACAGTTTGGTCTTTCATACTGAGAAAAAAAAAAGACACTTTGCTTTGGGTGTTTGTGTTCAAGAGAGTTTTTGTATATTGCAAGTAAGTTGAGAACAGGTCAGACACCTTTCTAAAACAGGCCATTGTTCTACACTTCCTGTCAATTACTGAACAGTAAATGAAGTGGGAAAACCTACCTAATACCCATGTCCTCCTCCTCTCTCATTCCTCCCATTTCACACTCCAACCACTCCTTTCCGTGACCCTGCTGCCTCATTACATCTCAGTAATATGGTTTCCTGACCAGCAATTTGATATGTTGCCATAGACATGCACTCTGTGACAGGTTTGGAGATAATGAGAGCCATGTTCATCAGATGTTGAACTGATTTGTTCCTGTTGGAGGAGATATAGTTGCACTGTTAGCATATTTGTTTTACAAGACAAAATAAATGTCATATTATAAGTTACAATTATTATTCATAATAATTGTGTCAGCAGTGTTTGGACAAGTATGTAAGAATGATTCCCAATAGTGCCACTAAATATATTTATAGTAATAAATAAAAATAATTTTTATTAATAAATAAAATAAAAAATAAATGTAGTATCACATTGAATACTTTGTAACCATCCAAACCAGCAGCAGGTGGCAGCATAGGCCTACTATCCTTACTAAATAGTATGCAAGTTTAGTGTAACATAACTACACACTGAAAACAGAAATTCTTATATACACACGCAATTTTTTTTAAACTAATGTATCCCACAACCCCTTTCTTACGGTACATCTGTTGCTGATAAATGGCTTATAAAGCAAGATACTTTTAGACACTTCTGCTCCTGGATCTGCCTTTTAAAGAGGCTTTGGCCTGTGCAATTTCAGGACTGAAGCCTGAAGCAACCGCTAACCGTAGTTATATCATTATCAGCATTATCATTTACATATATTCGCCCTGCTAAAATGTGCAAACAAAGTTATTTTTTTGACCCATGTGACCTTGTAAACAGTTCTTTAAGATTTTCAGGTAGGTCTAACATCAATCAAATAAAGAGTCTTCACTGTATAAATGATACATTTATTATATCCTTATTAAAGCTACAAAAGTTATTCAGTAAAAAGTGAATGAGTCTTTTGAAGTCATTGAAGTGTGTTCACACTTGTAGTTCGGTTCGCTTGGTTCGTTTGGTCCGGACCAAAAACCAAAACGTTCCGGGTTACTGTAACCCTGTTCCCTGAAAAAGCGGAACGAGATGCTGCGCTGCTTAGCGCATTGGGAATGTCTTTAATCGTGACCAGCTGTGAATTTTGTGTGTAACACGTCAATAAAATTGACCGGAGGTAATATAGCCTCGGTCGATGACGTCATCTGCGCGCACCCGCGACGCGAGGCTATAAATAGATGAGCCACAGTATTCACAGCTGGTCACGATTAAAGACGTTCCCAATGTGCTAAGCAGCGCAGCATCGATTGTAGCTTTTGAAAGGGAAGCTAATTTAGTCCTGGTCTGCTTAGCATTCACATTGGCATTTTTAACACAGAACCTAAAGATATCGAACCTAAAGGCATAGGGATACATTCACAACCTAATTAGTCAGATTTTAGGGCGTATATTTTGCATCCAAAACAATGATGTTTGCTGGGATAAATGCGCTCGCTGTATTTGCGTAGAACTGCGGTTCTGATGTCTTTACCGAACTGTGATGAGCAACATCGTGACTATGATGAGAAAAATCAAACCAAACATGCCAAGTGTTGTTAACACACCGTAACATTAATGACAGGCAGCAGCAGCTTTATAGGCTACTGTCACTTTAAAACCTGACACATCTTATTTTCTCTTGAAAATTTTCTCTTTTCATCTGACACAACTCTTTACGTTCATTTTTTTTTTTTTTACAGAGAGCTGCTTCAAAGCGATACAGTACAGATTTGAGTCCTTTTTTTGTTGCGTCTTAACACGCTTGAATGGTTTAAAAGCACTTAATTGACAGCCCTTACACATGCACACATACATCACACACGTTAAATTTCACTGTCTTTGTGGGGACTCTCCATAGAAATGATTATTTTTATACTGTACAAACTGTATTTCTGTCCCCTAACCCTTGCAGAAAGCTTTTCGCATTTTTACATCTTCCAATAAGCATAATTTAGTTTGTTTATTAATCCATTTCCCTAGTGGGGCTGTTCCCCACCCACAGTGCAACATTTGGCCCTCCTCACAATGCATGTTAAACAAGTACCGGTACGCACGCACGCACGCACGCACACACACACACACACACACACACACACACACACACACACACACACACACACACACACACCTTTTACATTTGACTCTTGACAAGCTGCTGAAAGGGCCATTGTCACACTACAGTGTATACAAGGTAAATTATCTTAATAGGAATTATATAATTAAACAGCTTATTATAGGCTATAGGTAAAATAATTTATAATAACAACTTAAATAATAATAACAACAAAGTTGATGAAATAGCAAATACAAAAAATATTTAAAAAAAAGTTTATTTGGAAGGACTTTGTTGCCATCTGGTGGTTTGATAAAAATAAATTGCAGTCCTAATGAATGCAGCGCAGGATGAAGGAAAATAAACCTGCTGCCTATGAATGGATTGTAAAGCAAGACTTTTAGACACATCTGCCACTGGATCTGCTTTTTCAGGAGGCTGTGGGCTGTACACATTTCTGAAGCTTGAAACAACTATAAACCGTAATTATGTCATTACATCAACAGAGGGCAGCATTGTCCCTCAAAAAATCACACGCACGCGGACACACCCCTCTGCATTACTATCTTTGTGGGGACTCTCCATAGATGTAATAGTTTTTATACTGTACAAACTGTATATTCTCTCCCTTTACACTAACCCTACCCCTAAACCTACCCATCACAGAAAACTTTCTGCTATTTTAGATTTTCAAAAAAGATAATCCTGTATGATTTATAAGCTTGTTTGACCAAAACGTGGCCCCACAAGGTCACAATTTACTGGTATTAATACTTGTATACTTGTGGGGAAATTTTGACAAAATTTTAAACACAAACATTAAACCAATTTCCACATTAACTTCCACATTACCACAACAGATGCAATCCGCACAATCACCCAAATTCTGTGAATAATAAAATAAAATAATTAATGTGTAAAATTGAGTTTGCATACTTTTTCAGCCGTTATACCTTAGTGAGGCAGATCTCAGAAGACTACAGCATTAAATGCTTCTTCACCTATAGAGTTGACTTCTATACTGCATGGGCATTCACATTTCCTTCTGAAGTTTGGGGTAGGGGGCACTTTCAACCCCAATACAATATTAATGCCCGCTCTATACGTGTGCCGCCTGCCAACACCCGCATAATGCATCAGTGTTAGTCAGTGTTACCCGACTCAGCACTTTTATGCGGCAACCTCATCACCTGATGTGATGAAGGTTGTCTCGCACCCTTAAGGGGTCACATCGTCTTCCAGGGTCACAGGGCTTTTTTTAATACCTCACTACGTGCACCTGGCTTTCCTGTAATGAAAGGTGTTGCTGTCAGGCTACACAATTTTACTTTGAGCAAGATCCCGCCTGTGGAGAAGCTGAACTGAAGCCTTTGTGATATTAAAATTGGAACTTTATTGGATATAAATAGGATTTGACAAATTATAGCTGCTATGGGAAATTTTTCTAATGAAAAATAAAGAAAAACATCCAAAGGCAAACAACACATGCATTACACAAGGTGATACAGTGAAGATAACACAAATATTTAAAATTAAAAATGTTTTTATTAAAGAGTAATACATTTTAGTAAGAAAGTATCTTCTGTGAAACAATCTAAAACATCTAATTGTATTGGTATCACTTTACAATAAGGTTTAATTTGTTAACTACGTTAGTAAGTATCATGATTTTTCATGGTCAATTTAATTGTTTGCAAGCAAATTGGCTGATTCCAATACTGGTTGCTGATTATTTTCTTTAAGCAAATTAATTTGTTGTTTATTTGGTCTATTACAGATCAAACCAGCCTTAAAACATATCTGTAGCCATTTGAAATAAGAGGCAACCACTGCATTTTAATCGCGATCCAAACATAGATGCTACATACATGAACATGTGCAGTTGTTAATTAGATTGTATAATTTCAAGATTTAAAGCAAAAACAGAACGGTCTGACTTAAGCTTTGCGGAATTATACTACATAAAACATTCCTGCACAAAACAAAAATAGCAAACGGCCTGAATGAAAATGCAAATTCACTCTGACAGTAGGTGGCACATATGGAACAGCAGCGGCGTTTCCTTGGTTCCCGCTGTACACAAAGCAGGGGGCAGGGTGTGGGAAGGAGGGCCAGGACCCCCAGCTGCAGTCCATGGCAAGACTGGTGGAGGAAAAAATCATGGAAAAAGTTTGGAGGAAGAGTCCACAAAGGATCAGACCACCACAAGGCCAGCTGTGGAGGAGATGACCATGGCGAAGCTGATGGAGGGAGGAGACAGGGTGGAGTCTCAACAAGGGTCTGGAACAAAGGGTAATTGTCTGACTGAGGCAAAGCCAGGAGAGGTGGAGACCCAGACGGATCTGAAGGGGCGAAGACCTGGGGTGACACCGCTGGTCTGGAGGGCCAAGGCGAAGCCGCAGGGTTGGGGAACCAAGGTGCATCCGGGAGCTCGGAAGTCTGAAGCAGACACGGTGGAAGTGAGGATGAAGGAGGAGCCAGAGGTAAGAAGGAGCTCAGTGAAGCCAAAGTGGTGTAGGGATGAGGCAGAGACTTGGAAGTCTGTGGCGAAACCAGGGTGATTCCTGAGCCTGAGGGATGACGAACCATAGTGGAGCCGATGGGTCAACAGGCCGAGGTAGAGTCATGGGCCCAGAGGCCCGAAATAGAGCCGGAGAATCTGAGCACCTCGGCCGAACTGAGGATGGGAAACCCGAGACTCACAGGACCAGCACAGGAGGAAGGGTCAGGGAACTGGAACCAGAAAGTCCAAAACGCTGGATGGGACAAGCTGAGCAAGAGGGAGTTTGAGGTTGGGCACATGTGGGAGTCATTTCCAGGGTGTGTAGATCAATGAGGTCCATCTCTGGGCCCACTGGACTGGGGACTTCCGGACTTGGGACACCGGACTTAAATCAAGGGGCTCTGAGATCCTCCTACTTTTCACCCCCATGTTGTCTCGAGGCTTGCTTCGGTCTGTGCATTCAGCCCTGCCAAGAAGAATGCACAGAGGGAGTTCTCCGGGTAGTGAACCATGCATGCCAGACAAGTACTCACGTGTGTAGTCCACGAGGGTGCAATCCCCCTGCATGAGGAGGAGGATTTATACTTTTGGTAGATCCATATGTTGGTTTGTTCTTTTGTCATGGTTGGTTAAGTCAAGGTGAGAGAAGGATTTGACTGAAGAACATGGCTGACCAACTTAAACAATGACAAGAACAGACACAGGAGTGAACTAAAGCAGTGTATAAATACACAGAACAATGAAAAAGACAACAAGGGACAGGTGGGACTAATTAATTAACCAATCAGCAACTAATGCAACTGAGGAAACTGGGACAACACACAAGTAAAGAAACTCAACTCAAAGCACCAAAACACAGATTATACATGACAGATGAAAAATGACCAATATAAATTAATGTCAGCATTTACTAGTTCATTTTTAAGATCAGAGTTGTATCTATTAAAATGTGATACTGCACTGCAAACTAACATGGACATGGAGTTATTAACATTAACAAAGGTTGATAAATGCTGTAAACAATATTAACAGTTAGTTTATGCATAAATTAATGTTAACAATGCTACCTTATTGTAAAGTTTTATATAGTAGTATTGTGCATCTCACACACACATTTACAAACTGTCTTGACCTTATGTTTCTTTTGTGGAGGTGGAATTGCAACTTGACATGTTGGTCATGCCAGATTTAACACATGCATTAGTGCATGCGTTGCAACTATGGGCACACACACACACACACACACACACACACACACACACACACACACACACACACACACACACACGCTCAGGTGGTATAAAAGATAAATGTGAGCGAATACTAAATGTGTTCATGGCAGCTCAGAAAGGGAGGGTAAAAAAGTATAAAATATTAAAGATGTACAGGAGTCTGTGAGAATACTGCCACTAAGATCAGACACAGAGTGCTAACACAGTAACAATGTCTGTCAATCAATGTCTGTCTGGGACAGGATAGGACACACAGCTTGGGACTTGTTACAAATCCTACAGGGGATCTGTAGCCAGACTAGTGTTATGGAGCCATGTGAAAACCAATACTACAGTTTCACAGGTAATATTGATCCAGTGTCTCTCTCTCTGTCTTGCTGTCAAGATCATCAAGTTGGGAAGTCTTATCTCCCAAATGAGTCACACGTAAAGGGGCTATCTGTTAGTGACTGGAGTAACAGAATACATACACACAGAAAGAGATATATAGACACAGAAAGCAAGATAGATAATTAAATATTTAACCTGCCTCAGGATTGATAATGCAAAAAATGAAAAGTCTGAGGCTGGAAGGACTAACATAAATTTTGCGTCTCTACCTTTTGCCTTTCTCCATATATAATTATTATAATATTTTTTTCTGTGCAGCTTGGTAAAAATAAATATAAAAAATAAATATATATATTATATGACATTACTGTATATTATTTAATTTTTTATATTATATGAAGAACTTGAAAGCCAATATTGTGTATTATAAGCTACAAAAACGAAACAAGACTGCTTTACAATGCTTTAGGTAAGTGATGTAAATGGCAAACAATAAAAATTACACAAAAAGACCCTATTTACTAAACTGATAAATTTATCTTTGAGAATTATTTGTATAAATCAAAATGACCTGTTTTATCATTTTAATTGAAATGTAAGCTATTGTTCTTATACCACTGGATAATAGTTGTAATCATAAGGTGTACAATAACAATAATAATAATAACAAAACTTTGTAGCACTGTGATTTATTTTTTAGCACATCCAGTATGGCTGACTTTGAACTCACAGTCTCAACCTTTCAAGTTAGAATATTCATCCTTTTCTCGCCTCATTGGCTGTTATATAACAAATATGAAATAATTAATATTAATACACAAAATTAAAATAAGAAAAAGTACTCCGGGGTCACATGTGACAGCATGGCTTCTCCTCTTTGACCAATAGGTTCACTTGTGTGTCTCTTTCATTGTGTAATGTCAAAACTTTCCTTTAGCTTTCTGAACTTTTCTTCCCACACTGCTTCCTTTGCACAGAAACAAACATGTTTTGTTTACATGTAGCACATAAGATGCTATTGTGTCATTCTCTACAGTTCAGTGCTGGCTGACTGTATTAGATCGCTAACACCTCTGTTTACTACAACTGTGATGATTAAATGTTTCATCACAAACAAGAAACAGGCAGAGATGGTGGGGAAAGTGATTACCTTCAAGTGGGTCACAGTAGCTCAAGAAAAAGACATTTATCTTGCATGGCAGCAGAATCTCTCTCTCTCTCTCTCTCTCTCTCTCTCTCTCTCTCTCTCTCTCTCTCTCTCTCTCTCTCTCTCCTCTCTCTCCCTCTCTCTCTATCTCTCTCTCTAGTGAAGGTTGTATGTGAGCACAGTAGACGATCGAAGGGTTTCTGACAAGAGACAGATGGTGCTGTGAAAACAGCCCGCTACTCTCACTCTCTTCCTCTCTATCTCCTCAATGGAAGTCCTCACCTCATCTCTAGAACAGTATATTGTAGTCAAGTCCAAGTGTGCAGGCAGGCAGGTTCACAGCTTGCTGTACACATCCGGGATAAAACTATGAAACTTCTGGATTAGACAGAGATGGTGAAAAAAACGTTAGGATAATTATCTGTCTGAGCAGCTATAGTAGTACACTGATGAAGTTTAAAGCTACAATATTTAATTATATTTTTTACATATAATTCGCCGCTAGGGGTTGCTAACCTCTTACAATAACAAAGGCGTAGGTTTATGGCGCAGTGACAAGCTGAATGCTGGGACTTGCTGTCAAGCTGATGGATCTAATAATGTTAATGGATGAGTGAAAACATTCATGTTTTTTAACATTACAGTGGTATGAAGCAGGTCGCGATTGCTAATAATAGACAGATATCACACGCGAGTCCCGCAGATATAAAGGGAAAAGGATTAATTCTACCGAACTACCCGCAACTGCTGAATTACTACTCGCACAGGTCAGTTTATTTGACAAATTAAACTTGTGATGTAACGCAGCGCTGTTTCACTTGGTCTAACGTTACACTATCATACTAAACAGCATGTGTTGAAAGTTGTTATTGAATGTTGTTATATTATTCTATGTGTTAGTTTGTTTGCTGTATGAAACTAGCAGCTTAGTAGTAAGCTATATCAACATTTCATCATGTTGAGCTACACCATTGATTTGTTTTATGTACATTTGCTCACCTGTCTAATAAAGAATGTTCAAGAGCAGTGTCGCTGTCAAGTCGTGACTCGTGAAGCTCTGTCAAGTCCAAGTTTGTCACGAACGCGGAGCTCTCGGCATCTTGAAAACGTCACGCTGATATTGAGCCTAATTTTAGTTCTCCTTTTTTGTCCCAAAGTCTGCTTGCCATGGTCCATAATGTTCGTTATGCACTACGCAGGTGTCCACGTCTGTTGCCATGGTTACGTCATGGCTATGGCAGTACGAGAGGAAACCGAGGATAGCGCGGATATTGCGTCATTGACAGGCAAAAAATTTTTTCCGGGACGGGCCATTATTTAAAATTGGAATTTCTCTGAAATAAAAAATCTTTGGAGACTTTTGGGATATTGTAAACACAACTGCAGGAAATATATCACACTGTGCAAGTGATTTTTGGATATTTTATTAAAAAATTCGTACATATTGTACCTTTAACCAAATAACCTAGACCGAATCAAACGTGTATTGAAAAAACATCACAAAACTTGATAGCACAGTCTTCAAGAAGCACAACTGTCAGCATTGATGATAGAAATAAATATTTCTTGTGTAGCAAATCAGCATTTTAAAATTATTTTTGAAGGATCATGGGTAACACTTTACAACACGGGGCACTAATATACATTAATTCATGCTTTACTAATGCACAGGTAATTGAGTTAATGTATGGCTCATGAAGAAACAAACCATTCATTAATGATTGCATCAGCAACCAATAAAGTCTATCAGATTAACAGATTAAGTAATTTATATATTATAAAGTGTTACCGGATCATGTGAGACTGGAGTAATGGCTGCTGAAAATTCAGCTTTGCAATCACATAAAAAAAAAAAAAGTATTTTGAAAATAAGTTATTTTATATAGTAATATATTTAACAAACCTGCTGTTTTTATGGTATTTTTTAATCAAATAAATGCAGCCTGAGCAGAAGATATTCCTTTCAAAAACATAAAAAAAAAATGTCCAAACGTAAACTTTTAAAAAAGGTCCTGTACATCTTGAGACACTCATCAATCGTGACATGTGCTGTGACATCCTCATTGGGACGTGAAACTCAAATGGTACAGAACAAACCAAAGCAAGCCCTTGCAATAATGTTAGCATTAGCAAAGTACTAAACGAAAAAATATTTTTAAAAGTAGTTGGAGTTTGCAGCGGTTGGATAAATTTTTTTTTGGACTGCACATTCTTCAGTGTGATAATACGATCTTATTGTGAACCTAACACTAAATATTATATTTATGTTGCTTATCATATAGGCTACATAAACTGAAAATACTGGCCTTTCAGCCAGCTGTATGGAGTTATCAGCACTGTGCAGCAATAGGTGGCACCATTATACTGAAAATGAAGCGTTTGTGATTAATACACAGGGCAGAAGTCAAGTGGGTGAAAACCCTGCCAACGTTCCATGAGCACGAAAGGAGGAACTGAATCACGAATCATGAACCGAACTTGCCACAGTCATTTTGAACGACATTGTTTTGTGCGAGTGAAAACCACTGGTGTGTCTGCGAGAGTTACTTCCACATAGATGTATTCATCTAAAGGCCCAGTGAACCGAATAATATGAAAAAGAATTAGAAAAACAGTGATGTGAGAGAGAGAGAGAGAGAGAGAGATAGAGAGAGATAGAGAGATAGAGATAGAGAGAGAGAGAGAGAGAGAGAGAGAGAGAGAGAGAGAGAGAGAGTGTGAGTCTCCTCTCATATATACAGTCTTAAATACAGGTGACTGAGGAATCATACATATAAAACAGACCGGGATGCACTTCACTCCCATTCGAGCTTTAAACAGAAAAAATAATACCCTCTCAATCCCTAGACATTATAATGGAGAAGCCAGGAAGCTTTACCTCTTTATATCTCCTGGGCTGGCTTCTTCAAACAAAAATTGCTTCTGTTTTTTGTTTTTTTTTAGAAAATATCCTCCCCCTTCTGAAATAATGCCTTTATGCCCTGCTCTTACGGGGTTGGGTAGGAGGATGTGGCATTGCTTTTGCATATGCATCTGCAGGAGCCAAGAGATTTTCATGTTCCAACATGAAAGCTGTATATGTGATATAGTTGCGGCGGTCACACTGCGATGCTCCGAGACTCAAAACAACCCTAACGTGGTTCTTCGGCGTGGGATTATGATTTGGAAGTAAAATTCGATCACAAAAGTTTCTCGAAGTTTGAAATTGCACAAGCACATTAGGCAAGGCTCCGAGGAACAATATTTCACGCAACATGGTGGTTGTTCTTGATTCGGAAAGTACTTTTGACAGTTTTATGGCTACGGGGAGGAAAGTATACATGTTTCTATTAAGTTTCGGAAAGTAGTTGAATTAAAAGTTACAGAGCAAGAGACACCTTTATACACTGTAAGGTTTCTACATGAGCATACTTTGTATAAAAAAAAATAGAGAGAAAAAATGAAAATAGGTTGATATTGATTTGTGAACTACTATCCTGTTACTCAGGTCAAATAAGTATCTGCTCTTTTAGCTTTTTAAAACTTTTGATGTTATACAATATGTAAAAAAGAAAAAAAGGGTAAACAATTAAAAACATGGCAATTTAAAGTTATCTTTTTCATTGTGTACACAGCTAATGAAATACCTCATCTCAGCCACCTTTATTGGGAAAATGGTATCTCATTTAAGGGACTGGTCAGTCATTTTTATCAGCCACATACCATGGCAACACAATCTCTCTGTATTCAGATACAACACAAACAGTTTTTTTTTTATCACATTTTAACCGGCTTCATTACGGGTGACAGATTTCACACACAATCATTGTAATTTGTAGCATAATGTGGGGTGACTGTTTCTGACCGATTAGTGGGCACGACTCTTTCTTCAGCTTATTTATACAGAGGTCTATGGAAACTAGCTTTGTGCAATGCAATGCAAATTACTTCACTCAAGACTAAGGAACTCTGGATATAGTAAAGGTAACTGGCAGCTCATCATGTTGTTGACAGTTCTACTATTCATACTGAATGAATTTCATTTTAAGTATTTATAACTTATTTCTTTTTTTTGCTTCTATGGTATAACAGTTTGCTGGATGGCCTTGAGAAAAAAGAGGTCTGAGAAAATGCACATATTTTATCATTGCATTAGTTGTTCTTTTTACAATTTAAATGAGTCTGACTCAAAGAGATGCCAAGGCTATTTCTGTCAATAAGACTGACTGGTGCAGTGCCACACAAAAGCTGTTTTTACACCACCACATCATAGAATAAGGGAGTGTAAAAGTGTGTATTAATAGACTTAAAATTTAAAAACCAAATGCGAGTTAAGTTTACCAAACACAGTTGCTCAATGCTTCTTCTTTCGACTGTCTTTTGACTATGTTATATTCTTTCCGGTTTCTATTTATCATGAATATGTGAATACTGAAGCACATTAAATAAGTTCCATTTAACTTAGGGTACATTTACACAACAACGACTAAATACAGAAAAGTTTTTCCTTTGAGTTTTTCACGTACAGACAACAATGCTGTTAAAACGATGCCCATTCACAGTTCACAAGGATGCACAAAATGGCTAAAAACGTTGTCTTATGAATGCCAGGCCAGTAGTTGACGATGTTACTTTGTAAAGAAACACTATGCGCCTAAAGACTGAACACTTAATACATGCATGGCATAAGAGGGTTGCAGAGGATACTGAAATCAGCATTTACGTATTCATTTAAGGTGACGGGCTGCAGAAATCAGCAAACTTCTGGACAAATGATGAGGGCAAAGACAAGGATGGACGGAGAGCAACGTTTTTCCAAGTTTTGTTATAAAGACCCATTCACACCAAGGACGATAACTATAACAATAAAGATATTTTAAAAAATCATTCTCAATATAAAAGAATAGCAGAGTGGATTATGACACAGTAACAAACGGTAATGACACAACGATATCATTTGAATCACGTTCAGAACGATTTTTTATACCTGAAATACAATATAAACATTGACAGCCAATCATAATCCATCCTGCTCTAAATATCTAGAGTATTTAAAGCGGCAGATGACAAAACTGCAGCCTGGAGAAAAGTTTACGTTTGTGTGGACCCTAATACAGTTATAGATATCGTTCTTGGTGAACGGGCCTCAACAGCTCACTGTCCCTTCACTGACTGACTTTACTGCCCTCTTCCATATTCACTGAGTGACCAAAGAGCGTAGAACTGTGGCGAATGTTGATCTAGAGTGAAGTAAAAGTCGTATGAATTGGCACAAATCAGAATCGAAAAGATCAGATTCCATGTGGTTTGTGCTGTTCACACATAAACAGATCAGAGTCGAATTTGAAAAGTCAAACAAAACAATTATTTAGGCCACTTTTACTTGTAGTCTGAACATATCTTTAATATGCACTATATACCTACTCTAGAACCTAGTGTTTGAATTTTAGAAGGTTGTTTCTCATCCAGCATTGGGGCCTGATAGCCCCTCCTCTTCTGCTGAGCAAGCAATGCCGAAACAGTTCCAACAGTTCACACTTTTTTTTGGTTAAAAAAGTATTTTTTTTATTGTAGGAATTTTCAGTCTATTATCATTTTCAAATTTGTGTAGGATTTAGGCCTACTTTAAAACTATTTTTATTGAGAAATTGCAAGTGAATTTCACAAATTATTACAAAGAAAAAAGTAGCACACAGAATTCAATGTAAATGTTTACACTATTTACAGTGCACTACAAAATAATAGTGTATGTGAATTGTGACCAACTTCCGACTCGAAAGAAGTGCAATAGAACACCCCTTGTGACTTCAGACTTGTAAATCCACAATTACAGTTTTGCAGAAATACGACTTTATGAGGTCACACGAACATTACAACTAATTACAGATGTACAGTAATAATATTTTCACCATTATTCCACCATTTCACCAATAACCAGTACTAATTCACCATTTTGTTCAATTTCATCTCCTGTGCAGATGTAATGAAATAAGGTTGAAAGTTAGGGATATTTGACTGGAATGCCGCATACCAGAGCCCTTTATTTCCTAGAATCCAAATAAGCAACACGGAAATCCACTGGTCTTATCCACAAATCCAGCTTGGTGCTAAAGTCATTCCCCAGACCCTGGGTTTGCTAAGGTGAAAGCACTTGATTATTTATCTTTTAGTGGTGCAAAGCAGGGCCAGGGGAAGGCAATCCAGCGCTCTGGGCAAAATAGGAATTTGCCGCCCCCTACGTACAATTTTTATCACATATTGACTGTTGACTTAAGACAGGTGTAATGAATTTATACAAATGACCCTTCACAGGGAGGTTGATTGACAGGCGATCTGCCCAATCATACTACGCAATCCGCCATTTTGTCCGACAAAGCAGTCAGGAGGGTTAGTAGATTAACATGGGAGGATTTGAACTTGAAAAACGGAGTGTAGGCTATTGACGCCTTTCCGCGGTTAAAACAACATTCCTTCTTATGTTCATTCATGTTTATTTGATGCTATAAATTAACTAGGAAGAGATGATCGGTTCACTACATCGATCTGTCAGACGCATTAAAGAGCCACAAAACGGTAAAAAAGACCAAATTTGAAAGGTGAGACTTTGTATTATGTTTAATCAAAAGTAACCCAAAAGTAACCTGGTCTGTCCTGTCTGTCAACGCGTTGTCAGTGTCCTCTCTGCTCCACGATGTATTTTTCACTGCGTGAGAACATGGTGTGGCGTGAGAGCGGCGTAGCTTGTCGGACATAGCAACAGTAATTAAAAGGGGCGGGTCTTTGCGAACGGTCAATTGACTCGTCATTTAAAAGAGGACCTTTCTTGCTTTGGTTGCGGCGAACTCTCAATTATCTTGGAGTAATCCAATTTTGCGACAGATTTGGTGCTCAATTTAAATTTCGGCCAATACATTCAAACGATCTTGTGGCAAGTGGCTATGTTTACATGCACACCTTTTGTTTCAATCAGACTGAATTCATTCTGATTGATGAATCCGAATGTAGTGTTTACATGAACACTAAATAAAGTGATCGGGTTGATGTGCGTTTGCACACGCGTCAAATCGGTATAAATTTTTTGACATGTGCCGCACAATGCACGAATATACAGACTTTCCCGCTGTTTGCGCATAATAACTATTCTTCCACATTGGTTCATTATTTGTTTTAAACAGCAGACTTAATATCCATCTCTGGTCATAATTTGGAGACAATGAGCATATGAACCGCTGTGCCGTGCTGCTTTTATTTATCACGCAGTAAAAATGCCCCTCCCCACACCCAAAACCAGTCACCTGTGGATGAAAATCTGAAACAAGGACTGGTGGGACTGGGAGGTTGTCCTGCTCCACTTCACAGACAATTTTAGAATGACGGGACACTCATTTATGACACTTTATTCAACAGGAAGAACAACTCGTTCCGCGCGTCATACATCATCGCGCTATTTTTAAGCGATTGCACAAGCGCAGCCCTTTCGTCAATCCGATTACTAATGTGTCATTTATTTGGTTGTGTGATCACGATCGCAGATAGTTTGTCACGAGACGCTCGTGCTCGTCATGGTGCGGCGCCCTCTAGTCTCAAGTGTGCAAAGTAAATACAAGTGGAGTGCATGAGTACAGAAATCAGAAACCAAATCAGCCACAGTCTATGTCTTAAAAATGAACAGAAATAATACAGAAAAGCTACATTAAAACTGGTTTCAAATGTTTAAAAACACAAGAAAAGTACTGCATATAAAACATGCTACATTATATCTTAAAAATTCTAGCATTATTTGTCATTTTGTTTCTTTATAAATCATCTTCCAAGCATCTGACAAGAAAGCGCTTACTGGTCAAAAGTCATAGATATCAAGTGGGAATATCTCTCTTACCCAAATTGAATCACCTAAATGTGAACAAACAGGAAATGATGATCGAATGTGGCAGAATTCCAGGAGTAAAGAGAAGTGCGCTGAGCGGTAGCTGATGGAGTTGTGAAGATCGTATTAGCCGGGAAAGATATTACAGTGCGGCTCTGATGTGTTGACATACCTTAATCTAATGACCTGGAAACAGAAAGTAGCGTGTAATCAAATGACCCGGTGGCAAAATAGGGAGTCTGAAAGTCAACAACCCCCAGGTCAACATAAATTAGCTAACGCTATAACACGAGAGCAGTGAGCTGGCATGAAATCTAATGAGGAGAGAAGGCCGAGTGTGACCACACCACAGCTGACAGGCGGAGAGTGGTAGGTGTTCGTGCAGTGAGCAGAACCGCAGGAAAGTGGATCGGCAAGGAGACCACTGAGAGATTCCAGCATTGCGGACATCTGGCTCATTCCCACTGGCCTTTGAAACACCCATCAAAGCAGTCGGTGCTGGGCAAGAACAAACTGCCTCCAGGGCATGGAGAGGCAAGATGTTTGGGTAATTTTGCTGTGCTGGATTCCAAGCGCTGCAGGATAGAAAGGAATGGACACAATCAAAGGCAAGAGAAGGTGAAATGACAGATACTCCACACACAAATGTTGAGATAATACAAATATGGAGAAGAGTGGCAGTTCTTTGCAGTTGATATACTAAACAAGTAACAATTTTACCAGAATTTGGCAGAAACATTTTTGGAGCAAGGAGGAGACAAAAATGTTACTAACA
This sequence comes from Phoxinus phoxinus, assembly GCF_949152265.1. Lineage (NCBI taxonomy): Eukaryota > Metazoa > Chordata > Actinopteri > Cypriniformes > Leuciscidae > Phoxinus > Phoxinus phoxinus. The sequence continues at coordinate 12,049,784 of NC_136881.1, read as the reverse complement.
TTTTCCAAGCATTAAAAGAAACAATATAGCCTACATTTTGCAATTCGTCACACTCTTGTGCTTGAAAGATAATTCAGTTTATTACATTACTGTGCAGACTTTCAGCATATTATACAATTCAGTCATCTTAAAAGTGAATATAAATACCGTAATATAGAAACACAATACGAAAACTTGTTTAACAAATGTTTAAAAACACTCGAAATGCTGTTCCTTTGAAATTTCTGTTCATCAAATAATCTTGAAAAAACATCTACAAAAATGTTAAGCATTAAAACACATCAACACTGATTATAAGATATGTTTCTTAAGCACCAAATCAGCATATCGGAAAGATTTAATGATGCTGAAAATTCAGCTTTTCCATTAAATTAATAAATTAACTATTCATTTCTATTTGAACATATTTTAAAATGTATTTTTAATTGTAATAATTTCACGCATAAGGGACAGTGAAGAAATCTTACTAACCCCAAACTTTTAAATGGTATAATGCATCTCAACAGCTTTGTAAAATTCAAAATGTAATCTAGAATAAAAGCTTGACCAGAATTGAAGCCTTGTGCTGTTAATGGAAAATGATGTGCCTGTAGACGTGGTCAATACAGACAGACGGAATATGCAACCATCTAGAATCTATATCAGTCAGTATCATCACTAGCAGGCGTCTCTGTGAAGGTATGTGATGAGTTGTAAGTAACAGTCTTAATAGTACCCTTAAAGCCAGAGATTAAAATCATCATTCAAAGGCAATAAAGTCATTTTCAAAAGACCATTATCTCCGTATCTCGCTCTGGATCCTTCTGTCTCTCTTAAGACCACTCTCTTGCCTGAGATCATTGATCAGAATAAGTGCAGGATGAGTTTGTGTGTGTGTACACATGTGTTTGGTTGTTTGTGCGTGTTAATGGTAGAGTTCAAGGTTTGAGAGCTTTGCTCACATACTCATTTACGGAGTAATGGCCGAGGGGCAAAGAATGTCAGCCCTGAGGGCACATGCACATGCACGCACATATATATTAGCTCTTCAGAGAAGAAGAAGAAGAAAAAAAAAACACTATCAGCTTACTGCTATTTATGTGTCAGCTTTCTTCAGCCAAAACAAATCCATACTATCGACCTCTAACCATGATACTCGATGCTTTAAACACACACGAACAAACATACATGTTCATTCAGAGCTGAAGAGATTAACAGTTTTGTTGAAAGCATTGAGAGATATTAAATAAATTCTAACATTATCAAGACGTAAAGGGGACCTATTTTGCAAAATTCACTTTTGCATGGTGTTTGAACATAAATGTGTGTCAGCAGTGTGTATTCACAAGCGATTTCTTTACTTGGTGTTTACGTTCATAGACAACTATGACAACTATCAACTGTCTGTGTTTATGTGAACTTTGTGTGTTTTTGACATAACCTTGTGTGTATTCAACAGTTTAGATGCAATAAGACGTGAAAGAGAACTTCGTTTAAAGGGGTGGTTGAGTATGATTTCCCTTTTCTAACTTTAGTTAGTGTGTAATGTTGCTGTTTGAGCATAAACTAAATCTGCAAAGTTAAAACGGTCAAAGTTCAAAGCAAAGGAAGATATTTGCTTTTAAAGAAAAGGACTACAACAAACGGCTGGTAGGGACTACACGACATTCCTCACGGGTTAGTGACATCAACAACCCTAAAATGTACATAAACCCCTGCCCCCGGAACATGCAGTCTATGTTGAGAAGAGGAAAAGTTGTTGTATAAGAGTACATTTGTGAGTCAGCTCAAACTTTAGCATCCATCGTTTCATATGCAATAGAAAGTCACTCTGTGTGCACCTCACAACAGTTCCAGCGATTTATAGATTACCATGACAGAATATGCTATTGAAGATAGATAGTTAACTCCACATCAGCAACATAAATTCAGCAACCATTCAGAGACGTCCGGTTGCATTCTACATTTTGTCACTTCTTCTTGAGTCTCTCCATCTTTTTCTGACTCCGTTTTAACATTAAAGCTAGGGTCGGTAATGTTGGAGAGCTAGCCAGATTTGAAAGTGGCACCTCTTCTAAGCTCCGCCTCCTCCTGTCAGCATTCATGCCAACCCTCCCGATTTTTCCGGGAGACTCCCGAATTTCAAAGCCCCTCCCGAAAATCTCCCGGACCGACCTTTCTCCCGAATTTCTCCCGATTTCCACCTGGACAACAATATTGCTACACCATCCGTCACTGGGCGCCGTTTCAGACCAAACAATAATAAAGGTTACACACCTAGAAGTCAAGCTAAATAGCTAAATAGTTTCTATATTCTTGTATAGTTACAAATGACAGCTTAGCTGTCCTATATACAAATATAAATAAATGTGTTATCATAACAACTGTATTTACAATATGTAGGTAAATACATTGTCAAAATTATTATAAAAAAAAGAACCATAGTAAATATAAATGCATACAACGGACCACGATATTAAAAATATGGTGAAGCCCAGTGTTTCTGTACCTTAATGTATCATTATAACATACGTACAAAGTATGACGTTTCGTGTGTAATAAAAGCATACCGTTTCAAGCAAATTACGCTCTAAAACGTTAGGTGGCGTTTCTCGGTTTAGAACGTAAGCTCCGCCCCTCACTTCCGGTTCTGGCGCTGGTGTTAGAACGTAAGCTCCGCCCCTTACTTCCGGTTCTGGCGCTGGGGTTCTGAAACTGGTGGTGCTGCGGGTCTGCAGCTGGATACTATAGGTAATCACAGCTGCTAACACACACACACACACACACACACACACACACACACACGCTCTCGAAACCCCGCCCTCTGCAGCAGCTCAATTGCATTTAAAGAGCCAGGCACAAAACGGTGCGTTTTTGCAAACCCTCAAAAAGTGACAAATTTAACATGCTATATACAAATATCTGTGGGGTATTTTGTGCTAAAACTTCACACACAAACTCTGGGGACCGCCTTTAATACACACAGGATGCGCTGTCTGACATCCATCTCTCTGTGCGTGTTCTTCAGATGTGTGCGCTCAGAAAACCATATCAGAAGTTTAGACTGATATGGCTTAAAAAAAACATGAAGATACTAAACTTTCATGATGATGAAGAACTGCATGAAGGACTGGTGACCACGATAGAGATGACAATCAAAACCAAACAGATGTTTTTGACAGAGTATCTGAGGCCAGGGCTGTAATGGTGTCACAAGCCGCGTTTCCATTACAGATTTGCGCAAATGTTTTGCGCTATTATCTAAATATCGATAAAAAACTATTGCGAAATGACGGCGTTTCCATTAACCGATGTTAAGCGACTAAAACGTCCTTTTTTCTCTCGCGATAAGTCATTCCAAAAATCACGGCAGCGGACGTTGGTTTATATAATCTCACAGCCACCGCATTAGACATTATTATTATTATTAATGGAAGGAGACGTACGTGTTATCCAAGCATTAATGGCAGGGAAAGACCCTTATATTCCAAACGAAATATAAGGAGTTTCTGGGTGTTTCACCCTCATTTCTGCTCTGAGGTTTTGATTGTGGCATTTCTTTGAAGTTTAGAATCCAGTATTCCTATAGGTTAATTATTGTTTATTTTATGAATTTAATAAAGAACTCTGTCTCCTATTCCAAACGATCCATGTAGGCTGCTTTTCTGTCCATTCGTTTTTTCCTTTTTAAACCCGTAATTGAAAAACGAAAAATAAACGGTTGTCTTTTTAAAACGCAAAGTTGAACACCACAATTTTAATTTGAACTGGCTACACCAACTGCTGCGCAAAAAAGTAAATATCGACGAATTTTCAGATGTTTGTTTAATGACTTTTTTCCCCTTTATTAAACATGTAAAATATTCACAAATTAATATGGAAAACATGTTGATTTTACTGGTTTTCTAAGGCCAAATTAGAACCTGGAATTGACATTTTCCCGCAGTGCTGAATAAGTATATTATTAATATTATTAAACTATTGTTTTCTAACTCGGCTAAAAACATCTCCATCTCCGCTGTTAAGCAGATGCTCTTTTAGAGAGAAATGCACCTTTCATACGGGTTACTTAATCAGAACAAAATGTATAGCTTTCGATTCGAATTTGTTCGTTTTAAAGTGGTCATTTCAAGCTTTAGCTACATAGGCTATATTTTGTTTCAGTTCTCGCGCTCCAGTTCAGGGAGATCATGAAAACGCGCCTGATTGTTTTATTTTATTTTACAAAAGCACAACATTTTCTTGTTATTGTTTACACAAATAAAAGTAGTTACAAATAATGTATTATTATTTTCTGTATGACCAGAAATTATAGAGTAGGCTATATTAAGTTGTTTCACTGTTAATAGGAAAATGCAAGTGTTCACGCCCGCGCCTCCGAGCCATGTAGTGCGCGCTCCACACTCCACACATACCCTTAGATATGCGTCAAAATATTGTGTTTATTTGTGATAATCTCAGCTCTGTATTATTATTGTCTAACCCGTATTATGAATGACATTTGACGAATTGCTTTGTTCCTTTTTTGGATAAAAGCCTCATCTAAATATGTAGCCTAGTAAATGTTATAATGATGATAATTATTATTATTTGCGTACACGGACCCCAAACACACCGCGTCTTCTAAGTCAGGTGACTGTAAATGCGCAAAAACTGTTTCCATTGCAGTTTTGCGAAATACTCCTTTTTCGAATTGGCTGGAAAACCTCCTCATACGAGCGTAAAAACTTTTTTGCGATAAACGAGAGTTTTTGCGAAATTGACGTGTTTCCATTGAGCGTATTTTCAATTCGCAATTTCAATTTGCGCAATTTGAAGGGTAATGGAAACGCGGCTACAGTCTTCGTCTGCACCTGTCTGTCTTAGTCTGCACTACACTTCCCAGAATCCCTTGTGTCTTCACACCTGAACTCACTCCCTCAATCATCCACCTGTTCATCGTCCTCATCCTTGTTAGTGTTCATTTGTGTCTGTATTTAGTTCCTTCTGTTCATTCTGTCTCTGTCGGCTGTTAATTGTATTTAGTTTTATGTGGAGGCTTTATCTGCCTGTTGATACCATTTTGGATTATAGTTTGTAATTAAACTCTTGCATTGAAGCCCTCTGCTGTCCTCCTCTTCTTCAGCCTGCATACACCGTGAAAAATGGCTCTGCCCTCTTCTGGAAAATGGGGTAGCGAGCAGCAGCTTGTTTCCTTTCCACTCAAAAATGGACATTTACAACATGGCATATTGGGTATTTTTTCAGCTGAAAGTTCAGACACATTCTGGGGATACCTGAGACTTACATTACATCTAGTAAAAAGGGGCATAATTGGTCCCCTTAATTAGATGCAGGTATAATTTTTTAAGTCATTACACATATTAATCGGAATCTTAACACTGATAAATTATTGAAATGCAAATCTGCGCATGTTGTTTCAGTCTGTAATTGGACAAAGACAGTCATTCTGTGTTTTACTTTTCCCTTCTTATTTCCTCATTGAATTTCTGCTCAAACTGCAGAATCTTTGCTCCATTACTAATGAACTCATTCCATCTCTCTCTTCATGCCATTTTCGCTCACATCCTTCCTGTCTAACAAAAACAACTTGTATCGTCCCCCAAATCTATCTCACCTCATTTGCAATCTGCTACTCACTCCAACTTTATTTTAAACAAATACACTTAATAAACAAATACGTAGCCAGATGGAAACATGTCTGTATTATTAGCATGTATTAAGGGATAGTAGAGATAGGGAGGGAAATGCAGTCTTCATTAACTGTGTTGTTCCAAACCGATTGAATAAAACCATTTACTCAAATATATCTTATGTGTTTCACAGAATAAATTATGTTATACATTTTATGACATGAGGGTAAACTATGACAGGCACTTTTTGGCCACAGTCCTGTGGATAAAGACACAATGAAAGCAAAATTGACCATTCTTATTTTTTTATGGAATATTGCAGTGTTTATTATACAACCCCAATTCCAGTAAAGTTGGGACATTGTAAAATGCAAAAAAAAATCTGAGTTTATCATGTCAAATCAAATCAGAGTAAAAAAGAGTCTATCATGTCTTCTCTTGAATTTGAACGTCTTGTCTTGAGCCTTTATTTAACCGAAAAAATGAATGGCAAATTAATTGTATTTTGTACATTTAAACAAATTTAGATTTTGATGGCTGCAACACACTCCAAAAAAGTTGGGACGGAGACAAAATAAATGTGAAAATATGACAGAATATCCAAGTGAAACTGTTTTGAAACAGTCAACAATAAGCAGGTGAATTGGTAATAGGTGAGGGTATCGTGATTGGGTATAAAAGGAACATCCACCAAAGGCTAAGTCTTTGCAAGCTAAGGGTCATCGTGTCTCATTTCATGAGAGAATTGTTAGACAATTAAACAATCTCTAAGTAAGATTGAAAAGTCATTATTTAGGTCTTTTACCATCTACCATATATAATATTCTGAACAGATTCAAAGAATCCAGAGAAATCTCAGTCCGTGTTGGGCAAAGCAGGAAACTTTTTAAATATGTGTGAGCCCTCAGATGGCTTTGCATGAGAAACCACCATACTACTGTGTTGAAAATAGCCACATGGGCTCAGGAATACTTTGGAAAACCGTTGTCACTCAACACAGTCTGCCACTGCATCAATAAATGCAACTTGAATCTTTGTTACACAAGAAGAAAGCTATACTTCTCTGGGACCGAGCTCATCTCAGATGGTCTAAAAGACAGTGGAAATGTGTGCTGTGGTCAGATGAGTCCACGTTTCAGCATGTTTTTGGAAAAAACAGACATTGAGTTCTCAGTCCCAAAGATGAAAGGGACCATCAGGTGCGAAAGCAAATGTCTTGGCATGGGTGACTTGCATATGTGAGAAGGTACCATTGATCTGGAGGCGTATACTGGGATTGTACAGACACTCAAGCCATAGAAGAGATGTTCCTGACTGGCTTGCCTGCAGTCCAGGGGTGCGTTTCCCGAAAGCATCGTTAGCCAACTATGGTCGCAAGTTCCGTCGTTATCAGCATAGTTCAACGATTTGGTGTTTCCCGAAACCATCGTTCCAATGAACGTTCGCAAACAGCATCGCAAACTTGTGTGGTTGGAACGACAGCTCTCGAGCTGTGGTTAGAAGCATAGTTTCTAGTTTACATGAGATGTAGACTGAATAAATCCTTATCTTTAGCTAAATAAGCAAGCTGACGTTCAGTACAACCCGTGTTATTTATTTAGAATACATACAAATGTAATTTACGTTTTCTAGTTTGTCAATAGATTTAAAGCACCGTTTTTGAAGACTGCGCATGTGCGAACGTGCTCTACTATGTAAGAACGAGCCAAATATTGAGTCTGGTAATAAAGCAAAATAACTGAGAAAAAATTTAAATGGTCTTTAGATGCCATGTCTGTAACTTATATGACAAAATCTAGTGTTAATTCGATCTCAAACAGATTAATTAAAATTATTTATTAGTGCACCACGTGCGAGACGTCATAAACCAACGTGGTTGAATGATACTTTGCGACATACGGTTTTGGGAAACAGTCGTGACTAGCTAGTTGATTTCTCCAACGATGCATCGTACTATGGTAGTTGTACGGTAAACGCACCCCAGATCGGTCTCTTATTGAAAATGTATGGCACATCATGAAAAGTAGAATCAGACAACGGTGACCGCAGACTATTGAGCAGCTGTTTTGTATCAGGTGAGATTGGAAAAAAAACAAAACAAGCAAAACTGCAACGATTAGAATCATTGCTCAATTCACAAATGATTAAAAAGTGTAATTAAAAGGAATGATAATGTGACACAGTGGTAAACATGCCTCAGTTCCAACTTTTTGGAGTGTGTTGCAGCCATCATAATCCAAATTTGAATATATTTACAAAATACAATCAAGATGGTCAGTAAAAACACTTTTTACCTTTGACAGTTAAACAAAGGTTAAAGAGAATTAGGCCCAACAAATCACATATTCTTGATTGAACTACATTTTACAAAATGTCCCAACTTCTCTGGAAACGGGGTTGTAAATGATTTATCTGTGCTCATCTTTTTTTATTTTTTATTTTTTTTATTCATGTGCCCTTGTAACCTCTCACTCATGAGACTGACGCAATTAGCAAACAACACAGATCCAAACGATCCAATAAATTCCCGATGGATAAAACCGCCCTACATTTTTTCTTGTTTGTGAAGCCATTTCACTATGATATAATAGAGAAGAAAAGATAATCGCATTCTCTGTTTCATGCTGACTTTAAATGCAATTTTTATTTGATCTAATCAAAGGCTGTAAGAAACTCGCTGCTCTCTAAATTGTGACAAAATAAACATTCCAAGCACCATAATTCTCTAACTACGCTGTGCTTTTCTGTTCTACCTCTTTTTAATTTATTCTGTTCATTAAAAATTCTGCGAACATGATTATTTTCTTTTGTGATGTTTAGAATTCACCAAACACACACACACAACTAATTGTATTTCACATGCTTTCTCATTTCCTCTGCTCATCACCAGGCCCACATGGAATTTGCACCTAGAAAATTCCAGAGAAAGCTCCACAGATCTGAATTACCGTCATTCATAAAACTACTGCATGTTCATTTAATAAATATTTTGGCTAATCTGATTATTCTTTCAGCTACATTTTTAGCTCCATTTAACACACATTACCACAAATTTCCCTTTAATACCTGCACAGAAAATGCAATCTAAGTCCACATATTTCAACTGGGCCTGCTCCTCACTCATAACAGGTACTTATCATGAGGATCACAGGGCTCCACTAAAAGCCAGATGAGAGCCAGAAGACTGAAGCATCCCTGACTGCGAGAAACCAGTCATCTCTATTGATTACAGTTTGCTGGGAAAATGGACGCCACCTCAGAGTGAACATAATCACTCTACAACAAATGCATCACCTGAGAATGAGAATGAGAGAGGTGAAATTGCTTTCCATCGCTCTCAAGCTTGGTGGGAGGTTTGGCTCAATAAACCACTGGGATACACTCAGTCAACCTGCCTGTTACCCTCAACACAAACCGATGTGTGTTTATTTCTGTGCGCCTTGTCTAGTAGGCTATGGACAGTATGTATCAGTGCATTCTTGTTTGTAGCTATAGGTAATTCATGGTCCTCATAATTTGAAAATACGCAAGCTCTTCTGAAAATGTTAGTTTTCGAACTAAACATTAGTTAAAAATTTTAACCAATGTTTAGTTAGAAAACAATTAAAATACAAGTTGCTAACTATATATATATATATATATATATATATATATATATATAAATATATAAAAATAATATATTCTTTTTTTTACAGAAATCTAAATGAGAGAGTGACAAGACTTTTTAGGAAGAGTACATTAGATGACAGGTTTGTTTGTCTGTAAAGAGGCTTGCACAATGCAATGCATCAAAAAGCATTATAAAAAAATGACTGGAAAAATACATTATAATCAAAACATCTGAGCTACCATCATGCTACTGGATGTTGAATAATGAAACGGAAGTTGTGATAGCCTTTTCTTCCTTGTGATGTATATTCGAGTGAAACGGCTTCTCAGACAAAAAAAAAAAAAAAATGTTGGGTGCGATTTGATTTTGTCCATCAGGAATTGATCTGTCGTTTTATACTAGATGTCTTCAACTTGAAGCTAATCGGTGGCATCCAAGTACCGCGAGACTCTGCAAGAGCTATTAGAGAGCAGACTGCTTTCGAAACGTTCTAGCGGTACTTTGATTGCTGTGATCTCATGTGAGTGACAGGTTGCGCCAGTAAACACATCATCATAGAAGAGATGTCATTGAGAGAGGGGGGGGAAGTTATTTTGATAAAAGTTTACGAGGGCACGTGAATAATTGTTTTTAACAATTATATGCACAGATACATAATTTATAATACATAATATATACTGTAATATTCCCTGAAAAAATGTCATGGTCACTTTAAGTTAGTAGAGTCAACTCTTTAGCTTTTAGTGTAGCCCGATTACATTCAGTTTATTTAAAGGATAATTCCGGTATTTAACACCTTGAGTCTATATTGTAGTTTGTTTTGGATGAACAAGAGTGGTGGACAACATTTTTTTGACAATGGTTCCTCTCTCGAGTTTTTGACTATAAAAGAATTGGCCATGGACCCATTTAACATTGGAGTCAATGGGCATGTCCGAAAATGTCATTAAAACAACCTTTAACATTAGTTTTCAAAACTGTGCAACTCACCGAGTGATTAGTGATGTTAGTTGATGTTCCAGAAACAAAAAGTGTTGCGAAATACAGTTTCTGTCGTGTTTTATTCGTCATTTTGTAAAATCCCATTGAATTCTGTTGAAGGACTGAGTGCTCGTTAATATAAATGTGCTACCGGTAACGGAAAGGGGGCTGTTTACATTTGGTCGATGTAGTCTTTTTGCTCTCTTCCGTTTCTCATAAGGCTAGCGAGCAGAGCAACTGTGCTCCGGGAGAGTAAGCGAAATAAACAAACAAAACCTTCATTAATTGTTACTTGTAATATGAAGTTGAACTCGACTGTGACCGTGAGTGTCCCGCGAGACATAAACATCAGTTATCGCCATCAAGTGGTCGGGAGTGTGCTAACGCTTCAGATTCAAATATTGAGCGGAAGTTACACAGTTGTGAAGTGTCTGAAAAAATAGTTCCACTATAGCAAAATAAACGGATTGGAATCATATATTGCGACGATATATTGTTTATAATCATCAACGAACACCACTAACCACTCGGTGAGTTTAACAGTTTTGTAAACGAACATTATTGGCTGTTTTAATTACATTTTCGGACATGACCATTGACTCCAATGTTAAATGGGTCCATGGCCAATTCTATTATAGTCAAAAACTCGAGAGAGGAACCATTGTCAAAAAAATGTAGTCCACCACTCTTGTTCATCCAAAACAAACTACAATATAGACTCAAGGTGTTAAATACCGGAATTATCCTTTAAGATTACTCTTCTCTCCTGCCTATTCTTCTCCAACATGATGAGCAGACAGACACTGAGTCACCGTGAAGTGTTTTGCTGAGGTGGCAAAGTTTCTGTGGAATTTAATGTGCCTCCGTCCACTGCAAAGAGAACGAGTTCAAGAGTTCAGCCTATTCCTTATACATTTTTATCACCCTGATTATACAAAGTGAATTAACTTTACAGTATTTCTGAGGTTTCAAAGTGGGAGGGGTGACGTTTGAGGACATGGAGGAAAATATGGCATGCGGACCGGGAATCAAATGGTGATTGCCTTAATTTGTTCAAATAAATCTCACGCTGAAAAGAGCTATGAAAGGGTTTCAGGTGCTGTCAATTGCCAGAATCGTCTGTGAGGATGATATTCTTATGAGATGAAGACACATCTGAATGATGAAAGGCTTGAGTGACAGTAAATGACTGTAGAAAACTGATCCTGATTATGTCTAAAGCTTCCAGCATCAATTAGGAATATCTATTTGAAATGCATTAGATTTTGTACATCGGATATGCGTTTGAATAATGAGGAACAGAAGACTAATGACTTCCTTCATACCAGACTCACTCATAGATTAAATATATTTTGATCTGAAAATTAGATTAGTTTTCTCAAGAGAGTGGCAAGCTCTTTTGTAAGAGACCGATCTAATGGAGTGCAGACTCACAGGGAAGATTTATTATGGGCTAAACACTGTACAACAGCACTGTTCTTGCACTACAACCTTATAAAGGGGCCGTTTTCACAGGACGTATTCTTGTGTTCACCAACAGTTGGAACTAAACACAGGTGTCTTGAGGATCGGTTTTAAAAAAGTTAACCTCTTTTATGCATGCAGGATGTTTTCTTGTGTCCATCTGCTTTATTTTCTTATTGATTGTTGAATGTTAAGGATCTACCCAGCTAACAGGGAACATTCTCAGAGCTTTGGCTAACGTTCTGTCAATGTTCTCTACGAGTTGTGAACAGATGTTGTTCCAGTAACATTAATAGAACATTTGTTCAAAGTTATCTGGTCTTAAATAATGTTCTCAAAACGTTAGCACAAAAACATTATTCATACATTGTTCATGGAAATGTATTTCTGAAATGTTTTAGTACGTTCATCTAATGTTTTTTAAATGTTGCTACTTGTTTCAGAATATTCAGAGAACATTCAAAAGTAAAGCTTCCATTATGGTTGCAAAACAATACTTTGTTGGAACATTTTGAACATTTAGATAATAAATAATGTTATAAATAACATTTTGAAATAATGTTTTCATTACTTAATCAGAACGTTAGCAAAAAGTTATTTCAACATATTTTTGCTCAGAGTACAAGATTTGATAAAAAGCAAAGTTGGCCATTCTAAACCCCGGGTAAACAGAATCCTGGGTTTTTTCACGTTCCATATTTTAATGTGGAATTGAATGTGCCTCCATCCACTGTAAAGAGAGCTAAAGAGTTCAATCTTGTTTCACATTGCTTATTTCACAAGTTCCCACTTACATATAATCATATATAGTATAAAATATGCGAATTTGGCGTGCTGTCCGAAGAGAGGGCTGCTTAATATGTTGAAACCGTACTGTAAATTATAAAAATAAAAATAAAATAAAACTGTTACACTGTTTTTACTTTTTTTAAAAATCAGAATCAATTTGAGGACCACTTGGAATGCTTCATAACAATCTGGGCTGGTCCCTGAAGTTCAAGGTTGAAAGTTTAAACACTGCAAGGGGTGATTCCTGAATTATCACCATTGTGACCTTGAAAAAAACGAAACCTCAGGCAGCAGAAGGAACATCCTGTAACTTAGCATGACAGCACCACATGAAATCTGCGTCTATTCCACCTTCCCATGGTCACAGATAAATAAAGAATAGTCTTATAAAGATCTGCCTATACATAAAATACAGTTACAGTTTATTTAACTGCATAGTTACTTGGTCAACGTGCTACTGAGTTGTGTATAATAAGTGCAGTCTGAAGTTTGTAATGACCTGTTCTATAATTTAGATGGTATACAGTTGTCCTCTCACTGGTCGTCTCCTATTATTTGGTGTTCCAACTGGTTTCAGAGGCAGGCTCAGGGAGGAGGTTTCTGATTCTCTCGTCCACCAATCACCATCACCAACAGCCACCGCCATCTGCTTCACCTGTCTCCTGCAGAGATTCATACACACGCTCACTAACTTAATGAGAGTAAACATCATCGCCTGCTAACTCATTATCACAGAGAGACTGCGACATCATGTGGAAACTGATAACAAACTCCCTTTATGGCAGGGGTTTAGCTGGTTTATCGAGGTGCCATGACAATTTTGTTCAGGCTTGCATTCATTAATGCACAACCACTTCTTTGAAATATATACTGTATGTATATATATATATATATATATATATATATATATATATATATATATACATTGGTTATATTATATATGTATGTATTTATAAATAAATGCACAAGTCAATTTATTTTCGAATTGAATGAAAAACGTAAAACTTGTCACGGTTCCCTAAGAGGGAACGAGACGCTGTGTCATGATGTTGTCCCTACGTGAGCCGGTGTCTGAAGCATGTGTGGGAAACGTACCATCAGCACGTCACCAAAGACCATAAATAGATGCCAGAAACATACGTCACCATATTGTAATTGTCATTGCATGAAGATTGGAAGAAACATTTACAGAAACATACTACATAACCTGAGACATTCCCTTTCAAGTGGAACTACATGCTGTGTCATGACGTTGTGACGCTATGCGAAAGTTAATACCCACGTTGACATACTAAAGGCATGTCTGACCAATTAGGTTGTGAAGTATGGACAAGCACAAACCCCATGGTCTAAGAATAGTTACCAATTGGAGACAGGTGGAGGATGCGTTTGGTAAATAGGCTCATGAACCTTCTCCAAGAACAGCACTGTAATTTGGCATGTATTATATTACATAAAAGTGCATGCTGTCTACTGTCTGGAGCAATTATAATTATTGTGATAGTGCAAACCGTTGAAGAGTTACGGTAACATAAATATAGCTTGGTTGGATGTGTCGGCGACGGCATACCCGGTTTAAAAGGGTTAAGGGAAAGGTGACATATTCTATGGCCCCTTTCACCAACAGAGAATGCTGCTCCTGCACTAAGAATAGAGCTTGATCCAGCTTCACAAGTGTGGGATGCACTCTATTGAATCAAGGAGGTCAAAATCCGAAACTGAATTCTGTAACCCCTTTTGATAGTATGCAGAACCCATTGAGATAAATTTGGAAGAAGATTCCACGCTGCCAAATGTTCTGAAAGAGGAGTTAGTTTCTCGACTTCGATTTGCAACAAGGAGGAACATTGTTCGAGGTCCCTTAAACAGCACAGTGGCTTGAAACTGCCAAACTTCAATCATCAGAGATTCGTTGAGGCAGGAGTGCCTAACCCGCTCAAGGGAGGCGAGTGCCTGAATAAACTTTGATATTGCTTTTTGATCTAAGTGCGGGCATGCCACTCCGGTAACTACTTTGTTAAGCGAGTTTTGTCCTTACTGGAGGGGCATTCTCCCTGATTCCAGACAGGTGGAGCCACAGATGCCACTCCATGGCTGCTAAGTCATTGAACAGGTCAGCCTGGTACACTTGGAGAATGGCTATAGTGTGCAATGACGCACCAGCCTGACACGTTGCTTCATATGCTTTGTCCACAAAGCTGGATGTCACTCAGCAAGGCCTCAAAGTCAGTGTGGGTTCCTTTAAAGATATAGCTGCCATTGGGGATAACTTGCGAGTGTCTCTTTGGCCCAAGGCATACCCATATTCTCCAATCCCCACGATGGAGGAGTTTTCATATTAATGGAAAATGGACTTGAGTCACATATTTTCTACTCAAGGCCTCAATGCCTCAGCATGGAGGTCCAGAAAGAATGGCAGATCTCTGTGAGGCTGATGACTTGTCCCATTAGAAAGAAAGAAAGAAAGAAAGAAAGAAAGAAAGAAAGAAAGAAAGAAAGAAAGAAAGAAAGAAAGAAAGAAAGAAAGAAAGGGATAATCTATTTTGGTTTTCTTTACTTCTCCTCCTCTAGCCATTGCAACTTTAGTTTGTCTACAGCGCAAGTCACCAATTCCAACAACTCATCAGATGAACAATCAATTTGATCGCCACCGATCTCTTCAGAAACCGAGGCAATAGAAAGTAGGTCCTAATCCGGATCGGAAGAAGTCGCTAAGCGAGCTTTCGAATCCAGAACGTGGTCCTTGGATAGGCAGAGGCAGACGCGGGACCTAAGCCACAGGGTGCAGACACCTGCCTCCCATTGCTCGCGAAGAGAGCCAGACAGGAGCAGAGCTTCCTCAAAGTGAGCTTCTCACAATAAGGGCAATCAGCTCCCTCAAGAGCCGATCGAGCACGCTCTGCTCCCAAACAGAGGACACAAACATCATGTTCGTCATCCCTGGTGATGTAAAGAGAGCATGGCTGAACACACTGCTTGTAATTATTTTCTCTTTTAAACACAGACAGTAAACAAAATTATTTTGTTTTTCTTTTAAATAAACTCCTAACACGAGTTCCCACACACACAAACAAATGGCTTCCTCAAGACAAATAAGCTGGTGACGCGTGTTTAGTGTCTATCTATGATCTCAGTGACATGTTGATGCTACGTCACCTGGCCACGCTGTTGCCAATCATAATGTACGTTTCCCACACGTGCTTCAAAAACTGGCTCGCGCAGGGGAGTTCCCATAGCGTCACAACGTCATGACGCAGAGTGAAGTTCCACTCCAAAGGAATCCCAAAAAATCTATTTGAAATCAATGAAATAAGGCAAAAATAGTATCAAATTGTTCTTCATTTGTTGAAATGAGCATAAGCATAATTAACTTTACATTCCTGATTTTCCTATTCAACAAATTTGAATATTTCTATTTAGTCACAACAACTTTAAGTTATGTGAATTTTTCCAATGTTTAGTAATGTTTAGCAAACGATACAAAAACGCATTCATGTTTTAATGAATGTGCAGATATGGATAGAACATTTCTGAAACAGATGTAGCATGTCATGCTACATGAATTTTACTCATAATCTCTTCCATGCTTTATACAAGACATAATGCAAGAGATTATGAATAGACCATAAACTCACTGACACATGGGAGGTGTGAATGAAAGGGTATTATGCTGCAGGGGGTCTCTGGTGATGATTTCAGGGGCTTAGAGGCTAGATGTAGAGTCTAAAAACCGGATAGGTGGAAGATGAGAATCTGGTCTCTGAGGATGTTTAACTGCAGAATGATTCTTTAATGGCACCAGCGAGACAAGATGGAGGTTGGTTGGAAAAAAGGCAATTAAAAAGTAAACACACATTTGTAGTCGCACACACTCCCTGATCAGATCCGGCAAAATAAATAGTCTTAAACACATTCATCTTCAAAATAAAGTACAAAACACTGCAAACAATCAGGAGGAATTCATTTCCTAGGATATGCAGTGGAAAGAAATGCAGACTCAAACACATTTTATCCACTGCAATGACATATCACAATGCTACAAAATAAATTATGTAGAAGACTCTCAATACAAACGACATAGAAAATCAATTGGCACCAGCAGCTATGTGCTTTAGCTGCAGGCTGATGACAGAAGAGAGCAGGATGCAAACAAGCCAAAGAGCCCAGAGGCTGTCTGAAACAGAACACAATGGAAAGCCAAGTAAAATTCACTCCATCTTGTTCCACATGAAAGATGCCTCCTAAAGCGAGAGAGTGAGAAAGAGAGAGAAAGGCCCTCATTAACTGAAAAGGCCAGATACGCACTGGCCCAATCTTTCCTCAAGGAAAAGCTGTGGACTCTTAGTAGACTTTCCAGCACTCAGGGATTAATGAAGATTGCAATCTAACACTTAAAAGGTTTTGCACTTAAACCATGACCTCTTCACTCTGCATCAGCCTGAGCTTTCTACAAATGTGTGCGTTACCTGAATAGGTTAGTTGTGTCAGGGACAGAAGCTGTTGAAGCTGTAGAGTGTAATTTATGCGCCACTAAGGGAACCAAACGAAATTGGAAAAATAATGACCTGTTTCCCAAACACTACCGTCCCTTTCCGCTCAGTCTGCCATTGTTTAGATGATAGCAGGTAATTCTGCCTCAAACTCATGCAAGATTGGAACAGAAATCAGCTTACCTGTATGAGTGACTTAGTTTGCTACTGTTATAGCTGAGAAAAGAGAAAAGGGATATTTTAAGGTCAAACAATAGTGTTTAAAGCCGATGTTCCGATGCCCACCATTTTCTATCCCAGTTTAATATGCAGAGACAGCTAAATAAGTAATTAGTAGCAAAATTACAATCAATCAATCAATCAATCAATCAATCAATCAATCGTTGACACTAAAATGTTTAATGTGATGCTTCTTGTCATCTGAGCATAACGAAAGTTGGTCATTTAAATAAAAAAAATATTATAATGTTCTTATAAGAAAGCTTACTCTTACTAGGAAAATTAGCAAGCTAGTAATTATTAGTAAACAGTAACAATAAATAACTACAATATTAGCAAGGCTGTAAATATAGTGTAGGTAATTGTTTAAGAATCTGAACATATATATATATAAAATAGTTGATCACTAATAGTTACATTTCTTGCCGTAAGAGCATAAAGAAGTTCATTTAAATAAAGAGGTCATTTAAATAATAATAATTATTATTATTATCAAACGGCATTATCAAATATTATTGCATAACTACGCAGATGTCTCACTCAAGTTGCCTGGAAATAAAATGGATCATATGTATAGTGTCTTTAATTTTGATCATGTTTTTACAAGAAAAGTAAGCTGAGCTCTTAAATGGCTGTTATATCCCTAGTACTTTGGTGGGAAAGAATGGGAGATTAGAGGCAAATTGAAGAGAGATGCTATGTGTCTAGTGCAGGCAAAAACTCCTCCAGATGTTGTATGTGATGTTGTATGACTTTGAATGAATGTGTACACATGTGATTTATGTAGTCTAGTCCTAATATATTTCAGTACTTCCACCCTGACATCACTCACACATGCTGCTGATTGGATATTATAATTAGACAAACTGAAATACAACCTATGTCAGGAGTTCATCAGTGTCAGTGTCTATATGGAATGTGATAATTCAACACTGAAGACAAACAGAAGCAACAGCACTGCCTTCTGTTCCACCAATTCACACTAAATTAGCCATGCATTAACATAGGGACTCCATTAGCCATAGACAGGAAGTTGATGAACCTGTTAGTGTAACAGAGGCGAGTAAACCTGTGCGAGTAAACCTCACTCCCCTGGCCTCAAGAGGCACACTAGCGACCATAGGATGTTGTCTTTAGCGTACTTGTTAGCATGCCCGCATCCCATGACGTCCATACTGTAGGATAAGTCGCTGGTTCGAATCCCGCTCGAAGCAGTGTGAGTAGAACTGATACGAGTTACAGCACCATGCTTCCCATGCCAGAAACAGTAGTTCAAATCCCGGTCGGAGCGCTGCAAGTAGAATCGTAGGGGTTACAATGGTGCCGTGACCAGGATGGGAGTGAGGTTTAGGGGGGTGAGTGTAACAGAGGCCAGCAAGTAAGAGTTGTGTGAGTAAACCTCACTCCCCTAGCCTCAAGAGGTGCGCTAGAAGCTGCGTCCTTGTTAGCATGTGCTCCTCCTATGCCGGAGTCGCCAGTTCGAATCCTGCTTGGAGTAGAGCAAGTAGAACCGGAAGGGTTACATTAGTACAAAAAATCTTGAGCCCCTAAAATAAATACAAATATAAAAATACTTGTTAGGTTGAGGTTAGATTGCACATCACCACATTTTTAATTGATTTTCAAATGAATCAGCTTACTCTGCTTGGTCTACCACTTACAGCGCTTGTTGGAAGCTAAATGCCCATCACCATAACTGAACTTAAGTTCAGGAGGCTTCCTCAGTCCTCGACGATTGTTACATTGTCAAAGTAACTAATAACAATGGCGTCAATTTTACCATATCAATCCAAGCGCAAATCTGATAACGAAGCATTGGAAGAACAAGCTATTCAGGACAGGAGTCAACTCAATCTAAAGAAATAGTTGAAAAGAGTAGAATTTTTGTACGTCAATTACGCCACCTAGGGACTTACACCCCAGGAACTCACTATAAGCCACAAGCTTGTATCTACTCAAGGTACACAGGTTTGTTATCAACAAAGAAATGGTTGGAGACAATGTTTCCCCATTAAGACACTATTATTAATGGAGTAAAAACACAAGCAAATGGATCAAAACGTTTGATAAAAAAAAACTAAAAACTTAAAAACTCCCTTAGTCACACACACTCTTAAAAGAATGAGATACACAGAACAAAAAAACAAAAACAAATAAAAATCAAACCGGGAGGAAAGAACTCCCTAATCACTCAAATAAACACACACCAAAGAAAGTAGGGCTCAACAAAACGAAAGAAAATAAATTACATAATCCATCTACCATTCATCCCTGTTGAGTTCATTCTTAGCCTTCTCAGGGCTTGACCATAATAATTTATTCCACTGCTGGGAATTCATTTTAAAACTTGAAATTTTAAGTAATTGGTGCATGTAGAAATGCGAGCGAACAGATGATGGTGCTACAGTGTGGACGTCTAGTGGTTGTTGACCCTCACATGGGGCACTGAGTGACTTAATATTCTAACTTCCATTATTCCTGAGTTTCCAGGACAGCCCCCTTACCAGAAAGTGATTAACAGTAATGAGCTCAGTCCCTGTGGAAGTAATTGTGAATGAAATATTGCCATTATCCTCAACGTTTTTTTATGAAGCGTTTCAAGATATGTTTGAGGAATCATGGACTAATAAATCATGCATGAACAGGGTTATTCCTGTTATGCAGTACCTTTTAAGTTGGAATTTAAATTTTCAGGTCTATGCTCAAAAAGTTACTAACAGGTAATACATAGATTATAACTATTCCATAAATATAATTCAGTACCATAAAATCCCCTAAAAATAAGATTTATTATAATAAAATAATATTTTTGACAAGGTTGTACAAAATCGCACGAAAATGTATGAAGGTCCACTATGGAAGTAAAATAATGCCAAAATGTTTTTGAAATAAAAAGCCTGTTGAATTGCACTACTTGTATACCAAGAAACGTGTATACCAATGTCGTATGTAACTTTAGAGACGGTCCCTAAATGTGAGAATGTCCAACATCAAGCCAACTTTATAACCAGCACTGGGAAACGCTTGGCGTGAAACTTTGCGCGTTAAGTCCATATTCTGAGTCTGCTTGCCTGTAGCCATATAGTACAGCCTTCTCAATAAAGTGTGAGTTTGGTCTTTTATATCACTGTATTAGTCCATTAAGCTATGCGTTTTATATGTCCAGCAATCCTGAATTATTGAGGGAAACCCCAGTACTGCAGCACATCGCTGCGATATAAAGTTAAGGCAACTAAACAACCAAGAGAAATATATGTCTACCTCAAATGTAACATTTGTTCTATACATCAGCATCGGGGGAATAACATTATAATCTCGTTCACGGTAGAGAAAGATGCATGGAGGCTATACACAGGGACCGTGAAGACACTGAATTAAACGTAAAAACAGCCCTCATAATAATCACAAATACACTTACATTTCTATAAATCAGTTTTTATGAATGAATGGCTTGCTCTAACTGTTGCTCTGGTCTTCGTCAACAACATGCGCTTGCACCCCCTGCTGGTGAGGTTGATTAACAGCAGATGGAGATCATGCTCGGTAATCTACTGCTTTTCCGGCAGTTCCTGGATGTCAATGTTGAATTTACTGTCAAATTTGAACCACTGAATTTGTGGAAGCAAATTTGTAAAGCGAAATAAAATGGACAGAAAATTGCCTGTTGAACATTATGGTTTGTACTTTTAAACAGTTTGAATATTTTGGAAGTGAAATATAAAAGGTGAATATGGATTATTGAATTTTTATAAATGAAAATGTGTTTGAAATGTTTTGAATTGAAATATTCAGTGTTTAAATATACAACCATGTTGAATTTCAGCCCATAAAAATGCAAGCCCTAAAAATACAATGCATTAAAATGTAATTATGGTTAATGCAATGCATATATTTTTTTCCAAGTAGTGCAATTCCACAGGCTTTTTATTTCAAAAACATTTGGCATTATTTTACTTCCATAGTCCACCCCTAACTCCATCCCGAAACATAACTGTCACTGGGGTGTTGGAAGAAATGTACGAATACGATTTAGCCACCAATTCGCCAAAATGTAAAATAGTTATGAATTGCCATGAGATTGTTTTGGATTATAAAAAAAGTACACTTACAAATATGGCGGCAAAAAAAGGGGAAGTAACCAATGACATTTGAGGTTATTAAAACAGTAAGTCCCACCCCTCGACTGCCAAAAATAAAAGTGTTCGAGCGAGCAAAAGCAGCAGGCGAAAGAAGATCAAGCGCTAGGGTGAGGGGAATGATCATGCGCGAGATAACAGATACACGCGAGGAAACGGGAACTCGCGAGCTCATTCAAACCCTGCGCGCGCATGACATCTCCTCTGCACGCATTACAAGCCCTCGCGTGCTCAGGGTTTGAATGAGCTCGCGAGTTCCCGTTTCCTCGCGTTTATCTGTTATCCTCTCTCCGAAGTCATTTACCGCGCGCGTGAGCATCAGTTGTGCGCTTGGTTATTTTCCGCCATACAAATGCAATGCTGGACTTTGTGCTCAAGTGTGTGTGGTGGGAAGACTTTCACCTTCTCCAGAGGGTCACTGGGAACAGAATCCAAACGAGTATATGGCAATATCTGTGATGACTATGGATCTAATCAAAAAGAAAAAGAGCGTAACTGTTTAGGCTAGTAATGATCAAGCATGGTCAAAATTGGAATTCACAGTTTACAGAGACTGAGAGTGCTTTGAAACCTAATGTGGGTGGCAAATCTATTGCCAGAAAACCTTGGAAGCATTTCAAGGCACCGTAGGGTATTTTGAAAACTATTTTTAAAAAGTAATCTGGTAAGTAGTGATATGTTAGAGAATGTCTTTCATATATTCAAGCTCTGTGGGCTACTTATCTCCCTCACACATGTTACATCCAAACTGGAGCCTCTGAGCAAAGCTGTCTTGCAATCCTAAAGGAAGGGTTTGCTGGCTTTTCAAAGTGTCACAAATGTTTGCTCTTCTCAAAAGGATCCTTTGGGTAGAGAGAGCGTACGTTCCTGAAGCTCTGTGCTGAGTGGCAGCTTAATGGATGTCATAGGAGATTCCAGTAGAGCCTCCATTCGCATATATAGCTAGAGAAAACTAAAGCACATTGGGACTAGCATGATGACATATGTTCACAAAAACCCCATTATGACCTTAGTGAATAATACGACATATTCCCCAGATGCACACCAGTCAGTTCACATCCAGGAAAACCGAGCTTAAACTCCTCAGTTTATTGGCTAATGACAAAACTCTGTTTTGTTTCTGGCAGTCTGAATTACAATCAGTTAGTCATGTGGTTTAAAAATAGACGGTTTCACAGGGGAGAGCCCAGACATGTTCGCTCTGAATTACAGAGCTCTTTTCAAGCTCCCATATGGCTCAGCATATGGACATCTCTCTTACAACAGATCCCCTGGGTAGATATTGCCTGTTGGCACCGATCAGCGACCGGGTCCCACAAGTCATAACCTTCACCGTTACGACAGACAAAGCAAAGCTGTTTTCAGGTCAGCCAGAAAGTCGGTCATGTAAAGAGCATGCATAAAAAAGACTTGCCTAACACATTTTTGACGTATTTCTTTTGACGCCATGCAACACACACACACACACACACACACACACACACACACACACACACACACACACACACACATACACACACACACACACACACACACACACACACGCGCGCACACACACGCGCACACACACGCGCACACACACGCGCGCACACACACACACACACACACACACACACACACACACACACACACACACACACACACACACAATTTTTATATGCAATCACTGCCTGAGGCATAAAGATTATTTCCAAATAATGTAGCATGCACATTAGAAATATACACCAGTTTGAAATAAAAAAAATAATATACATATTTTACAAAAGTATTTATATGCCCGAATGCAAGTGCATGCATTTTATATTTAGCATATTAACTATAACTTATAGTTTAATATGTGTACAAAAAAAGAGGTGTTCAGAAACGACTGCTAATTCTGATTCACTGAAAATTGTTAACTTTGTGAATGTGACTATAGTCTAGTAATGAAGTGCATGATACTTAACTAAGCCAAGAACTGAAATCTCCAAGGTTTCATTTAAAAGTTTTTGCTAAGTTTATTCTTTTAAATAAATACCAGCTTTGAATGAGTCGTATTGGATTTTTCAACACTTCTGGAACTGGAACGGTGGTCTTCGTTGTTTTATTAAAGCTCTTTAGTTTCAAGCTTTATTCTATGTCATATTAGAAAATAGGCTGCATAGAAAGAAAATATTGTGTAATCACATATTTCATACACTTTAACCCACGGTATGCAGAGGCCAATATATAAAGAGATAGTTTGACCGTTGCAAATGCTTTCATAATTGTCTCATCAAGTCATTCAATAGCAGGAAGGAAAAAGATAGTTTTGAAGGAATACAACATTAGACACCCCTGACTTGCATACAGAAAGGCATGCAGGTTTTTAATGACATGATGGTGAGTAAATGATAAATTAATTTTCATTTTTGAGTGAACTATCTATTTATGAAAAATATTTTCAGAACTAATGGCAGGTACAGTAAAAATTCCAAAACAGCCCATATTTCAAGAATCAGTTTGTCAATGCACAATCATGAGACTCCCATGCAATGGCAAAGCACATTGGTTTTAGCACTGCCAGTGTTTCGTAAGATGTTCTCATTGAGATATAAATAAAATGCTAGCACTAGGCAGAGATTAAATCTGTTGTTTGGTGTCATGCTTGGTAGATACAACAGCCTTCAGGACCCGGAACAAGCGTATATCATTTCCTCAAGAATCCGTGTGCATGGGACCCTGAAAATGAAGGTATTACTTCCTTTCCAGTAAGTGTGTTATGTGTCATGGTGCAATAAAAGTTACCGAGAATCATTCTGATAGCTTGAGCTCCCTTTAATCAAGACATCTTAATTTCTCTCCAACACAAGCTTTGATAATCTGAAAGGATCTCAACAGAAACTGGACTAAAGGTAAATTGCCTTACTAAATTTCTGGAAAATGTACCACCCTCTGGTGATCTCAGTAAATAAATCATTATTACTGTAATCTGGCAGCTATTACAATGCTAAAATGAACACATTTTATTGAACACACATTCATATTCTTCACAGGTACACATTGTTTGCAAAAATGTTGAAGATGAGAGAAAAATTATGGGTACCTTTCCTCAAATTTTAACTTATTATTCTTTGATTGTATTCAAAATATAGGTTTTAAGGTTTAAAGATGAATGAATACACAGTAGGTGAATATAGAACATGACATGAATATGAATATACAGAACACAGAACATGAATATACAGGTACATTATGGATTCGCTGCACAACGTAGTCAAATAAAGTTTTGTTCAAATGAAAGACATTTAAAAAAAAACATACTATTAGTAAATCAAGTCTGTAATACACTAGCATTGCTCCAAGCCTTTACAATCTTATAATATTTTTCACAAGCATAAACAGCAGAGTATGTACTAAGACACTGTATATACAGTGTATGTCAATACTATTTAAAAAAATTAGTTTGGTCTGCCAAGTAAATCACATCAAAATTCAGAGGTTATATTAGAAAAAGTGCACAACACACACAAAGCCTTTCCTCCTGACTTTGCATATTTAGATTTTGCCTTCAAACTCACAAATTCACATATTAGAATAGAGAGTTTCTGTCATTGAAAAATGATGGCAGGGTTTTTGTCTATATTTGACCCAAACATATATGCTGCATTACGATAAATCCATAATAAGTCTTTATATAGAGCTAACTTGTCAATACATCTTGATAGATAACGCTATATGAGCAGAGTCCCGACAGACTCTGACCAATGAGAGGAAAGTTTACTCACATGTGGCTTGAATCAAAACATTTTGGTGAGCTTTGAAGCGATGTCTTGTGAAAGCGAATCGAACCAAGAAGAAAATCCAACATTGTGACCTCCGAGGGTCATTACAATGGCCACCATAGATCTCCTGTGGACACTCTGTTGAAGTGATATCAGTGTGAATGAAATTGAGCAATGAGCTAAAACTCTCTAACAGCGTTCAGCCATACCTTAACGTTGCAATGGCTCTCTCCTGGGGCGAAGGTCTCCCGTACCGGTGAGAAAAATGGATAGTGCGCCGCTCCAGAAGCATCATTAATCACTTTTACTTCTGTGTTTACCTTTCCTGGTTTGTTTCAATTACTCTTAGTGGGTTCCAACTTCATGAGCCATGCTACCATTCTCCCAGAGTTAAGAAAACTATTCCCGGCTTGAATCATTCGGCAGAAGAGGAAGTAACAGTTGGTGACTAATAACCATTGATTAAATTAAAAAAAGAAATCATTTGTGCACTTTAAGCTTGAATGCCTCGTGACCGGGAAAGATAGAGTCAGTGAACGGTGCAGCTTCAGGGGGAAACTAGAAAAAGAAACCTGAAAAGACAAATCGCAGTTTGCAGACACATGAAAAAGAACTGCTGTTTCAGACTGGGAGGGTGTCTGGGAGTCTACGCTGGGAAGATGTTAGATAAGATCTTTCTGAAGCGGCTTCAAAGCTTTAAAAAAAAGATTAGTGTGACAAAGAAAGGTTTGAAAAAAAAAGAACATTAACATTGGAGATAATGGAACATGCAGCAGGCAGACTTAAGATGCTGTGTACAAAGTCTAAAATCATGATCAGCTGTAGACAAATTCCTTAGCACAAATGTGAAGGTCACTGAAAAATCACTTAATAGATGCTTTCATACCCGTAGTAATTTGCTGAAAAGTTATGCTGTGATGCTGCATGTAAAAAAAAAAAAAAAAAAAACATAAAACAAATACAAAAAACAATATTAAATAAAGAAATAAAGCAATTATTCTATAAGTTTAGCTGTATTCCTTTGATGTGGGAAGCTAAAATCATGAATTATGTACATAGTGGGTAAAAATGTTGTCAAATTGGACAGACATTTACACAAAAGAGCCTGTCTCCATCTGAGCGTGTGAAGAAATGACTTGACAGATTACAGGAACTGTTTCTCTCACGCTCCTCACATATTTTAAAGGCAGCTGTGTGAAGGTAATTTCTGGTAAATTATACTGCAGAGTTTTAACATTTTTGGTGCTGATAATATTGATAAAAATACATAATGAATGTAATTTATCATTGTCATTCTACATTCAACAGCTGCAATTGTCATGACACTGTGGTCAAACAAACTACTTCAAACTTATTTTCTTATTTTCAAGCTTTTACGTATTTTCTGTGTTTTGGTTCTTTGAGTTTATATTCTTTACCTGTGTTTAGTCCCCGTGTCCTTGGTTGGTTCCCAACCGTTACTTATTAGTTGATTGAACCGTCCCACCTGTGCCTTGTTTTATACCTCATTATCTTGTGTTTTTATAATACCCTGTTTGGTTCTGTCTATTTCGTTGTTTATGGTGTTTTTTTTGGGGGGCTCCTGTCTGTATCTGAGTGCCTTATGCTGGAACACACTCACTACATGATTTTCAAAGTCGTCAGATTGCTTTTCTTCTCACACTACACGACTGTCTGACTCTGGGGTACCATTAATTGCTGTTGTGTGCATATATTGCATGACAGAGGGTCACACATTACACAATATTTCAAAAGGAAGAATTGCTGACAACTCTGTCTGGTCTACAAACTACATTTCACAGCCAAACACACCAAAGAAGAGCTAAAATATTGTAGTGTGTACCCAGAATTAGTCTTTTGTATGGATTATTAAAGGATACCGTTTTTGCTTAAATCTTCGCCTTATCTCTCTTGTCTTGGCAACCAGCCATGAAAAATGTAGATCAGGAAAGTCGAGGGAGAGAAATGTTAACTCATAAGAGCCCCTTGAGCCAAAGGCCACAGCGCTTTCATACCAATTTTAATTTACTTGCTGAAAATACCTCTCAAGAATATAGTAGTATTTGATGCAAGGCTATTGCATTGACCATATTATTTTGTGCTGTCTTCTTTCTCTTTCTGTTACGTGTTGGCGTCCTTGGTTTTAGCAGAACATAAAAGTAGTTCCCTTGACATTCGATACCAATTCTTTCCATTTTTCTGTACATGTGATGCCATATAGTGCCTCCCAAAGTGACAAATCTCTCTTCTTGCAGCCATCACTGGCATGTCATCTGACATTAATGCCTCCAGATCTGAGGAAATGGCTCTAGATCTGAGAAAACCTCCTCACCTCAGAGGTTTGGAAATTTCATAAGAGCAGGGCTAAACTGATTCCAGCCGAGGCAACAGAATTAATGGAAATGGAAAAGGCGGATAATGTGGGGAGGAGGCCACGGCAAATGTTTTCAGTGGGACACTTTCTGTTGTGACAGCATATTTGCAAACAGAATTTCGGAGAAATGCAAACTTAAGGTGTATTAAATTTGAGCATGTGACACCTCCTAAGAGATTTCGCTGGATGGCAGAACCTTTTCACACTATGTCAGCAGAAAATTCCGTCTTTTACATTAAATTCTGACACATTGTGTGTTTCTGAGTGGTGTTAGTGAAGCTAGTCTTTTGCCATTAGAGAGATCCACAGCGTCACCAGACATGACTGGCAACTCCCTTGCATCTTCAACGGCCATATAATAACCAGCATACGCACCATGTGAAAAGAGCTATAATCTATAATTCATCCCTGCTTCCTCGGAGTAGTTCCTCCTTCCTTCGGTTGAAGAGCAATGAAAACCAAACAACTTCCTTACACAATATGCAATTAGAAGGAAATCAATTCCCGCTGCCACATATTCACTGATGTATTGTATGATTATGCTAATTGGAGAATTATGGAAAGATCAGGACGGCTATAACGTCTCAGAGCAGTTAATGAGGAGCATGATTCCGAAATAGATCACACTTTCATTAGTGCACCTTGTCTTTTATGATCTCTCTGATATTAGGTGGCATACTAAAGACCTGTGGTAAACACTTTATAAATCAGTCTTTAATAGGTTTGAAAGATTTGACTGAGAGTTCATTATGATCTTCTCTACTGACATTGTGTGTATGTGTGTGATGACTGCGACTATGGCAAGAGCTTTTTACAGTCTTTCTATCCAATTTCCACAAGATGTAACATCTTAAATCCGACATTTCAAATGTATGTATTGTGTCTCTTCAACCCTTTAACAGGCCATTTTGAGTTATGATGGTAAAAAGATTTATTTTAAACACCAGAAGTGTGCAAAGCACTCAACTTGAACTTACATTTACAGCGTGATGAATAATTCGGAACTAGAGTCAGCTGAGGTGTGTGTGTGTGTGTGTGTGTGTGTTTATAATTTACCCACGATAATATCTGGATGGCACTTGCTAAATTACAGGGAGGTAATATTGGCATAAATTTTGTTTTTGAACAATATGAACAATTTGGACTCATCACAACTTTTAAAGACACTCAAAATAGTATTATTAGCATATTTAGTTTTACCTTTGCATTATCACTAGCATTGTTTAGAAATTATTTTAATGTGTATTTGAAAATAGCAATATTTTTATTTGATAAATCATGGCTGTACCTCCCGTTAAACACTGATATCACGTGATCAACTTGTAATTTGACATTTTTTTGCATTGCATGATTCATACTGTTTTACTAAATACTTTTAAAATAGTATACAGTATATGCACTTTAATGAGATAATACATTGTACTGCTGTCTAAAATTATTAGCATAATCCTGTTTCAAGAAAAAAACAACAACTAACAATTCAGTATAAAGTGCATACTGTGCAGTTTACAGCGTTTTCCATATTCCTTTCCAAACACAGCTGGAGAAAAAGATGGATATTGAGAACACACACACAAAATACAGTACTCCGTAATGACAATATGGTTGCAGAATTATAATGCTCATGTGGGTGGGAAGGTCATTAAAAATGTCTAACAGTGGTTCGCTCTAAAAATAAGCAAAGCTTCAGGCAATGCAATCTTACACAGCTGTAAAGCTGGTGAAGGAATGTTGTCAAGCTATGTTCAGTGTGTTGGAGGAGTAAAGGCCATATCCAGTCACGGGGTGTTCACCTCTACTTCCCTCTAGTGTGAAATCACTGACAGAGATGTATCACCATCCGATAGACTCTCACCTTAAACACACACGTGCACACACGCACACGAACGTGGTCTTTA
Source organism: Phoxinus phoxinus (assembly GCF_949152265.1). Lineage (NCBI taxonomy): Eukaryota > Metazoa > Chordata > Actinopteri > Cypriniformes > Leuciscidae > Phoxinus > Phoxinus phoxinus. The sequence continues at coordinate 12,020,468 of NC_136881.1, read as the reverse complement.
AAGCAACATAAGTGCGTATTAGTGTTTTAAAACAAGGTGATTTTCTTCTGCTTTAGATTTTGGTAATTGTTATTTTGTACATCAAAGCTCTTTGAAGTTGTGCTAATGAGCTAACTTCATCCGAATGGAGAGCAGTGTCACTTTACTGTAATAGACTTCACAACTCCACTAATTCTCTCCCTCATTAGCATACATGAGGCTGATGTTCTGTACTGTAATCAGATAATGTGTTTTTCTTTAATTTAAAGCCACGGCAACCGAGGCAGGAGAGTGGGATGATTAGAAGTTAAGAAGAGGCTGGCATTTTGAATTGGTTTATCAACAACCTTGACAGGTGAAAAATGAAGTGCATGGACTTATATAGATGGGTTGAATTTCACCTGGAATGCCTTTAGTCTTTTAGACTAGATTTTGTTTCTTATCCTCTGATAAAAGTTTTGGGACTGTTCACTTGCATTAGAGCTGATTCCATCATGGAAAATATGCCACATGGTCGCATTTATATAAATTGCACACTTATCTGCACAGAAAAGGTTCTTCTTCAAAATTCCAAACAGCTGCGTAGGCTTTGTTGATGAATCTGGACTAAGGGACGGTCACACTACACTCCTCATTCCACTGACTTCTAGTCATGCAGATCTAGGAGATTGGAAATGCAAGCTCAAGCAAATAAGTTTTAGAATTCTCTGCGTTCCGAAGTTCAAGTTTGGCTTGACAAAAATTGGGCTGCAAATTTGTCACGTGAAGACATGTGACCAATAGGACATTGGTACATCACAGCGTGAGGTGCAAAACAACAACAAGAGGAGTAGATTGTATATTGTTTACATTTTTAGATTTATAATTATTTGTTATATGTTGAATTTACATTTTCTAAAAAGGCGCCACAGAGCATGACTTCACTTGTTAGTTGCAGTGTTCATATATTTTTTAAATACCCATATTTGTCTTGGCACTTGACCACTTGTTTACTTTCATGACGTAATATCTGGCTCAAGTGTTCAAGTGGGCATGAAGACCGCAAGTGTATACAACTTTTGATTACCTGATGAGACACAATTACAATATAGTGTTGCAATTAAAGTTTTTTTTACTTTATTTACACATTTTTATCATTGAAAATTCCCATTTCCACCATCAATAATTAAGAATTTCCAATCAACTGAAGATGTTACAAATCTGTCTGGAAGAATACACGTGTCTATATTGTCTGAGTGGCCAAAAATCCTCCAAGGATCACAGATGGGGAATTGCAGAGATTAGTTGAGACTCTGGGTCAGAAAGCCAAAAAAAAAAAAAAATTATATTATACCCCTACATCAGCGGTTCCCAACCTTTTTTTGTCTGAGACCCCCTTTTTCCCAAGAAAATATTTTAGGGCCCCCTTCACATTTAATGATATTATCGCTCTTGTAAGCTTGCAGCAAGGATGACAAAATATGTTGTTTTCAAACGGTATGTTTAATATAACCAGATATGTTTATGCACAAATAATAGCCTATAATATTGAAAATACAATAACAAAAACATCAGTAGGCCCTTTGTCATTTAAAAACGTAAGCCTATGAGTAGCCTATAAATTGGCTCTATTTGAAATGCAATAACAAAAATATTCACACTGGTGTGTAGGTAAAAAAAAGAAAGAATAGGCGATTACTAAATGATAATTACTAAATTATTTGTGAGGCTTTATCAATGTGAGGCTTTATTTTTGAGGCTTTTGGCGCTATAGCGAGCGATAATAAACTTGCGTTTATTTACAGAATAATGCGTCTTTCGGAAGAACATTGTAGCCGGAACTACTTCTCTCTGAGGAGTCACGCAGGTCCTGGGTGAACCAGTGTAAAATAGTCCCAATGTAAAGACTTATTATAGGAGTACCAGTGGCTCAGGATAAGACAAAAACACGGATTGGAAAATGGATTCATGATGAACTCGCTCATTATATAAATTTTGTAAATTTTGAATAGAAAAAGTTAAGGACTTTTATTTAATACTCATTGCTCAAAACTTTTCAAAATATGCCGCGACCCCCGACAGAGCTCGCTGAGGCCCCCTTGTGGGCCGCGACCCCCTGTTGGGAACCGATGCCCTACATCACCAAAAGTTGTTTGGGAAGGTTTCAAGAAAAATCCTCCTCGCTAATCCAAAAACAAACTCCAGCATATTCAGTTGTCAGACATGACAAGGGACCTGGTTCTATAGTCAGATTAAACTAAAAAAGAGCTTTTTGGCAGCAAACCCACCAGATGGGACAAAAAGAATCCCATGCCCACTGTAAGTATACTGCTGGATCTTTAATGTCGTGGGACTATTTTTTTTGCTGAAGGTCCTGGAAATCTTGTCCGGATACATGGTATTATGGATTCTAGCAAATACCAACAGATAAAAAATAAAAACCTGACGGCCTCTGCTCGAAATCTTACAATGGGCTGTGGTTGGATCTTCTATCAGGACAATGATCCAAAACAAACATCAAAATCAACACAAAATGTGTCACTGAACACAAAATGATGCTTCTGCCATGGCCGTCCCAGTTGCCTGACCAGAACCCTAAATGAGTGGGTGAACTGAAGAGAAAAAGCAGGTGTTCTTGTCAGGTGTTCCCCAAACTCATCAGGCATTATAGGAGTAAACTGCTGGAGCTGTTATCTTGGCAAAAGGATGTTGCAAAAAGTATCTAATAAAAGGATGCCAATAATGATGGCCAACGTGTTTTTAGTAAAACATTTATTTCATAATGTGATTTTTCCTCCACTTTCAATTCTTGTACTTCAATGAAAGGTTAGATTTTGGTGAATTTTCATGACGAAAGATCAAAAGGATAAACAATGCATATTTATTTTTTACAGCCATCTTTGATCATATTTACCAGGGGTGCCAATAATTCAGACCTCAACTGTTACTGATTATCCTACCTTGTATTGGAAAGTTTTCCTTAAATTCTGGTGATTTCAGAGCACAAAGTGGTATTACCAATAGTGTGGATTTAGTGTGCTTTAAAGGCACTAAGCTTTGGCATTTTTCTGACCTGGGAAAATCTTGCGCACATGCTCTCAAGTGGCCAAGACCACAAGTGTGGGTTAATGTGTGATGTACATGTACAATGTTTGTGCACAGAAATAGTGAACAAGATGCATTGTCATGCACACTGGCTCAACTCTGCCCTGTGCTTTTAACCACTGGTCCTTGACCTCTGCTGAAAGACGGCAGTCTATTTTTTGGACTAACTAGCAGCAGGTACGGTCAACCGCAATATGTCTTTTCCTTGGGGGCAGTCGGTCTGTCAGTCACTATTGACCGAGCAACCATCACCCAATCCACATCTGAACCATCTTACTTACACACACATGCACAGAAATAGCAAGGCTGTCATTCCATCAAGTCAAGGCTGAAATGCGACATATCGATATGCCATGGCCCTTTCACAGGAGACATGTCAAAACAAACTGTCACTCACTTTACTGACAAGACACACTGGTAGAAAGGAAGCAATCATAAAGCCCAACTCCCCAAAGAGCTTTCCTGTCATATCACAACATCGAATGATCACAGGCCTCACATGACATCAAAGAAAACAGGCAACATGCATATAATATGTTCGTCTTCATTAAAGTCACCATTAAATAAAAAACATAAAAAACATTCATGGAATATTGCAGTATTTGTTACAAAAGATCCGTCCGAGATGACGTGTTTTTCGGCGCAAGGGTAGGACAACCTGTCTCAACTCACATGAGATCACAGCAATAGCAAACCACAATGATCCAATCAATTCCCGATGGACAAAATAATTCACTTTGTTCAAGGCATTTCATTCATAAATACATCACGAAAGGGATAGTAATGAGAAGATCTCACTGATTAGATCTCAAATGCCTTTGTCAACTTCTATGCCACTTGAAGTGCCCATATGCTCCTCTTCTACATGGTCTGTCTTTGAGCCTGTTTCCCTTGACTCTCTGACTAAGACTGTTTCAGTTTTAAAACCTACCAGCTGCTTTCAGGATGTGATTCCAACTAGATTTTTTAAGCAGGTATTTTGTGCTATCGGTCCCGACTTGTTGTCTATTATCAACAAATGTCTTCATACCGGGGTTGTTCCAAACAGCCTGAAACATGCTTCGGTTTTGCCTAAACTTAAAAAGTCTAAATTGGATTCATCAATTCTGAGTAACTATCGCCCAATTGCCACGCCCCTTAGTTATTGTTACTACGCCCGTCAAACAATAGAGAACCAGACACATGGCCTATGCACATGGCTGGGTTGAGATCCATACATTAATTAAGTGATTGGTTTTGGAGTAATGCAGCAGACATATCCTCCAGGGCACGACAGAAAGTATAGACAGAATAGCACATGCACAAAACAGTTTTGTAAAATTATATATCAATCATTTTTGTTTGATCATATATCATTTTACAAAACTGTTTTGCGCATGTGCTCCCGCGCGCTATTTCAGTCACAACACTGCAATCAGAGGACGCGCTGAAACCATCAACTCTCGATGCTGTTCTCTTCATTCATAACTCGTAGCCTACTGAGAAGGATATATTTGTGTAAATAGTTGTGCAACTGCGCGAACTTTGTTATGAAGTTTAATGTTTGAGTTCCCTAGGAATTTGTGACTGTGTACCTGTTCAACCACATCAAAGTTTCGTAATTAGTAAGTCCGTGCTTTTTCTCTTTTTTTCCACTGATGAGGGGGCCGCAGTGCCGTAGTGAAACGGTGTTTGTACATTTAGCCTATTTTTTTTATTATAGTTGCAAGCAATCATAAAATACAGCATAAAAAAATAAATAAATAAATAAAAGGTGAGAAACGGACCTCGGGTCGGCCTTAAAATATAACCGTAATGTTCTGGTCGGGTCAGGTTAAATTATTTCGGGTACGGGCTGGGTTCGGGCTTAAGTTTTAAGCCCGTGCACACCTCACTGCCATAGCCGCATTGTTTCATTATCTTGCTGAAATCCCAATGTTTGACGGAGGTCCTTCTCCTTAGTTACAGTTGCTGAGCTAGGATTGGACGAGAACCGTTCGAGGGCGGGGTTTTGCGAACGGTCAATTTCAAATCTGCCCTTTGTCTCGAAAATTCTTGAAAAAGTGAGTCAACTACAGTCTTTTTTAACTGATAGTCAGATTTATGAGAAATTTCAGTCTGGTTTTAAATCACGTCATAGTACGGAATCTGCACTTTTAAGAGTCATGAACGATATAATGCTCTCCATCATAATATCTTAATCTCTCGTCTTGAAGCGTCCACGGGTTTTCGGGGTACTGTGCTAAATTGGTTTCGCTCATGTTTGTCTAATAGAAGCTACTCTGTTCACATCTGGCAACAGTGTTCATCCAAAATGAAACTGGGGTCCGGTGTACCGCAGGATTCTATTCTTGGCCCAGAACTGTTTAATCTGTATATGTTACCTTTGGGTTCCATTTTATTTAGACATGGAGTTTCCTTCCATCTGTATGCTGACGACACTCAAATTTACCTGCCTCTGAAGCGTGACGACAAGTCTGCTTTAAAACCATTAATGGACTGTCTGGACGAATTGAAACTCTGGCTTTCTGGTAACTTCTTGAGTCTAAATGAGAGAAAAACGGAATTTATCATGTTTGGTCCCAATGATCCTAGTACACATGATTTTGACCTCCAAACGTTGTCACTGCATAGCACCACCTGTGTTCGGAACTTGGGGGTTTGGATTGATAACAACCTTAAATTTGAAAAGCAGATAAGTGCTGAGGTAAAATCCTGTTTCTTTCACCTCTGTCTTTTAGCTAAGGTTAAGCCATTCTTGTCTGCTAAGCACTTTGAGATTGCCATTTATGCATTCGTAACATCCAGATTGGACTATTGTAATTCTCTATATATCGGTATTTCGCAGAAATGCATCACCCATCTACAATTAGTCCAAAATGCAGCTGCACGCAAACTCTGACTCATGCGTACGAACGTTTTGGAGATGGAGCAGTTTAGCGACACCGATGGTGAGCTGGAGTTAAATGTCTTTTTGGTGACTTTTAGACAGAAAATCTAAAGAAAATTAGACACATACAGAAAGATAATACAAAAATAATTTCACTCACCAAGCCAATCACTTGAAGCAAATATCCACATCTTAAATGTCCACGCCAGCGAGCGCGTTGGGCCGTTTAGTGAAACTGACTCATAGCCTATCTAACGGCAGATGAAGTAAAACCATAAATCTTCATCATGAGTCCTAATCATAAATACAGTGCATGTTCACAATAACAGTTTAAATAAAATAATGATTTAAACTATGTTTTACTTCTGATATAAACATTTAGATTCATCTCATTAATGGAGTTAAACACTTAAACTACATGAAATTTACTGAAAAGTAAAAAAAATAAAATATATATATATAGGCCTATTCAATAAATAGCCTATAAATATTTTGTTGTGGATGCAATGCTTTTGAACACTTTTCCTTTGGCATGCTGTGTTTTAATGTTTTAACTACAGAGAGAATTGCTTATCATGATCATAGCAGATTGTGCAAATATAATGCACAACAAGGTCTATATGTTTCCATTAAAAATATAAATCAATTAAAAAGACTATTTGGTCAGTGGAAAAGATTGAGAAAAAATTTCTCTGAAATATATTTTACACTATTTGATTTATTTATTCAAAAAAAAGGGCAAGGATAGGCTACTAAATGATTTTTATTAATGTAATGTGACAGCACATCCGTATTTCATATTTTCCTAATGTCTTGAACCGTTAAATATGTTATCACGTGGATGAATAATCATATGCAAATGATATGCAGATGAGGATATGCATAGTAAAACTAGGCGTTGTAAGCTCCATGGTTATTTTGGGGAGGAGACGCATGTGCGCACAATCTTCCGCTGACTGGGATTTACAAAGTAAATTCTGCGCAGGTTCTGGCGTACGAACAGTTTTATAAGTCTGAATATTTTTTTGCGCACGCCATTTTTGGCTTTCGGGCGCACGTACACTTTTAGTAAAGATCCTACGCAAAGTTTTATAAATGAGACCCCTGGTGTATGTAGATATTTTGACATTTAACCATATAATACTTATATAGTTATATAGCTATAGTTTAATGTATTGTATTTTTAAAAATACTTTCTCTAACATACCAAGCATACAAACAGGCTATAGAATGGTGTATAAAACAAATTAATAAAGAAAAAAAACTGTAAATATTAAATCAGCTCCATTGCGGATTCCAAGTGATCAAGGGTTTAGGGTGTTCCATTTAAACATGTAAGCAATGACCTACAGTAGATCTGAGTGAACGAGACGGAGGGAAGTTCTCTTACGAGAGGTTCTCTCGTACTGCGTACTGAAAGTACGCACCGGGTAAAGTCTCTTTGCTCGAGATATTGAAGCCAAAATTTATCCTTAAATTTCCATATCTTGTAAACGCAGTGCAGCAGCAGTCAGACCTAGAGCGGGCAATCTAGCGCGCTCATTGGCTGCTCCGCGGCAACTGCTGCAGCCTACCACTGAGCCCCTGGCGTGACGTCACGCCCAATGAGGACGCTTCGCGCCCTCACGCGGCCAAGCCCGCCAAAATGGGAGTGGCTTAGCGTATATAAGGGGCAGTTCAGGCTGCTAACACTCGATTTTAATCTCTTCAGCGACGCTCTACGCTTCGCTGACCTCCGAGAGAAGCCGCCGCCGTCGAATCCAGCGACCAGCCAGCTTAGGACAGCGCCTGAGGAAGCCGGCCGTCTTCGCCACCTTCAGCCGTCCGTGCCAGCTACGCTATCCGGCGACAAAGTATCCTTTTTCCAAAACCTCTCCGTGAGCTCGCCGCCGCGACTCACGTCCTAAAAGAGCAAAGGCGTTTGTACAAAAATGCCTCGTCTTTCCTGCGGTTCGTGCCGAACCGCGCTCAGCGACGGAGACCGCCACGTGATCTGCGCTCTCTGCCTGGGCCGAGACCACGCAGCCATCGCTCTCTCGACGGGTGGCTGCATCGAGTGCGACGAGATGGCGATTTCGACCCTGCGGGCTCGACTCGCCCTCTTCAACGTCGAAGCTGTCGCTCCGCCTCTCTCCAGTGGCCCGCGGAAGAAGAAGCGCCGTGCCCAGAGACTCCCGGAGCCCGTCGCTCGCGAACGCTCGCCGGAACCTTCCCCTCGAGCTTCGCGTTCCCCTTCACCGCCCCCCCTTCCCGACGCGCAGATGACGGCTTCGGCCCTCACTGCCGTCGACACAGGGGACGAGGCGGGGGACGACGCCATCGACAGCTGTTCTCTCCTGGCGTCGGACAGTGAAGAGTGGTCTGGATCTACACACTCCACCTCCTCTTCGACGCAGGAACCTGGCAAGGCCCGGTCTAATGTGGACGCCGAACTCATCCGCCTCCTCACCATGGCCGTCGACCAACTGGGCCTGGACTGGTCTCCACCGGAGGCGCCCGCGCCCAACAGGCTCGATGGGTGCTTTTTACCTAGCCGCCGCCTAGCGCCTGCCTCTAGGTCAGCACCCTTCCTGCCGGAGCTCCACAGCGAGCTCTCTAAATCGTGGAATGCTCCATTCTCCGCGAGACTCCGCTCCCCTGCTTCCTCGACTCTCTCCCAAGTGGACGGAGCCGTCGAAAAAGGCTACAGCCGGATTCCCCCAGTGGAAGAGGCGGTCGCAGTGCATCTTTGCCCGCCATCACCAAAATGGCGCTCAAAGTCTGCCCTCCCGTCGAAAGCCTGCAGGACCACTTCAGCCCTTGTCGGCCGCGCTTTCGCCGCCGCCGGACAAGCCGCTTCCGCCCTGCATTCTATGGCTGTCCTCCAGATCCTCCAGGCTGAACTCCTCCGCCGTTTGGACGAGAAACGCCCGGTTCAGGACATCGTGACGGATCTGCGCAGCGCGACGGATCTTTCCCTCCGCGCCACGAAATCCGCAGCACAGGCGATGGGACGATGCATGGCTTCACTCACGGTAACGGAGAGGCACCTTTGGCTGACGCTCGCCGAGATGAGTGAGTCTGAGCGCGCCGTGTTCCTCAACGCCCCGCTCTCCCCCGCCGGCCTCTTCGGCCCCGCGGTGACCGGGATCGTGGAAAGGTTTTCTGAGGTACAGAAAACGTCTCAAGCCATGAAGCTGTTCCTCCCACGACGCGTTAGCTCCGCTGCAGGCCGCTCCCAGCAGCCTCCTGCACGAAGCTCATCGCAACAACGCCCATCGCAGCCTCCATCAGCTTCGCAGCAGCGACAGGGCGGCCGCCCTCGATCGCGCTCAAACAGCCGTCACAGACCGCCTCCCCCCCGGGGACCGCGACAGAAGATCGTGCTGAAGCCTGAAGCCACGAAATCCTCCTAGCCACCGCGAAGAGGAAAAGATGCGCGAGTCCCGCCGCCGCCGCCGGACCGCCATCAAAGTTAGCCGCTCTGTCAGTCCCCTTAAACAAGGCTACTGCAGTTGTGTATTTAGCAGCCAACGAGCCACTCACAGTACACGCTCGCCTGCACACAAACGCCGTTTTCACGGCGACCCAGATAAATCACAAAAAGAGTGTAATGTCTGTATATACGGCTCACGCCGATTGTGTTCTATGTGTAGAAAATGTGCCCACTCCAATGTGTTCACCCCTACACACAAGCACCCCCCCCAGGTTTGTCACAGAGCCCACTCATATAAAGCGGGCACGCGCCGCTCGAGTGTTAAATGTAGGATTTGTGCCCACGTCCCAGTGCCCACACCTACAAAATGTCCGCTCTGCTGTACAGTTATCACGGGGGGCGAAACTAATAAAGCCAATAGGCCGTGTTTCAGATATAAGCGCCGCACGTGCTCACGAGCACGCGCGCTCACTGACGAACACTGTTCCCCCCATATCGCTCACAAGCACCGCTGTTCGCGCCACAGACTATTCTCCGTCCCTAGCGACCGAGTTACTGAATGCGAAACGGCAGGCTGCTGTAACCAGCGAGCAGCATTACTCAGCAAACGAGGGCGCGCGCGCCGCGCTGATACCTCCGTTTCAGTTCCTCGAGCCCGCGCAGTGCGGCGCTCAGGACGCGGAGACCATTCTGCCCCTAGCTATGCGTGCGAAAGCATGGGAAGCTATCCCGGGCGTGTCAGAATGGGTGCTGAAGGTTGTAAGACAAGGCTATACACTGCAGTTCGCTCGCCGTCCCCCGCGCTTCCGAGCCCGTACAGTGACGAGCGTGAACCCAGAAGTAGCACACCTACTTCGCGCAGAAATAGCAAAACTGTTATGCAAGGGGGCGATAGAGCCGGTACGTCCTTCTATGAGCGAGTCAGGCTTTTACAGCCGTTATTTTCTCGTGCCCAAGAAGGACGGAGCGCTCAGACCTATATTAGATCTGAGACATTTGAACAAAGCTCTTATGAAAAGACCGTTCAAAATGATCACGACCAGACAAATCCTCGCGCAAATTCGCCCGAGGGACTGGTTCATTTCTCTCGATCTGAAAGACGCGTACTTTCAGATTCAGATCATACCCCGTCACAGGCCATTCTTGAGATTCGCCTTCGACGGTCAGGTATATCAGTACACCGTCCTGCCGTTCGGCCTGTCTTTAGCACCCCGTACATTTACGAAGTGCATGGACGCGGCGCTCGCTCCCCTGAGGCGTCAGGGGATGCGAATATTGAACTATCTGGACGATTGGCTGATTTTAGCACAATCAGAGGCGGAACTTGTGTCTCACAGAGCTGTGCTACTCAGTCATCTGGAAAACCTGGGTCTCACGGTCAATTGGACCAAGAGCTCACTGCTGCCCCGTCAGTCAGCTTCCTTTCTGGGAATACAGCTCGACTCAGTGGCAATGACGGCTCGCTTGTCAACACAGCGCGCGCGCCGTGTTCAGCGTTTGGCCGCATCTTTCCAGAAAGACAAAGTGTTTCCCCTGAAAACGTTTCAGAGATTGCTGGGCTTTATGGCCTCAGCCGCAGCAGTGCTCCGGCTAGGTCTATTGCGTATGCGCCCCCTGCAACGATGGCTCAACGCTCGTGTACACCACCGAGCGTGGGCTTCCGGCGGTTACCGAATCAGAGTGACTCAGAGCTGTGTTTCAGCTCTGCAGCCCTGGCTTGTGACCGACTGGTATCAGCAGGGAGTTATGATGGGAACTGTCTCGTACCGAAAAGTTATCTCGACGGACGCTTCCAACCTCGGTTGGGGCGGGATATTCGAGGGCAGACCGGTCTTTGGCCTATGGTCAGACACGGAGAAGCTCCTCCATATAAACTGTCTGGAGATGATAGCGGTCGAGTACACTGTGAAACACTTCCTCCCTTTTCTGCGGGGCCACCACGTACTGGTTCGAACGGACAACATGTCTGTGGTATCGTACGTGAACCGCCAGGGCGGTGTCAGATCCAGGGCACTCTGCGATCTGGCGGAACGCCTCCTCGTCTGGGCTCAGCACCACGTGCGCTCGCTCAGAGCCACGCATGTGCCAGGACGCCTGAACGATGGACCGGACAGACTGTCCAGGAACAACGTTCCCCTCGGGGAATGGTCCCTGCACCCTCAGTCAGTCCAGTTATTGTGGCACCGCTTCGGCAAGGCGGAAGTCGACCTATTCGCGTCGACAGACAACGCCCATTGCCTAAGGTTCTTTTCGAAGAACGAGGACGCTCTGGCCCAGACATGGCCCAGATGCCCGTTATACGCGTTCCCTCCGGTCTCATTGTTACCACAAGTAATCAAGAGAATCAGGGAAATGCGTCACTCGGTGCTCCTCATAGCCCCCCGATGGGAGAACCAGATATGGTTCTCGGAGTTGGTGCGGCTGTCAGACTCAGCCCCATGGCCGATCCCGGCGAGGAAAGACCTCCTTTCCCAAGCCGGCGGATCGATTTGGCATCCTCATCCAGAGCTATGGTCTCTGCATGCATGGATAATCAATGGGTACCCGTTGTTTTGCCAGAAGGGGTCGTGAACACGATCACGCAATCTAGAGCTCCCTCTACCAGGCGGCTTTATGCGTCTAAATGGTCGGTGTTTACTAAATGGTGCACGGACAAGGGCTTACAGCCTCAAACGTGCGGAGTCTCGTGGGTGCTTTGCTTCCTTCAAGAGATGTTGGAAAGGGGCAGGTCCCCTTCCACGCTCAAAGTATATGTCGCGGCCATCGCAGCGTTCGCCGAGTCGACGCTCGGCCAGGCGATAGGAAGGAATGAGCTCATCATCCGCTTCCTTAGAGGAGCCAGGAGGATGAATCCCCCACGGCCCCCCTCGGTTCCTTTCTGGGATCTTTCCCTGGTCCTAGAGGCCCTGAAAGCACATCCCTTCGAACCGCTTCACTCTGTGGATTTGAAGTACCTCGCGCTCAAAACCGTGTTTCTGATCGCTCTTGCATCAGTTAAACGTGTGGGTGACTTGCACGCGCTCTCTGTGAGTGCTACGTGCCTCGAGTTTGGACCTAATGACTCTAAAGTCATCCTTAAACCGAGACATGGTTATGTCCCCAAAGCGATCGGTACCCCGTTCAGAGCACAGATCATTTCGCTCTCAGCTTTGCCGGCATCAGACAACGAGGTCGATACGAACCTCCTTTGTCCTGTCAGAGCACTGAGAATTTACGTCACGCGCTCCGCCGCCTTCAGGCGCTCGGAGCAGCTTTTTGTTTCGTTCGGTGGGCGCACCAAAGGTCTCGCCGCCTCGAAACACAGCCTATCCAGATGGATAGTGGACGCTATTGCTGCGGCTTACGCGTCAAAAGACCTGCAATGCCCCTTGGGCGTTAGGGCTCATTCCACCAGAGGCATGGCCTCGTCGTGGGCTTGGTCCAGCGGGATTTCTATTCATGACATTTGTACGGCGGCAGGCTGGGCCTCCCCGTCTACATTTGTTAGGTTCTACAACCTAGAAGTCCCCGCCTTGCAGGCTAGACTCCTTTCAGTCTGAAAAAAAAAAAAAAAAAAAGTCCTAGCGACTCACTTGTGAACTGCGCTACAAGGGTAGATGTGTTCAAATATAAGACCGGCAGTGCCGCTCTGTATGTATATCCCCTCATATAGTGCTTATGTACAGGTGCGAGCCCACTCTGTTGGCCACCTAATTTCACTTATCCATGTCCCCCGGGGCGTTCCCCCCTGGGATTCATATAGTGACTGCTTAAGCGCACACGGCGTTTACAAGGGGTTCCCGGTGCGTACTTTCAGTACGCAGTACGAGAGAACCTCTCGTAAGAGAACGTACTCGGTTACTTACGTAACCTCGGTTCTCTCTAGAAGAGGGAACGAGTACTGCGTTCCCTGCCGTGTCGCGCTTCGAGCGCATTTCGCTTCAGCGATCAAAATCGAGTGTTAGCAGCCTGAACTGCCCCTTATATACGCTAAGCCACTCCCATTTTGGCGGGCTTGGCCGCGTGAGGGCGCGAAGCGTCCTCATTGGGCGTGACGTCACGCCAGGGGCTCAGTGGTAGGCTGCAGCAGTTGCCGCGGAGCAGCCAATGAGCGCGCTAGATTGCCCGCTCTAGGTCTGACTGCTGCTGCACTGCGTTTACAAGATATGGAAATTTAAGGATAAATTTTGGCTTCAATATCTCGAGCAAAGAGACTTTACCCGGTGCGTACTTTCAGTACGCAGTACTCGTTCCCTCTTCTAGAGAGAACCGAGGTTACGTAAGTAACCGAGTACGTTTTCAGCGAACAATGACTCGATTTTCTTATACAAAGCAATCATATGGATTATTTTTAAGCTACTTCTGCTTTTGCAGCCCCTTTTTTGTTGAAGCTTTAAATCTGGGGGGTACGTATTGTAAATAAATTGACAAGAGCATGGAAAATAGTCGTAATATTTTCTTTGTGTTCCAAAGAAAAAGAATGTCATTCGGTTTTGGAATGGATAGGTAATAAAGTACATTTTTACAAAGTACAAAAAACATTTTTTTTGAGTGAACTATTTCATAAAACACACAAGGGGATTCAGACTGTAATGATGCAATGTAGCCTACATTGCCAGATCTAAAACAAACAAACAAAAAAAGTTTCCCCCTGAAGGTCAAAGCATGTCTGTTATCTAAGAATACAGGCTGAAAACAAGTATGATTTTGTAATGGTCAATGATGGCCCTTTTATTTCCAGCATGTTAGAAGATGAATAAGGAGAGAGAAGAAGACGAAAGCAAACACATTTAGCACTTGAGTCACCTCAACATGCAGTTATGAGGCTAAGGATCGTAAGTGGTAAACACATTGATAAAACCATTTCTTTAATAACACTTGTTTGTCAAAATGCCACCCAGAGGCAGTTTCCATTATCACAGTTTCAACACTTTATGAGCCATCTTTAAATACAAGCCACGTATAGCGTGCTGCCCGTGAGAGCGAGCGAGCGAGGTCTGTGATCTCAAAAGCGCCCTCCCCTCAATTCTCCCACAATGATTTTAAAACACCCCATTCAGTCTCATGGGCAAAAGAGCAATAGACTTTAGCTATTGAAAGAACCAATTTTGGCATAAAAAAAAACGGAGTTTAGTGCCGTTTCATCAATTTTCCTGAAAGATGACACTGCAAAGCAAGCACTTCCACTGTGTGGAAATTATCTTCATTTTGCTTTGGTCACTTATGTCAAACCCCCAAGAAATTTCATAAAAAAAAGGGCCTCATATCTTCCTTGGAGGAAGATGTTTATGAAGCCATTGGTCACACTCAAGTAAGCATTTATGCATGAAAAGTCACAGAGTATCATACTTTCATATTATATTCCTTTTTATGGTTATTATGGGTACATCAGTCACATTTATAAACTTTTTTTTTTTTTTTTTTTTTTACAAATACCCCATCAATTGGATTCCTTCAGCTATGATATGATTTCTCTTTCCACAGAATGAGCCTGATGACAGAAGATAAATAGTAAAAGGAGCTCAACATGCTTTTAACTTGCATTATTATTATCCGCATCGTCACGTGTCATGGGTGAACAGTCCTCATTTGTCATAGAGTGACAGGCCCGGAGACTCCCCAAAGCTAAATGCATTATTAATTCTTCTTCCTACTTGATAGATTCAATAAGACTCAAAACCAGAGATAAAAGAGACACAGTTATCTCTCCAAAACATGAGCCTTTCTGTCACAAAATGACAGAATGACAGAGGTCAAATTGGAGATCCAATGGATTAAGTCAAATTTCTGAAATTTGAACAACATTTCTCAGCATTTAAACATTTTACTATGTGATTTTGTAGTGGTCCAAGTCTAAATAGCCTTTAAAGTCTCATGTACTTTTTTTTTATTTTAGCCTAATTGACAGTCTGAGCATGAAAACATATTTTTTGTGTGTATTTCAATGATAACCACTGCAGAGTTGTGAGCAAAGCAAACGCAGTATGAACAGAACATGAACAGAACACATCATATATCATTTTTTTAAACCATATAACTTGCCGTTTGAACAATAGGTCTAAAAAATTTGGATTTTTCCTGCAGTGTTACCAAAACTTGTGATATTCAGGTCTCTATGGCCTCCTGTAAGTCTACAGGATTTTTTCACCCTTTAAGGCACACATCTCTTCACCAACAACTTTGAAAAAAAGTGTAGGGTTTAGTTTGAAACAATGTACACTCAGACACTGCTTGTAAATTTCCCAAATAATTACAAATAAACATTAATTTTTGAGGTGGAAAGACTTAAATAGTATTTTCTTGTAAAATGTTCTCCAAAAACCTTTAATGTATAACTTGTGAAAAATATTTTTTTTTACAGTGAAGTTGTCAGCACAAAATGAGACATCACTCCCAGAGTTATGTGCTGAACTTTAAGTATGTATGAGTAAACAATACATCCACACAAACTTTAGCTATACTCCGTCTGAAGATTTTAATTTATTTATACCTGATTCAAATCAAAGAGGCTTCCCTTCTGAGACACTGAAACACAATAAGACGGGCTGTTAGGCACCGGAATGTTCAAGCACAGATCGGTTTGAGAGAGGAATGGAAAATAACATTTATGCTAATGTTTCACAGACGATGAGCCAAGACAATAAACAAGGTGTGTTTTGGGTGTGCATTTCCTCTGTGTTCGCTGGCAACTCAAAACTAATTAACTCACTCTGCAGTGAAGCCTCTTGCAGCCTGCCTATTCAAAATTCAATTAGAGCTAGAATTACTCAAAATAATCGTAACTGGCAAAAAACCTCTCTGGTATTTGATTTATTTAGCTTGATTCTAAGTGGATTTCCAATTTCCACCGTAACTGTCCTTTGGTTTACTCTTTCCCTTACCTCAAAAATAAAAAGGCTGCATTCCAGAGCAGCGATCATTGGCACACTTTTCGTTCTGCCGGTATGTGAAAGCAGCTAATGAAAATATGCAAGCCATTTTCGTCGCATAGCAAACACGGCACTCAAATTGTACAAATCATATTTGGTTTATTCGGGGTTGCAAAAAACACATAGCAAATAGAAGAGTCATTTCAATCACCACAAAAGAGAGAGAAAAGCTTAGCAATTAACTTAAATGATATTAAATAAATTAAAAATAAAGGAATGTGTCAATGTGGAATTTGTAAATGTCAAAGTTTAAGAGTACAAGTAATTTTTAACCCTCTGGTGCTCCTCATGTGGCGGTCAAACATATATATTTTATTTCAATGACATGAATGTACTGTATTTGATCATGTATTTTTATTTCATATTTTGCATTTTTAGGAGATTTTATGGTACTAAATTAAATTTAAGCAGTAGTTATAATCCATTTATTGCCGTAAACCTCTTTTTGAGCATAGACCTAAAAAAATAAAATGGACAACTTAAGCTATCATGCATCATGAATGCTTTAGAGTACAGACTTAAGTTTGGTCTGTTTTAAAGAGGACACTTGGCAGACTACTTTAAAGTGAACTTAAAAAATGTTTTTAGAAGTTTAAGCTAATTGTTATGAAAAATGCACAAAAATACTATTTTCAGTTTTTATAAAATATATATTTAGCTAAACTTAATATATTTATAAAATAAAATTATATTTTCCATGTTTTACGCTAAAACTGTGAAACAAAATCAAAGCCATAAATCTAAACAAGTTGTGTACCAAATTTGAGGTTGATATTTTAAAAAATTAGCTTTCAGTAAGATTTTGTTTGGGCGCAGTACCAAACGTTTCCACCAGTTGAAATATGTTACCCATTAATTTCCAGTGCAACCATTTTTTTGACCTTGAGGAGTACAAGTGTGACAATTTTTTTCAGAACCGTTGTTGAATCATGTCCATTATATATACATTTTTGTGCGTTTACATACCAAATGTCAAAACCTTTACCATGTTTTGTACCATTCTGATGAAGTAAAAAATTCCTAACAACCAAAACGTAATACTTTTCTGTCAAAAATTACCGAAGAGCACCCAAGGGTTAAGAGTCATTTTTCACATTAAAGAAGTTGGAAACGTAAAGACACAAAATTGCATTTGAAAACATTTGAATGATTGTTTAAATGACAGTCGCCTCGTTGAAGCCGATTGACTTGCTGAATATCTCGAAAACCCACTTCCACAATAAATTACTGTATTATTACATTTCTACAATGTCACCGGTACCTTTTTTTTTTTTTGCATTGGATGTTCTAGTTGTCAGTATAAATCCAAGACGACTGCAGTATTGGCCAGTGCAACATTACTAATAAAAATAAAAATGAATTGGTACACTTTTAACATTTGTGTCGTCTTAATAAATGCAAATTGCACACAGAAACATTTAATTCCTATATATGCATATGTATATTCAAAATATCATAATCTTCTGAAAATCTAACTGCACTGCATGCACATTTGTTACAGTGAATGAATGTTACAGAGGTTTCAGGCAGTTCGTGTATCAGCGCATCCATCAGTGTGCGTGGGAAAGCAACCCAAGACATGAGCCTTTTCCTTCGTTTCTTTGAGATGGGGTCAGAATCGATGTTCTCGCAGCACTTTTTGTACCCTCTTATTGAATCAGACACAGCGGATGAAGGCATTGGCAGTAAAGATCGATCAGTCTGAGTCAGTAGGTAACAACCTTTCCCATCTGCTGAGAAAAGACTCTGAAATTAACCCATGAATGATAGTAGGCGTCAATTAGCATGTTAAATTCTCAATTATGCACATCTGCAAATTTATCAAAGGTTTGAACCCGCGTGAAATTCATTTCATGCATGAATGACAAACAACTCTGCTTTTCACAAGCTGTTAGATGCTAATGTCTGCCTTGTGGATTTACAGCGGATTTAATACAGTAGTGAATAGCATATAAGGCTGTGTTTCTATTCAGCTTTTAAGCCCTCCGGCAAAAGCTCATAAAATATTCTTTTCTTTTTACGTTATTTATGAGTTTTTTGCCTTTATCGGATAGTGTAGAGAGCCAGTAAAATTGATTTGCAAGAGGAGAATGAGACTGAGATATGATGCAGACCAGATCTAAACCGGCATCCATGTAAGCATTCCTGACAGCAAAGGGTAAAGACTTATTTTCTGGCTGTTCAAAATGGTAGCATTCCGGATGCCTTCAGTGATATCTGGCCTTTATAACATGACCTGGTAGATCTAAATGTCACTGTTTGGCTGAGTGAATACTGTACACTCAACACCATCAGGTTTAGAGCTTTTCACGATACACATCATTTCAGAGCAGCTTTACAGATTTGGATCACAACAGTATAATGTGATATGGATCATTACTGTGATCAAAAAATCCCCCATTTCGTGGATCATATTGCCCACCTCCCAAGTGTTTTTATCAAGGAACTGCTAGACAATATTCTCCATAATTCTTCCATCCCTCATGACGTGAATCTTTTGAATGAGTTTATCAAAAAGAATAATTCAGAAACTGTTTCTGAAGGTTGCATAATTTTCAGTGTTATAGTATTATTTATACAATTATAGTATTTATGCATTTTTTAAATTAGCTTCTACTTTTGTATTTTTGGTTTTTATTTAAATTTACCATTGTTTTGTGCTTTTGTCATTTTATTAGTGGTTTTCATTACAATATTTCTATGTAGTTTTGATTTCTTTCAGTTTTAGTAATTTACTTAAACTTATTTCAATTAGTTGCCAAGGAGTGTCTTTGGGATTGTTGAAGATGGTACATGTCTCTCCTTAAATGTAGATGATATAGGTGGAGGACAACTTTTGACGACCAGCAATCTACACCAGAAAAAGCAAACATTCATGTTATTGGAAATATTGTTACTTTACACGGATACAATGAATGGGAATTCAATGCATCTACTATTAAAGGCACACTATGTACCTTTTGGCCCTCTAGCATTCTCTTTTTTCCGAAATTATTTTAAAACGGGTGATTTCCCAGAGGTCCGAGGTTCAGCGTGCTCCATGTCAACCTTTCTCGCTCATTGTGACAAGTAACTTTTGCCACTTCCACACCATACATGCGTCAAAGTAGCCGGAGCATATTTTTTCTTGACAATTTTAGTTTTTATTTTAAGTTCGATGGCAATCAGGGAATGTCTTTAGGCTAATTTGTAACGGTAAACATTCCCCCTTAATTGTAGATGGTAGGTGGATGACAACTCTTGTTTCTTGAGGACCAGCAATCTACAAAGCCAATCTATCAATTTGTTTGCCAATTAAAGGCGCAGTAAGCGATTTAAACAATGTTGATATTTGAAAAAATCTCAAACAAACACACTCCTTCTTTCATTGCTCCACCTACAAAATGCACGAACATGCAATGCAAGAGTGGATGTCTCTTTATTATACCTAAAGCAAAGTAGAATAAGGCTTTGCAAATAATAAAGCGAAGATGACGAACGACAAGACAGAACAAAAAATGTACATACAATAATAAACAAGCAAGAGTTGGTTGTTATAGTCGCCAGCAGCACACCAGCTCCAGACAAACAATGACATTCACAACTGTCCTTGCATTTATTGGTTCTGCATGTGAAACGTATAGCAAAACGTGATAATATCGTGTGGCCACGATATATCAATTTGTAGGAACGTCATATTAACTTAACCTTATGTTGTGGCCACGTGATGTGAAGTCATGGCCTCGAGATCCGATGTTGAGGGAACAACATATTTTTCTCATGGTCACGACTTACGTTGAGGGAACGACATCTATTTCTCGTGCCCATGAGTTTAATGCGTAAACAAACCTGTGTGACAATAGCAATCTGGAATTATCAAAAATGGATAATACATTAATATTGCAAAATTGCTATATTAAACTATATTATAGGCCTACTATTAAACTATATTATATTGCATGCGATATTGCCTATATAGGCAGTTTTTCGGATAAAGTTTGTTATTATCAATACATGTTAAAAGAATACGTAAGAACATAAAATTTTATAGGCCTACAAGAAAACATTTTTATCCATCCCACAGCCTTTTAAAACCATTCTCTGATCGTGTGTTTTTCATAGCGTGAAAGGTTAATACCTAATAATTTCTTAATTACACACTTTTGTCATTATTATTTCAAAATAAAATATGAACGTATTAATCACTTCCATTAATAATCCCAGATTGCTATGGTCAAGCATGTTTAAGTATTAAACTCGTGGCCACGAGAAAAATGTCGTTCCCTCAACATCAGATCTCGAGGCCACGACTTCACATTGCTCATGTTCCCACGAGTTAATGTGATGTTCCCACAAATTAATATCTAGTGGTCACAACATATTATCACATTGCAATGAGTTAATAAACTAAGTGAACTGAACATGTCCCAGTCACCATATGATTCACTTTAAACAGCGTTTTTTAGAAATCGCTTACTGGACCTTTAAGTGGATGCAATTGAATATTGTTGCTTATGTGAAGATGGATGCAATAAAAGAGTAACCCAATGCATCTACTATTACATTTCCATGTATTTTAGTATTCATAAAGACATGCCTTCAAAAATATGGTTAGATCACATTCTAAGTGCAAAGTATACTCACACATTCCTGTAGAGTCTAGTGTAATACCAAGTGTAAAAGGGGTCACGATTGAAATGCCACTACTTACTCTTTCTTTTCCACTTCCTTGCACCAGTCCAACTCTATTTCCCTTCATACCGCCATTTATTGTAATGACTGGCTTGGAGGAGGTCTGTGTTTGTTTCTTGGCATGCAGGTGGGCAGCTATACATTCTCGCAGGTACAATTTATCCTTTGCACACAAGCCTTGGGTTCCTCCCAGTGAGGTCATGTTGTGTTCTTCAATCTGAGAAAGTAATCTCCCATTGTTTCCCTTCTATATGCAATTCCATTCGATCATGCGGAAAAATGTGACAGCTATGGGGAAAAGATGTAAATAACAGTCCTGAATCATTCAAGTTTTTCAGGCATTCTGTCACTGCGGTGACTTCTTGCTTTCCCAACTGGTCCCATGATGTGTGTGTGTCATTAGGACTGCCTATTAAACATGTCATCACAATGGCAGCACCAGAGCAGCCTGTCTCTTTGGTTATCACTGAAGCATAACCACACTAAAACTGTGTGATGGGGTCCCTCAGCTCAGCGAACGCTACTGACTGCATCATATTCGGCTGCTGTTAGCATTAGTCTCCAAACGCACGGCTGCCGATGCCTTTTACAAAAAGCTCTTATTAATTTTTAAACAATTAGCAATCTATCTAATGTTGTGTGCTAAAATAATTTGGGTGGATTTAATCAATCAAACATTACTAACTCAAAGTGACTTGTGCCGTTTTTGGTATCAAACCAAACGCTATTTCAAAAGTCATTTGCATCTATAAACTTTGAGTAGACCAATGGATTGCTTAAAGGAGAACTCCGGTCAATTTTAACATTGAGCTTACTTTTTTGTGAATTTGGAGTGCTGTCAATACAGAGAACAATGACAAAAATCAGTGTTGCCTACACCGTGTTATCCTCTTTTTAAAATTTGCACCCTGTTGACTTTAATGGGGCAAGTTGTTTTAAACCTGCTTTTAGCCTCTTAACATCCTTAATGTTTCATTACAAGTGCCCAGCCATGTTAGATGATAACTTTAGAGTGAACACGAGTGAATCTGACTGCAGTAGATGTGAAAGATATGAATAAAAATGATGTTATTTCAGCCAGCGCA